>NC_066364.1:54575974-54908057 GCF_013377495.2 Cygnus atratus | reverse complement strand
TATAATCGAGAAGATCGTATTGATAGAATCTGACACCCGGGTTATTGGACTCCATTTGCCATACATTCTTCACTGGGGTTACAGCAGGTGCCACAAACAAGGAATTTACTGGCTTTTCTGCAGGAAAAGGGAGCGGAGGAAACAGTTACCTTTCAATCATTTCTTTCTCAAACATATTTTTATGGAGAACCAACACAACAAGAACTAGAGTGAGAAGCTTAGGTACATCAGCAATTTTTTACCCTGGATTAGTTACACCACTATGAATTGCTTTATTTCCATTCAATGGACCAAAATCTGTGTACCCACATTCCACTGCTTATCATTTATCTATACTGGAGGCTTCACACCAGTTCAACTATCCAAGTGCTAAATGGTCTTGCCTGCAGGTAAGGCCTCTGTACTTTGTATATTTCTACTGAAGAAATATCCAGAACTTTGAGTAGCTTTCCTCATGCTACACTTTACATGTTGCATTATGTATTTGTTCTTCGTGTATTTATAATGTTATTAGAAACACCAGGGTATCATAAACTGACTCTGACTTCACTCATCTAGACTAGCCCAGAATCTAGTTAGTAAACATTGATCTTTACAGTAACTGAAACATGAGGACATACAAAAGTTTTAATAGGCAGAATATGCAGGTAAGAGTATTGAGAGGT
This sequence comes from Cygnus atratus, assembly GCF_013377495.2. Lineage (NCBI taxonomy): Eukaryota > Metazoa > Chordata > Aves > Anseriformes > Anatidae > Cygnus > Cygnus atratus. Next base: position 54,907,392 of record NC_066364.1, on the reverse strand, counting down.
TCTCTGTGTAACAAAAGAAACCCTAACCATTCCTTTCTCCAACAACATCATGGTGGTGAAATCACAATGCCAGTCTCCACAAATGACAAGAAGCTTTTAAAGCCTAGAAATCAGTAAATACTTTCAGAAGAGATAACATTGAGCTCTGTATCTCAGTATGCTGATGTTGGCTATAGTATTATATTTATCTCGAATTCTCTGAAATTTTGTCAAAAAGAAAAATGACATAAAGAGAAGACAGCCTAAAACTGTACAGATAAACACAAACTGTACCACGCTACTTGAAATTTCACTGTTTGGATTTTGTCAAAATATGCAAAATTATTAAAATACTCTGGAAGCAGTTACTTGCACATGGAAACTGTAATGAGAATGCATCAAGTTCTGTTTATTCTCAGTGAAATTTGCAGTAGAGGTGATGATTTTATGCACAAATGGGACAAGGTACAAAAACATGCATGTGTAAGACTGTTCTGAAACCCATTTGAGCGTATTAAAGGCCATTTCTTTCACTTGTGTTGGATTGATTTTTACTGGACATTAATTCCATGTTAACGGTATGCAAGAAGGTAAGTCATTTAAAACTCTGGTACCCCAGTCCGCATTTTGGGCATTGCTTTTATGAGTTCACATAAAAACAAACACAGATAAGGAGCCAATTAATATTGGAATATTTTGTGTAAACCAAAGCAGTAGACTCCTCACTATGCTGTAGACACAAGTATTTAACTAGCTACTTGTTAGAGATCTTCTGATAGAGATGTAAGAGTGCTTCATACAGAAATATCCACACTTAAAATTAAGGGATTTCAAAGCAATAAACAAACTTTTCAAACCTGGGTGCTTTTCTTGAAGGGAAATTAGCTGCTCTAAGAGGTGCAACAAGCAGAGACTTTCATTCCCCTGCCTCCTGCTTACCCCTATCTTAATTAACTTTGAAGCAGCAGGGAACTCAGCAGAGAGGCACAATAATGATGCAGGAAACACAAGAACACAGAGCATGTCTAGTTGGCCTGAGAACATTCCCTTTGACACATTACACAATAGCAACTGGCTAGTACAATTTGCCCATGTCACTGAGAAAGTGGAGAGGAAAGAGTAGAAATTCTTGTCTAGGCATGAGCATTCATTAAAAATATAGGAAGCCTGCAGAGTCTCTTCAAACTTCAGAAAAAAGTCTGTCTTGCAAGGTTTTCTTTGGAAAAAATCTGCGAGTGTGTGAGGCTTGAACTTTTGTAGATAAATAGCAGAATTTCACAATTTCATTTTTCAGTTATTTACAACACAGACTGATGGGTAACACCATGTAAGAAAACATTAATTTGTTTTTAAACCAAAAGGAAAAGATGAAGGATTCAATGAGCATCATTACCTTCTTCATCCAGGAGGACCATGATACTATCTCTATGTGTGTGGCCAAAAAACTGCCCAGCAATAACACTACTGTATTTGCGAAAAATCTTCACTAGTCTCTCATTGTAATACTCCCTGATAGCCGTAGTATTCCTTGCATATGGCAAGTATCCTACTGGTACGTGTCCTATTATATACACCTAAGAAATTAGATAGAGAAAACACAATTAGCATCTTCCCTTGAAACTGATAGTTTTAGCTTTAACTTAGAAAAGGTTAACACAATTTTATTCTGATGCTATCTTTGAAATGGCATTCTGAAAGCCAGAAATCACAGCAGTTTTATTATACAAAATACAATGAATAAGTATGTTTAAATTTATAATGAGAAAAATAGTTTTTTCTTAGTGCATTCTTGAAGAAAGTTCTGCTAACTCTCTGCATGATTTTAGGGCAAAGAAAAATGTGTTCAATTGTTTCAAATGAAAATGTAAGTTAACTAGGGCAAGACTTATGATTTGGCACCTCAAGGGAATAGCAAAAAAGTTTTGTGTTAGAATATTATAGGGAATGGTCAGATATTCAGCATAAACATAGAAGAACTAATTACAATCTTTCTGTAAGTCTGTTGTTTAGACTGAGACTGGCTTCCAACGGAACAAGAAAGGGAAAGATCTCGTTTCCCCCCACTATAATATAATATTTAAAAAGAAAACAACTGTTAACATGTTTCAAACTAAACACTTTTCCTGGTCAGCTGATGATCCAATCCCCACACCAATCAATAAATGTGAGCAACAAGTTATAACCCCACTTCAAAACTGAGTATTATTAGGCAATTTATTATTATTATAGCACTCAAATTGAAGCTTGGCTAAGTTTTGTGGTTGTCAAAATCTTTTCTAATATCTAATTTTCATACTCATAATTACATAACAATGTAAATGAAATACACTAACTTTTGTCTTAGACCATGGGTGCACATTTTAAAATTGAAGGCTTAGAGTAAAAAGACTCAGAAACAAAAGTTAAAGTATTTTCCTTCTGACTCCTATAGCATTTTACATTAGAAGTGAGAAAAGGTATTTTACTGCATTATTTGAGAAAGAGTATTCAATTATTGTATTAATTGTTGTAGTATGTACATAATGTGCATATTCAATAAAGAATTATTAGTACAAATGAAACTGTGATTTTTTCCATATCTTTGGTAACATTAATATTATTCTAAAATCATATTTATATCACAGAATCATCTAGGTTGGAAGAGACCTCCAAGATCATCTAGTCCAACCTCTGACCTAACACTAACAAGTCCTCCACTAAACCATATCACTAAGCTCTAAATCTCAATTTTTCTTCTTAGTTTCTTCTTTTCTTCAAAGTTTAAACTAATAATGCCAATGGGTTCTGTTCACAACCCCTACCTTTTCCTGTTTTTGTGAAGACGCTTCCAATATTCCCTCCAGCCAGGCCAACTGGTTGGCTGGGTCTGTGATATTCACAGTCACGCTATTTGGGCTGTAATATAAGTTTGTGTTCAAACTGATTATCCTGAGTGGTTGAGAGCCAACGCTTGATTCAAACAGCTGTGTGTAGAAGCCACCTGTGAAAGTAAGACCAACATTATCTGAAAAAAGAAAGGCTTCAAAGCACAACTTTAGAATCAAAGTACAGACCAACAACATATTGTCTTCTTTCTAATAAAATAGGATGTGTTTTATCAAGCTATGTATCACCTGATCACAACAGAACATCTTAAGAATCTGTTTTCAGGAACATTTTAGTAGGAAAAGTTGACGCTGAATATTTTATGAATTCTTGCCTGTAATTGCCTTTGTTTTTGTTTCCATATGCAATTATCCAATTCACACACAAAAAGTGCCCGTAACATTTCTACCACAAACAGAGATGTAGTAATTGTTAGAAGTATACATTTCTTAAAATACTGCAAACACATAGGTTTGTCCAGGAACTAACTGTTTGAGTTTAGTAGCCTTGTACTTTGAAACTCATTTAGCTTTAGACTAGGACATAATTAAGAGCATGTCAAACAGAACTTCAACGGGTGCAATTTCATAGTTCATGGACTTCACTGAAGCCGTGACAATAGAACTGTAACAATATACTTTAACGTAAGATCTGCTCCTTTGAGTTTTATTTTCCTATTAGAATTCCTACTTCCATTCTTACCCAGATGTCCTTCTTATTCAGGACACAAAACACAAATTAAAATTCCAAATCCCTAATGTCTGGAAATTGGGTTGAATTTTTCAGTCTTTTGCTAAAACGAAAAATCATAATTAGCATATCCTTATCTTCCTAGTTTAGTAAGTTGGATACAAACATGATGTAATTAACAATACAATCACCAAGACTAGGTACTACTATAATCTGAAGAAATATATGCCTATTCCATACAGTAATAAAAACAGAAACACCATGTCATCAATTTCTGTACAACTAAAATTAACTCTTCTTGTGCATCATACATCTTTTTTTAGAAATGTACTTTTTGTGAGGTCCTGAAGGCAATAAGATACTTTATGAGTATTGGTAAAAAGCCAATAAAACTGTCCATGTTACAAGAAGCAGTAATGACTATTGCAAAGGAGAACAAATGTACCCTGAAGATAAGCATTGATATTCAAAAAGCTAAGTAACTTCTTCCAGAAGAAGCATTTTTCTTCCAGAAGAAGCATTACTGTTAAGCTGCCATCCATCATATTTGATAAGTAGACGTCTTTCACTAGACGACAGTCTAGTGAAGTTCCCACTGGCTGGGAGAGGGGAAAAATAAGCCTGTTTTAAAAAAAAAAAAAAAAAAAAAAAAAAAAAAAAAAAAAAAAAAGGAAGACCCGGGGAACTACAGGCCAGTCAGTCTCACCTCTGTGCGTGGCAATGCGGGACAATGCCAACCACAAATACAGGCTGGGCAGAGAATGGATTGAGAGCAGCCCTGAGGAGAAGGGGACCTGGGGGTGCTGAATGATGAGAAACACAACATGCACCAGCAATGTGTGCTTACAGCCCAGAAAGCCAACCATATCCGGGGCTGCATCAAAAGAAGCGTGGCCAGCAGATCAAGGGAAGTGATCTTCCCTTTCTACTCTGCTCTTGTGAGACCCCACCTGGAGCACTGCATTCAGCTCTGGGGCCCCCAGCACAAGAAGGACATGGACCTATTAGCATAAGTCCAGAGGAGGGCCAGAGAGATAACCAAAGGGCTGTAGCACCTCTCCTATCATAGAATCATAGAATCATTCCGGTTGGAAACGGCCTCCAAGATCATCAAGCCCAACCTTTAACCTAGTACTGAAGTCCACCACTAAACCATGCTACTAAGTTCTCAATCTGCACGTTTCTTGAAGACCTCCAGGTCTGGCGATTCAACCACTTCCCTGGGCAACGTATTGCAATGCCACACAACTCTTTCCGTAAAGAAATTTACCCTAATACCCAACCTAAACCTCCCCTGGTGCAACTTGAGGCCATTTCCCCTCACCTTGTCTCCTGGTGCTTGAGAGAAGAGCCTGATCCCCACCTCGCTATGACCTGTACAATTAAGGTAATTGTACAGCGCAATAAGGTCTCCCCTGAGACTCCTTTTCTCTAGAAGCTAAACAACCCCAGTTCTCTCAGCCACTCCTCCTAAGACCTGTTTTCTAGACCCCTCATCAGCTTCGTTGCCCTTCTCTGGACAAGCTCCAGCACCCCCATGTCCTTCTTGAAGTAAGGGGTCCAAAACTGAACACAGTACTTGAGGTGTGGCCTCACCAGAGACGAGAACAGAGGGACAACGAGGGGAGAGACAGAGTGCAGAGGGACAACTAAGAGGACAGGTTGAGGGAGTTGGGGTTGCTCAGCCTGGCGAAGAAAAGGCTCCAGGGAGACCTTATAGTGGCCTTCCAGTGCCTAAAGGGGGCCTACAGGAAAGCTGGGGAGGGACTCTTTGTCAGGGAGTGTGGTGATAGGACATGGGGTAATGGCTTTAAACTAAAGGAGGGGAGATTTAGACCAGATGTAAAGACAAAATTCTTCACTCAGAGGGTGGTGAGGCCTTGGCACAGGTTGCCCAGAGAAGCTGTGGATGCCCCATTCCTGGAAGTGTTCAAGACCAGGCTGGATGGGGCTTTGGGCAACCTGGTCTGGTGGGAGGTGTCCCTGCCCTTGGCAGGGAGGTTGGAACTGGGTGGTCTTTAAGGTGCCTTCCAACTCAAACCATTCTGTGATTCTAGATCATCCACTGTAACAATTCATTCTGTGAGAAAGCTAAACAAAGGGAACAAATCTATAGGATCATTAGTTCTCTAAGCCCTAGCTTTATGATGTATTACTGACATACTTTACCTCTTCTGAAGGTACTGATTGCTTCAACAGTTAGCCAAGGCTTCCAGAAATCTGCTACAGCATTGTAAACTTCACTCGTGGTTACAGGAAGCTGATCCTGTGAGACAGCAGAACTTGCCTAAGTCTTATCATTCAGACACACATACAAAAAAAAAAAAATTAATTTATCATCCCACCTGATTTCTCCCATAATACATAAGTGTAACTAGTAATCACCAGGTAGCACATCAGAAAGCAACAAAACTTCTCACCATGCAGTATTGCTGATCAGGAAAAAAATCCCAATCTTAGAACTGACAGCATTAACAATGTTAATGCATTGTTAAACTAATGCCAGAAATATTTCAAGCCTTAGGAGCACAGCTAAGTAGAAAACCATACATCCTGCAAAATTATAAACCAAAGATTCACAGTCTACCTTCTAAAAATACAGTCTCTTGGAGGAGAAGCTTGAACCCAAGTTTCTTACATAGCAGGTGAATTTTTCACACAACTTGGGATACATAGCTCCCCGAAATTCCACTAAAGCCCTCAGAAATATTTCAATGCGATTAATCAATATTTCCACGATATCCTGTAGTTCTGATTTAAAATGTAGAAGAAAAGTTTTGTCAATGTTTTCATTCACCAGCTCTAATAAGGACTGCAGCACTTTTCAGTCCAAGCCAAGCAATGCCCAAGTGCCACAGCCTGATTAGAGCCATGCTCCCATCTCACCCCGACAGGGAGATTCCAGTTTGTCCTTGCCTTTCCTAAAATACCTGCTTTGACCTTTAATGCTAGGAAAAAAAAATCAGAGGTCAAAAAATAGGAACACTATTACAGTGCATGTTTTCTTAAACACAGAATTTGACCTTTTCAAGATCTTTGAAACTAAACTTACTTTATTAGAGGCTTAGGCACTAAGTCTCCGTCTAGAAGTAGTGCAATCAGTAGTCTGTTCAGACATTTGTTGCTTGTAATGCACAGATATTGGTTACTAAGAAAGCTTTGAGTCATACCAGTTCAGCCAGAGTTAAGTCACTGAGACACAGCAAAGTCTGATCTCAGATAAGAGGCCATGTTATGGACTGAAGGTGGTTTGGTCTTGGGCTCTAAAAGGCAAATCAGTGTTCAGTGAACATTTGGATCAGACAGCAGTTAAGGCATTTGTTGTAAGCAGGGTCAAGAATGTGAAACAAAGTAAGACTATGCAGAAAGACCAAGGTCACAGTAAAAAAGTCTAAAAGGTATCCCAGTGGTTGATTAACCTGAGTAGTATTTTTAATAGGCTCTGCAAGAAAAATCATCCAAGACCGTGAAATCATTATGATGGATAGGTCAGAACGCAATAGAAAGCAATAAAATTATTTGGCGCATAGTAAGCAAACAGCCTCCACAGCTGTGGAAGAACAGTGTGTAGGCCTCTGGAACAGCCTACGGAGTGTGGCTTGCTCCACATTACTTCCAGTCTATGGTACGTATTGCCAAGCATGTCCGCAAGAAAAATAAAAATGTCTTCAAGAGCAAAAAAATCCAACAACCTCATAGTGGGGAATTTCTGGTCCCATGGTCTTTTTCCAACAGTAACAGAAAAGTATGCCAGTTCTGTGCATTAGTGGAGTCTGCCATTTCGAAACAAAGCACCACAAAAATACTCGTGTGGTTTTGGACACAAACAAAACAGTTACTTCAATAGGCAGCCTGCTTCAAAACGCTATTTGCTGTCCAGCTGCCCCTGCTGACCATCTTTTTTCTACCTTCAAACTTAATTTCACAAACAAAACTCATATTTGTCAAAAAAGTGTCACTACATTCAAATGTCAGTGTCTGCCATGTGGACTTGTATCTTTCTTTGTTTATGGGGTTACTGTATACAGCTTTTTTCCTTTATACCACAGGAGACTGCTGAATGACAACTATTCTCTGCTAACTTTTGTTTTTTAATTAAAATGAAAATAATACAACGAGTTAAACTTCATCTGAGGTGGTATTTACCAAATCATCTTTGGTGAACTAACCTTGTTTCCTGTGAGTGCACATGACAAGCTCAAGCTATACTAAAAGCTTAAGACCACAAAACTCTCCAGTCCCAGCTTGGTCTGGGCACTCACAGCTCCAAGCTATGCTACTTGCTTAGCTCTGATTTTCCTTCTCACATTGCCCTCTTCCCTCTCCAATACTCCCTGATTTAGGAATCACTAATTACAGGCAATGATACTACTATACCAAAGTCATCTACCATACTACATATCCCGCAATAGGCCTAAATAACACAGAAGGCTGGAACAAAAGCCTTTATCAAATTGTTTTAGTTGAACTGCTCAACATCCCTTCCGATCCCCTCAGATCCAATGACAGAATTTGTTTCTCAGTCCTGTGCGCTGCCAGATCACCTTGCAATATGCTTTAAAGGACAAATGAAGCAACTGTTTATTTTTGTGCTATGCCAAGAAAAATATTCACAGATCACTGACTGTAAAGAAGCACTGTCCTCAGCTGCAATGGCCCACATATCCAGTAAATAGTTAATGGGAATATTTCTAAATTTTGAATAAGGAAAGAAAGAAAGACACATTTTAGTAGTAGTGGCAAAACTATGGGAACATTACAAAAGTTATTCCATCAGTGTGACAAAAACAAACAAACAAACAGAAAAACCATTAATGTCCACAGGTAAACTTCCAGTTGGTCTTTCAGCACGTCTTGAACTTTACCACATGCTGCCAGATGCACTAAGGATGTTATCTCTGTTATGTTAAACTATTGTACACACACCTGACTTACACATATGTAAGGCTTACATAGCATGAAAAAGTGTGTATTGACACACTGATGAGACCTGGTGGTTCTAAGCCACAAGGAGAGGAATGGTTAACAGTAAATTTGCATCACCTCAGGCAATGTACAGATTTTACCTGACACCAATATTTGGTTGGGTAACTTAACACATAGAAATGTACTTTGTATTTTTGATTGGAATTATTTATTTATCATTTGAAATGCTAATTGGAGAACCCTGGGATACTGTTTCCAGAATAACATTTATACAAATTTCACTGTTATTTTTTTTTCCTCATACTTGCCCTCTGAAGAGTTAGAAACACACTCAACATGGTACCTAAAAAAATTTTGTATTTGTTTTACCTGTGGCCAGTAATCATGATTTCCCAAGGCTGGGAAAACCTGAAGATCTGGAAAGAAACTACGAATTGTAGAACTCATATTGCCAATGATGTTAATGACGAGCTTTGTCGAGAGTTCTTTCACTGGAACATGAGGAGGGCTATCTCTGAAAAAGGAGAAGGTTTTATTAACAAAGAGTTTAAGATTAGAAGTCATAAGCTATAATATAGCTTGATTCTAGATACATCTTACAGAACCCACTACCTAATATATTGTCAAAGGACATCTAAAAAGATATCCACTTTATATTTAATGACCTTAAGACAAAAATACAGTGCCTCCCATGATAATTCATTCCAGTCAGTTATTCCTCTGACCTTTCCTTTTGCTTTCATTTTTCTACTTTCCACCCTCCCCGCAGCACGTTTATTAACTTGCACTAATAAAGTCATGTGGCACGTGTCACAGTGAACAGTCCAACAATACCCACAAATGGTTACAGAGATCAAAATCTCTTCCTGAGGCCTTATATACTCAATCTTCCACTTATTAGCTACTCAGACAAGTGGAGACTCTTTAAAAGTAGCATTTGTGAGATACTAAACTGAGGATGTGTTGGTGTGAATATAAACTTGTGAATTACTGCACTATATGCCTATCCAGCTGTTAAAAGCTTTAACTGTAGAGTGACTTAAACACTTACCCCGTCCAAATCATGAATGAAGCCTGCTGCTTTGAATCCTTCATGAATGTAAATGCTGACAAAATAAGTTGATACGGAGAATCACACAAAAAGTCTCCAAAAGGTCCTGGGTTAGAGGCATTGGCTCCTTTGGAAGAAGAACAAACTTTGGTGCGATCAGGGGTAATGTGGTAAGTTGGATCTAAATGCAGATCAGATACATGCCAGAACTGTCCTGTTTACAGAAAATAAAGATTAAAGAAAATGCATTATTTCTCACCAGGCTTCTAAGAATCCCATTCCTTATATAGCCTGGGAAAAAAAAAATAATTAGCTGAATCTAAAGTTGAACAGGAATCCCTGACATTGACTTCAAAAAAGTGCAAGTATTTCACTCAAAAAATATATAATAGTTCTGTGACTTTCTGATTACAACTTGCAAATGTGAACTGGGTACACATGGATAACCCCATGTTTGCTCCATTTTTTTCTACTGCTGTTCCTCTTTGAAGTTTTGTAAAGGAGAATGAATTTAACAAATTGCTGATTATCCTGCCTGATAAGTGTGCATGAGTGGTGCATTCCTGATAAGACTACTTCACATAGTCCGCTTAGAAAAACTGAAAACAGAAGCAGAGGCATAGGTTTCAACAATTCAACAGAAAAAAAAAATGGAGGTTGGTAGGGGCTGGAATATGGAGCTCCTTTTCATTTATAGCAATCTGGAAACTGAAGAGCAGAGGAGGTGATAGAGGGACTTCTCCATTCTACCACCTGAAAAGAAAGGGAGTAACAATTTTAATTATTTTTCTACACCTTCCCTGGCTGGAGGCTGCTATAAAAGATAATGGTCTAGAAGGAAAGGCAAGAAACAGCATGTGTGCGGATTTCAAAGCGCTTCTCCCTAGCAGCCACAGCAGCAAAAAGACTGGGCTTCTTACCAAAGAGAGGTGTGTCAGCCTTAAATACTGAGTATTTTCTAGGCTGACACATTCTTAGTCACTTGTCACTTAGCACTGCTCAGGAAAAAAAAAACAAACAAACTCAAGAGCACGGGAATATATTGAACAAGATGAATTAAGCTTGTATGAGACTAGCAGCCTTCAAGTTCCATGTAAAACATGAGCAATTTCTCTCTGTCAGTTTCAAAGCATTTGGAAAAGGCAAGTCTATCCGCGGCACTAGTTGTGAAACCGGGACAGATATAAATTGATTTTCCCAAGGTCACATGCTCGCTCAGCAACAGAGCAGGCAACACACGGCTCGACCTTGTGGAGCTTTATTTCAGGAAGCAAAGCCCAGCAGCAACCTTTCAGATCTACAACGCTACGCCTTCTGCGAGCACAAGACGCGGAAACGCCTGAACACTGCTGCGCGCTTGGTTTGAGACGTCTGTGCTCACAGGGACGGCAAATCCCATGCAAACAATGTCAGAGCACTCACCTGTGGCTGTTACTGTGCCGGAAATCAGGCCAGGCAAAGCACGCTGCTGGCTGACAGCACAGACACAGCACTCGTGTTTGCAGGGCATGCTCCAGGGCACCGCACGGCGGGCAGGGCACGGCTCACCTTACCTGACACCGGCTGGAGCGCGGCATACCCTGCCGACTGCCTGGAGACCCTGGTTAACCCCCACCTACCTAAACAGCACTGCATTCAGTTAGCTAAAAGTTACAGCTAGCTGGGACGTAAACCGGCAGCAGCCTATATTTGGGTAAAAACACGCAGGGAGGCGCCAGACGGGACTTGCCCCTCGAGCCGGGGTACGCTGCGGGTTATGGGACTCGCAGCCAAGGCAGCCGGCCCTGCTGGGGGTGGCAGAGGATCCCCGGGGCTGGCAGGGGACCCCCGAGGCTGGAGGGGCCCCGGGAGGCTGGCGGGGCCCTCCCCTCCCGGGGCCCCCATCGGCCGGGCGGGCACCGCGAGCCGCCGCTGCCCCCTCGCCCGCCGCCCCTCCGCGGGGCCGGGCCCCCGCCGGCCCCCGCTCTGCTACGGGGCCTGTCGGCGGCCTCACTCACCCAGAGCCGAGCGGGGCCCCGGGCCAGCCGGCGCTGCCTCGGCCGCTCGCAGCAAGGAGTAGAGCAGCGCCAGGCCGAGGGCCAGGCGGGCGGCGCGTCCCCCCGGCGGCTCCATGTTGGCGGTGCCGGGAGGGCCCTGCCCGCCGACGGCTGCTCGCGGGACCGCCCCGGCCGGGAGGGGAGGAAAGGGGCGAGCCCGGGGTTGCCCGAGCCCGGGCAGCGTGAGGAGTTCTTGGCAGACGTAGGGGAGGCCAGAGCGAGTCTAGGGTAGCTTTTGGAAGGAAGGTTCCTCACGGGAAAATGCTGAGTTATATTGTAAACACCAGCCCCACTGTTACGCGTTACCGTAGAGGAGCTCATTGCTCAAGAATAGTTTCCTGTGGAGGACTCGGTGTCAGTTTTAGTAGCAAATTAGAGTAATTGTCATCAATCCCCAAACTGCCCCTCCATGTCCACCTGCTGAGGGTGGTTTTCTATTCGGATCTTCTTTCCAATGGCTTGCAAAGCCAGTTTTAGCAGAGCTGGAGGTCCCTTGTGTCAGTGTTTCCTTCACTTTCCCGCTCTCTCGTCTGAACAGTGCCACAGGCACTTCATGAATACCACACTTCTCCATTTTTTCTTGCCCTTATTTACTTTGGCATTAATATTGTTCATCTTTAGAACAGGAAAGTACCTCACAAATAAGATTTATGATGGTTTCATATGTTACATATAGAATGCACATCTGTATGGAAAAGCCATCTTTTTTAAAAAGTGAAAGTAATGTAAAATGTTCAACATTCAGGCTTTATGTGTAAACCAAGTTTTAACAGTCTCGGTGTTCTTTGTCTCATATTTAAAACTTTTTTTTTCTTTTTTTTCACTTCATGCCCCATAAATCACTTGTCACAAAGATGAATGCCACTAATGGAGACCCAAGTCTGTGTTCCTCAGTAATGAAGTAAAAACAGCTGTTCCCATCTCTCTGCGGAGAGGTGGCAAGGACCACAGCCAGTGTGATGAATACACACATGGGCGGATAGGCAGAGATGGGGTGAGACAAATGAAAGCTGAAACTGAGGTTTAAATGAGCAAATAAAACCAAAGGACAAAAGATGCTGCTTAAGCACATGGAGGCTGAAACAGCCCAAAACAAAAAGCATCCAGCTCCCCATACCATTGAAACAAGTTTACATTTCTCTGATGAAAAGTTAGCTCCCAGATTTTAAGTGATCAATATCCACCATTTAAAACATATTTATGATAGCTCATAATTAAGGACTGTCTTTTACGTTTCTAGTGTTCCCCATAAGGAAAAAGAAAGAAAAAAAAATTGATGTTCTTTTCAGGCAGCTTCTGTGTGAAAAAGTGAAGCTGACAAATTAAGGCTTGTATTGTTGTTGGCTAGATGCCACAGTTGTGTCTGAACTTTTATTGGATGAGTGAGATAAGCTATTGAGGTTACCTTAGCCCTTAAGGAAGAAAGCTGTCTATCTAAGGAAGCAAGAAGCCACTTCCCATGATATCCAGTTGCAGATCTGAGGGGAGGCACAGTACAGGATCAGGCCTGGGAGGTTAGAAAGGGCTCCCCTCCTGCACCTCCCTCTGCAGCCACACTCCCCCAGTACTGAGCAACTGAATGCCACAGCTCCACTGTTTAAAGGCTTGCAGCTACCTACATCTCAATATGTGCCACCAAGCCAGTGTGTCCGAAAACATGGGAGTTTCCAAGCATGCTCCTCCATGATGCCAGCAACTGCTTCAGTTTTCCTAAGAAGATAAAGTATAGGACAGTTTTTGCCCCACTAATGTTTTAGGGAATATTTTCCAGGAAGGTTTTAATTTAATTTTTCTACACAGTATTTTATCTTAAATTGCTCACAGTGCATTGTTAATTCCAGTACATATTTGCTATGAAACTACAGTGCAGGGAGAGGAATCTCAGAAGGTTTGTCTTGTATTGTTTTCCCTCCCACCCCTGTGGAGAAAGATGAAAGACAAGCTTTGTATGTTGGGTTCCCCCAGTCCTGCCCTTTATCTTGTCAGTCCTTTCCTCCCATCCTGTGAAACACTTCACTCTTTGAACACTGATGTACTTTAGTCTTCTGTATATTTGCAAAAACCAACAAAAAAACCCCACACCAACCAAATCAAAAACAGAGAAATAACTCTCATAACTATTAAAACAAAAACTATGGGAATCCCACAGAAATCAAAGGCTGTCTATCTGATGACCTTAGCAGGACAACCGGATAGCAAGTTTCAAGTGAAGAGGGGAGCTGAAACTGGGTTGAACCTCTCACCTCTGCCTACACAAAAAGACAGGGGCTTTATTTAGATTGCTTCAGCAAAGCTACCTCTTCTGAATGAAGGCAGTTTTTCATTTCCCATGTATCCCACATTCCATACAGCCAATGCCCCAGGGTTTTGTATCACATGCTTTCCTACTGCTTAACTGAGAAAAAGGAACTTTTACAACTCCCTCTAAAACACTGGCATATTATCCCATAAAATGCAAAAGGAGCACAGGTTTAAAAAACGTTTTAATTTCTGTTGAATCTCCATTCCAAAACAATTCAAATATGTTCCATTTACTGTAAAAAAGAAAGGCAAGTGTTTCAGAGTTTTAATGCAAAGTTTAACCTGTTGCACTATACAGCACAAGTCTGCCAATTTGATGGCATAAAGTTTTCTTTTTTTTTTTTTTTTTTTTAAAAAAAACACCCCCCAAAAAATCTTTATTAATACTTCATACCAGAAATGTGCATTTAAGCTACTTTCAGTTATGGACGGTACATTAATCCATCCAGAAGTAACATCTGGACAGGGGTCAGGTAAACTATGCTTTCTCATAGTGGCGAACAGCAACCACATCACCAAAGGTAAGAGTCTGCAAGTTCAAGGAAAAGACAGCAATGTTAGATACTGGACATTTTCTGTAAAGACTTAACACATACTAAGAAGTCCATATGAGAACAACGTTGTTTTATATTGCATAATTTATAAAAAAATTTACATTATTGATATTTTAAGTAAACAAGAGGAAAAATTTCAAAGTTATGGTTCCCATATTAATGTAACTTTATCCTTGCTACTTTCAAACCAAAGAAACACATAATACACACAATACAGCTAAAGTGAGGCTAGAAATGACTTTTAATTTTTCTAATTTTGTGAATGTAATTTCTTAAATTTATCATTTTAATACAGATTTAACACTTATTTTGCTAAAGTTAATCAAAATGTGCAGTCTAAAATCCAACTCCCCTATTTCTGTATTCTATACTATTCTGCATACGCATATACTTAAGGAGAATCTCATACTAAAATGCATTCTATGCACTTATATGGCTAGAACTGCCAAATATTCCAGTTACTGCAGTTATTTAAAAACACTAAGTGCTGTGTGTGAGCTTTGGAGGTATTTTGCTAATTGGAATATAGCATCTCACTGCATTCAAATTCCAAAGGAAGTGCTTTTCTGTGTATGTGTTTCTGTTTCCAAAAACAAAATGTACTTTTCCTTGAATCACTGTCACACTATGCTGCACTGACTATAAACTTTAAAAAGTTTATTATTTGTAAGTCTCCATCCACACAGATACTCTTTGAAGTATTCAGAAAATAAAGCTACCTGTTTTTCTCCAACAGCCAAATCACATAGATTAATTAAAATAGCTGAAGAGGTTTTATTTTGAAAGCTACAACTCTACGCCAAAAATAAGCATGAGTATTGTCAGTCTGGACATTAAATACAGTAACTTATACCATTTATCCATCCCATACTCCTGTTCCTGAAAAGTCAGGAAGATAATGGGAATTTAAAACAAGAACGATTTTTCTTCAGACTATTGCTGTTTTAATCAGTTTTCAACAAGATAGGAAGAATAAGCCCTTAAATGAAATATGAAAATACTATTACCTCCTGCAATACTCAAGTTATATTTTCCTACGGAAATACTTGTTCTGTGCAGTTAAACTGCATTTACATGTGCATATATAAAACATTTTTAAAGAAATCTACATTATCACTGACAACAAATCATTGCCTATATAATAACCAAGAACTTCATAATTTGCAAATCACCGCAACTATTTACTTATTTATTTTTGCTTGTGCGTTCACATAAGGTCTAGAAAGAAAGGATACACTTGGCATATGTACAGGCTGGCCTGCCTAAAACCATTAGCAATTTTTGAATAGTCAGTAAAACTAGATGCAAAAGAAAAAATAAACATTTGAAAAATCTCTGCTAGCTTTCCCCACCAATTAGTTTTAGGTTTTGTGTGCAAGCAACACTTACCCGCAAAGTTGACAAAGTTTGAGATAACGATATTAGTGGTGTATGTGAACGCTCAGTGATTTTTATACTTACCATTACCATTTTGCCATCCTTTATTTCTCTAACAAAGTTTGTCTCTTTGCCATCCCACTTCTGTACGTGAATTAGCTTGTCTCCATCCAGGGTCACAACTGACTGTGAGAAATCAAAAAATACAGACACTCATTGATTTGGAGGTATTTAAGATTCTACTCGCATGTTAGAATTCTAGAATTCTCTCTAGATCCACATGCATCTACTGAAAAGATAAAGTAGTCCCAGCCATTTTAAAGCCAAGCACATGAATAATCCTTGTTTTAAGGGCGAACTCCATACAATTAGCATTTGTATCAAAGAAAGGAAAAAGTTTCCTTTGAGTTCCAGTCTCAGAGGCAACATCCTTTCAGATGTGCTTTGGGGTAACTGTTATGTTAAGCCCTCAATGACACAGGGAGAAGGCGTTCCCTCATTTCAACTGGAAAAAGTTGTACCAAATGATCTTTCTATCAAAAGAAAAATGAGCACCCAACAGAATTCCTCAACACTAGGAGGTAGAAAGGGGGCTGAAGACACAGTATGTTGATTCAGACAAGACACAGTACAAGTACACAAGTAAGATGCAATCTTGCCTTTTTCTCCTGTCCTTCACAGTGCTACAACTAGCAGTAGCAGAAGTTACTTTTTCTTTTTTTTTCTCCTTTGATCCCACCCTGCAAAGGATACAACCTTGGGGGGTGGGGAGGGGGAAGAAAAAAAAAAGCCACTGCAGCCCAAGAGTTCACTTACTTTGCAGTTTCTATCATCTGGGGTAGTTTCATCAAATTCCTCTCCAAGTTTAAAGCTGATTTCTGTGTTTTTGAAAGTGCTCTGAGTCCTGATCACTACTTTGTCCCCCTCGCTGCTGATAATCACAGTCGGTTTAGTCACATTTCCCACCTGCCGTGTAGCAAAACCCACTCCTAAACCCGCAAGGAAAAACAAAGATCCATCAGACATTCGTTATCCTAAAACATCCTTCCCGCCACACACCGAGGCGCACAAACCTCCTCCCCCGCTCCACAGCTTTAGATTACCAGTGAGAAATGCCACTTTTCGCGCCGATCCCGCCCGTGGACCGCGGCTGCCCCCGCCACCCGTCTCCACACGGCCGCAGCCCCGGGCCTGCCGCTGCCCCCGCTCGGTGCCACGAGGAGCCGCCGCTCGGGGGCACGGCGAGCGCCAGCAGCCCGCGGGCCCCGGCAGCGCTCGTCCTTACTTCGTGCTCGCCCTGCCGCCTCCTGCAGCCAGGGAGGGGGCTCTCCTGCATTTCGGGCTTCCCACGGCGCCCCAGACCCGGCTCTCCCGGCTCTACCTACCCAGCGCCTTCATGTACTCGTCGAAGTTGTGGCTGTCCACCAGCTTCCACGTCGCGCAGAAAGCCTCGACCATGGCGGCCGGGTGCGAGTGCTAGGGGTACCAGGGAGCGCCGTGCCGCCCGCGCCGCCCCGCATATAAAGCCGGCGCCCGGCGGGGGGCCGGCAGGCGGGGATGGCGGCGGTCCGCCCCCGCGGGCAGGCCGGGGGCCGCGGCCCGGAGCCTCCCCGCCCCGCCGGGGGAAGGCGCTCCCCCGCCCCGCCGCCGCCGGGGCCCCCGGGAGGGCGCTGAGGGGCGGCCGCGGGCAGGCCCCGGGCGGGAAGGGGCGAGGGCCGCTGGCTGCTGGGGAGGGGAAGGGGAGCGCTGGGTGCCCAGGGTTGGGGCAGGTGGTGCCCACCCGGGGGTCTGCTGTGGGTGGAAGGGCAGAGGGATGCGCTTGGCAGGCCTGCTCACCTCAGCACCCCACAGCACCAACCATCCACGCTGTACTCCCGCTGCCAAAAAAGAAGCGGGTGCCAAATGTGAAAGACCTGGCTTGAATAAAAATGCGTTACCACAGAAACACCTCCATTAGAAGCCTTCCCTTTAGGCCTTTCCAGCCAAGTTTGTTCAGTGTTGGCCAAGTGCAGATTCCTTTCCCCTGCCATCTTGTGCCGTTCATCCCGATGCTGCCTGAAATTGGCATTTGCTATTGTTGTGTGGAAACAGCGTCTTGCCTCCCAAACTGACACCATCTGGAAGCTAAGAATGAGCAAAGAACGAAAGGAAATTGCTTAAAACCATTTCATCTAGTAAGATTTTTTAATGCCAGAGAGTCTTTCCCTTCTTCTAGTTCTTTGAAATTCCTTGAAAGTTCATCTTCTGAGAGTTTTTCAGAAAGCAGCCCAGCGCTGTGGTTCAAGTTATGGTGTGAGCTTTTCCTGACCTATGGCTGGGATAGGTTCCAGAGTCATGAATCTAGCTCTTCGCTCTTGCAGCAGTACTCAGGGATTAAGTGAAAGTGATTTCCTGTGCTTTAGGAATAAAACCTCAACAATTGTCTACCTGGTCCAGCCACACGAAATATAAATAATTGTGAATATTTTCCTAATATTTTAAAAGTAGCTTTGGACTGTCATTTGCATTTCTTTTAGGCTCTTGTGGTATGGCACCTTCTTTGGGTATAGGGCAATTGATGCTTGATTTGTCACGTTTTGACTTGGCCTCAGAAAGAATTAACCCCTCTCTGAATTAACCCCAGGGATATAATCCTAATTCCTTTTACCACACAACACATTTTTGTTAGTTTTGATAACCTAACTAAGGGTATGAACTAGTGCATCTATTCCTCTTCAACCTTCCATCTACTTACGCTGAAGTACAGACAGAGACATAGTGTTGATAGTTACGCATGCCCTCTTGCAGCTCCTCAATTTATGTCCAACTTCCTCTTCTGACCTGTATTTCTGAGACTTTTCAACTCACGTTCAGAAACACAGGGAGAGCAAGAGCATCACTTGAAATTACAGACCACCAGTTGTTGCTTGTAAGGCTGAAAGGACAGAAGTCCCTTTTTTTGGTCTAAGTTGAAAAATGCTGTCTCCTAAGTATGCACAGAATATCAACATTACCAGTGCATCTCACATGCATGTCCACTAACCTAATGCCTGTAGTCAGTCAAACCCTCTATAACCCCAGTGTAATCAGTAAACCCTGCTCCCAAAGGCCATCCAGGGTGAATGTGGGACAGCTCTAACCTTCAGCCTTTGAATAAAGGACACAAAAAATGCTTTTTGCTACCTTTCCCCTCTGTTATAGCCCTGTTTCACAGGCCCCCAGGCATTCAGAGAATGAGGGGCACAGACTCAGGTCAATTCAGTTCAACCCTTAAAAAAAATAATAATAATTTGTTCAGGAAAAAAAAAAAAAAAAAAAAAAAAAAAAAGCACAAAATTGCCACCAGGCTCATGTGATGGAAAAGTTTGACCAACAGGTTGTCTTAGGTGGATTCCTCATAATCAATGTTGGGAGCTGCTGAGAATCTAGTCAGTGTGGCCTGTCACTAAAGGCTTAGCACTCTGGTTATGGAAAAGTAGTAAAATTAGTGCAGGTAGTGTTTGAAGTCAGGTTTATCTAGCTTTCTGCCATGTCCTGCTGTGGATCTAACACAGGAGGGCTACTCTTGCTACAACAACTCAATTAAACCTATCCTTTCAGCATCTTTGTAGTACGATAGCCATTATTACTCTGTAGAGTTTGATCAATAGTTAATGTGATATTATGTTATAAGACTTTCAGATAATTTAGAGATGACTGTATTATTCAAACATTTCTGTGTGTGGATCAGCAGACCCTGAAGCTGGAGAACATCTTTGCATGTGTCCATGTACGCAAGAAAAAAGTAGCAGTGACACCAAATCCTAACTCTCCTGATATGAAAGCAAGTGTTGGCACTCAAAGACCTTAGGTATTAAATCCCACTGAAAGCCAACATGATTCAGGGTCCTAACTCACTCAGGCATTTGGGGAATCTCATAAAAGGGACTACTTTTGAATTAAGCACATTGAAAATTATGTGTAGCAGGAAGCAGAAGAGATTTCCTAGAGAGCAGACTAGGGTATACTCAACACATTTTAACCTTGTTTGAAGCCCTGCTGTGACTCTGTTCAGCTTTGATCTCAGCGTAATACAGAAATGACTGGATTTTAGTAGCTGCTGTGTCAGATGGAATGATGTTGCTTCAGGGCTGAGAATGATTTGATTTTTGGTGCTGTGGAAAAATCTAATGTCAAACAGGGCAGTAGAATGTCCTTAACGAAAATTATCTCATGCATCCTCTAGCTGATTTGCTGACCCCAATAATAAAAATAAACAATAGTGCTTTTTGGTGAGTCAGAAAATTACTAAGTTTAGTGATGTGCAGCTCCTTAGATATCCCAGTTTAAACAAAAGAGATAAATGCCTGATGAAGAAAATGCCTAAATATGCAGCTGCACAAGTGGTCATAGAATGGTCCTAGGTATAAAGAAGCTGTAAGAATCCAGTTTTGTGCTATGTAAGCACCACTGGAAGGGCTTTGCTGGAACAGCAGACCATATGGTAGGCAAAGCTCAAGGTAATTCAGATGGGAGCAGGGAAGACATGTTTATACCACATGCCTTCTAAGAGCAAGGCGTACCTTAGGCAAAGCTTAAGGTACATGTTAGCAGGCTTCCTATTAGTGTGAAAGTTCAATTAAAATAATGCCAGGACAGGCTAACATCAGAGCACAAGTTATGTTAAGATCTGTTCCTGGTGTCTCTGGCTAATTGGTGAACACAGAGTGGTCTATGATTGTGGATTTCATTTTGATAGACTCTCTCTGAGGATACAAATTGATGCAACATGAGATTAGGAAAGACCTGGAAAGTAAATACCTGCTAATACCTCATTATGAACTGTTAAGACATTTATTCACATTAATTTAAGCTGATAGGACAGCTGGTATACAATGGTTTAAAGAGTGAGGGAAATACTACTAAATATCTCCAGGGTCTTACCTTCTTAAGGGTATTTTGGGGCTTGTTGTCTGATATCTTATATTACTATATGTGCCATTCAGAGGACTCTGAAGACTGAGGCTCTCCTCAAAAAAAAATTAGATGGTGCTAGAACTAGTCATCTTCCTGGCTCCCAGTTCTATCTATTGAAGATTAAGTTACTTTATCTTAGTACCATTAGGCCTTTGGTTATTTTAATATTTGCCTTTGCTTTCTTTTGTGTTTAAGCATAGAAAAGCTATTTAAAAAAACTTCAAAAGGTTAACAGAAATGTTAGGTGTCACTTACAACAGCCGCCTAGTTATTGCGAAATCAATACTAAAAAACAGCTTTCCAGACTTACAACTTCAGCATGGCTAAATGCGAAGTCATACACCAGAGGAAGAAAGAAAAGCAATCTTATAAATAAGTAACTATTTCAGGGGCAATAATGACTCTGAAAGAAACTCAGAAGGCATATGAGTAAGATGAACACAGTGAAAATAATAATGTGTATAATCAGAAGAATAGCACAAACATTTAAGCAGATTAGATGACTTGTCTTTGACTAGATGCAACTTTTTCTGGAAGATTTGTGTAGATTTGGTGTTCAGAGCAGACCAGTGAGAATACTAGTGGAGCAGAAACACACTGCATTAAGTTTCAAGGATTCTGTATTTTAGCAAAGATAGGGAATGATTTTTATCATCATCAATCCAAACTTTACAATATTAAAGATACAGGTAATCTCTGAGTATCATACTCTCTTTCTACAGCCCTAGTATATGCCATGGAGGCTAACGCTTACCAAGTGAGACTATTTGGCAATCAGTATAACCAGCCTCAAGACTTTGATATTGCATGAATCCCTCTCTTTTCCATCCAGCTATGGACTGGTAGGGCTGAGTCACACCCTGCCAAAGCCAGAAGTCATCCCTCAGATAAGTCAGAGCCACATCCCTCTGACACTGTCTCCTCTGAATCAGAATCTCTTCTGTGGCACAAGCTACTTCTTTTGCAGTCCTAAACTGGCAGAGGAATCCAGAGACTGTTAATGCACTCCCAAGAAATTTGTGAATTCCACAGTCTTGATAAATAATTTTATAAATATATATTTTTAAAATAATAATAGGTTATAAATTTATGGGCCTGTTGTTAATGGAAAAAAAATGCCTGACACAAATCAGGCAGGAGTGCTTCTGAAATGTTAGCTCATGCTGGGTGACCTAGATAGAATTACACACCTCCCTTGTCAATTCATTCACAGAGTGCAGCCATATCCCTGCTTTACACATAGGTTTGTGAGCAAGTGTTGCATCATTTTTCAGTTTTCATGAGTCTAAATACGTAAACTTCCTGGAAAACAAAATTCTAAAGCAAGTTTGAGCATTGCAGGGTTAAGATAGCTCATTACTAGCTTTAAATAGGGACTAATAACAAGAGAAACTTGGATAAAATTTGTCATCCCTGATGTTGGGAGACAATCCCAGAGAAACAGAAATAAGAGTGAATCTGCACTCCAGTATGCAAAGATATGAAAATTCCAATCACTGGAAGTTGAGTCTAGAGAAAATTTTATTAAAAATAAAGTGTGTTTTAGCTGTGAAGAGGCTTAACCACCAGATCAACTTACAAACTGCCTTATTAGATATTTCATCCCTGCAAGTTATAAATTACTTTAACAGCCACTGCTATTAGACGTGATACAGGAAGCAATTCAGAGAAGTTCCATATCCTGGATTATGCAAGAAATCACATGAGGAAGTCACAATGGAAGACTTAAAAACACATCGGTAACTTGCTGAGTGTGTGTTTCTGCTTTGCCAAATCCAGACTCTGTTGTAAGAGAAGATGCAGATATGCATCAAAAGGAAAACAGGCATGTAGTCCCTGCCTGCATAATCATGGGACTTACTACCTGGACTGTCCTGTAACAAATGCCAGTGGGAACATATGGATACATCCACTATTCCTTCAACATGTATACGTCCATGCATATGTATTTCAAAAGATCTCCCCCTCCATGTGGCTGATACATAACCCAGAGCTTCTACGTATGGCAAGCTCCTTAACTAATCTTGTAATAGTTAAACAAGGCTTCTAATAGCATCTTCCTCCAGACCTTTGAAACTGTCTTGAGCAGGTGGTGGGAGCTGCAGACAGCGCCGACAACATCCAGAGTCCAGAAGCCGCAAAGGGTACAGGAACATGCCAAGACAGACTCAGCTGCTCTGCTCAAAGAAGGGCTGTGGAAAAGAAAGTGGACCAGCTTTCATTCCTTTAACCTATTCCCACTGTTCTTAGTCTCCCCAGCTTTAAATATTCTCCTTCTTACGTATCAGCATTTTATCCTTCATAAATTTAGCTAGAAATTTCCACTCACAAAAGCCCACGCTGAAAACAAACAACAACAAAAAGTTACAAAGTCAAGAGTTCAAAGGCTGTCTGAAAGAAAATGCCTGAGACACACTTATTTCAGCACTTTTTTATATTGCAACACCACCTCTATTTACATGGTCACATGCTATTTTTTTTCCCTAGAGCAGCTTTCCCTCTCTCAGTGCCCAAGACAAAGGCTATTCAGGGTCTGGCTCAAGGGTCTTAGGGGTCTGTCTGATATGTAAGCTCTCTGTCCAGTACTTGCTGGGAGGAATAGCAATGAGTTGTTCTTCTACATCTCATTTTACTGTATATGAAAGCAACTGAAGAGACTGCTTTCTAATATGGGGTGTTTAAAGCACTAACAGTTGATGTTGGGCATAAGGAGGCATAAGTAGGTCTATGAGTGAAGAACGGAGCGAGCGCTGAAGGAAGGCGGTGAGGAGGCTGATGTAGGCGTCGAATGGCGTTAGATAAGACATTCAGACAGGGGAAAGGAATGGGCTGGGCTCGAGCAGGCGATGGGTACGTCAGGTTTTGGTGTGAGGCCGGGGAAGCTCTCCCGTGTCGGCCCGCACGCCGCGCCGGGGCCGCAAACAGCCGCGGTCTGCCCCGAGTGGGCGGGCGGGCGGCGGCGCCCTCTGCCGGCCCCACCGGCGAGCGCGGTCCCGCATCCCCGCCGGAGCCGAGCTGCTTGGCGCTGCCGCAGCTCTCCCTCTTTTTCATGTCATGGTTTTTAGCGAAGGAAGCCCAAAATCTGATATTTCTGAGGCGCGGAGAGGCGGGGTGGGAGCGTTTATGAGGACCGCCAGGGCCCGGCCGTTGGCCTGCCACGGACTCGGGCGCCATCTTGTGCTCTCAGGCCGCCTCCACTGGTGGGTCGTTTAAGAATGTGACCGAAGTGCTCAAGGTTTCTGGCAAGTATATAGATAGGAAGGTTAAACCATTCTCTCAGGGATTTGTTTCTCAGTATGCTGTATGATAGGCATTGGACTTGCAGTCACTATACGGTGGATTCTCGTAAAATAGTAATAAAGCACTGGTAAGGATTGTCTAAATCGTTAAATGAGGTCCCTTTACATTGCAGGCTTTATATCACCAGCCAATTATATATTTTTTCCATAAACATAAGGCTTGCATTAAAAGCCAAGGACCTGGCACAGGAAGAGTGCCAGTGAAGCTAATAGCATTGTCTGCTGCCTTCAGTCCTCTTGGGGTATGAACTGCTCCTCACGCACCTAAGCAGGGACATGAAGTGAAATGATAAAATAAAATAACAGATCTAACATTTATTCCTAATCTTTATCCAGCATAGAGCAGCTTCAAATGGGGAAGGTGAAACAGAGTTCAAAATCACTCATATATGGCGGTGTTGGCACCCTAACCCAAAGCACAGAACAGGGTTGTAAACCTGGGTAGGCTGCAAGCCAGGGTTAGACATTTGTTTTACTATAGTGTTTACAAGTTCAACATGCTTTTGGCTAGCTCAGCCCTTGGACCCTAAATGCCTTGCCTTTGCACATGCGGTGTGAGTGAGTTTCCATGGGAGATCTGGGTCCTCAGGTCAGTGGTGACAGACACTGTACAAGGGAGTAGGTTAGAAGGGAAAACAGGAAGAAGTGCTGCACATCTGCTAGTGACAGTGCTTATGTAGCTAATGTAGCTGGAGGGTTTAGCGAGGATTATTTTCCCAATCTAATCATCATTAGAACAATATTCTCAGAGGTGCAAGATCTCTGCTGCTTGTGATCACCAAACTTTTTGCATATATAGAGACATCGAGGTACTGACTCTAATGACATGTTTGGACCCCTAGCAAAAAGTTTAGTAAGTGTCTCAGATCAGGTGGACACAGTCAGTCTCTAGCCAGCCCAGTTGTTGCCTGCTTTGCACTTCACTCTCAAGTAGCTGTCTCCCAGCTGGTGCTGAGGTCGCTTAAACGACTGACTCCATCTATTTGAACAAACTACCTGGCAGACTGAGGATCCCACTAGGTGGCAGGACAGTTAAGTCCTTGTTACTTCTAGCCAAACCGCTTTGGAGCTCACGACCATTGTTCCCTAGTGGGCTCAGCACAGCCCAGTGGGGATCCTGGAGACCCTCCATGCTCCACAGCAGGTCTGGGGCTTATGCTCCTTGGGCACAGCAAATAAGGCCTGTGACAAACCGGTGAAGAAATCCGTGCAGAAATAAGTCTCTGAGTTGTTCATTCTTCCTCACAGGTTTTATTTCACACAGAGCTCGAGCAGGGAGAAGAGAGGAATACGAAGCAGGCCTAAGCAGTTTTCTAGATCTTGAAATATTCCTCTTTGCATATATGATATGTAGAGATATTTGGTATACACAATGGTAAAGTGTGGTTTAAACCTCTTCTAGCCACTGCTGTGTTGTCATTTTTAATTAATGCAAGTGCAGTTATAATTCTTTGTATGATCTCCCCTGTATTTATTAATGTGTCATAACTGTGTAGCCTCTCACTATTTGAGAGTGATAAAGAAGGTATAATTCCACATCTCTGCTTGTCAAACAGTGGGTCATCATGGTGCAACTATGAATATGCTGGGATAAAAACTGAAAATAAACCATCAGCTAATATTTTGATATGTGATTCTTACATGGAAGTAGCTGAGCATTATTTAAATAAATTCTCTCTACAAAAACTGCAGACCCCGAACAGTGAAACAGGTGGTATATGGCAGCTGACCTGTCATTTATAAGCATCTGTTTATTAATAGCATCCATGAAGTGAGTATAGGAATACTGATTACTTTTAACATACACTTCAAGATTTACTTTCCTGTATGGTACACATGAAGAAACTTCTGTGCACACAACCCTTTTTGTCTTCTAGGCCTCATTTGGAAGCATATTATGTATGTAAAAGACATATAAGTCATTACTGCTCCGTTACGACCTGGAGTGAAAGCTGCACAACAGAGAATTGGTCACATCAGATCAAAGATCCATATAAGCAAATATCATATCTTGGACAGTACAAACATATTTGATGTTTCCACTGAGCAGTTTCCTTGTCTCAATCCTTTGTTCGTGGACTTTCTAAAATGGGAGAAATTTTCTGTATGATTAGTAACTCATGACTTCAAACTAAAATTAGATACAATTCACACTGCAATTAGTGTAAAACGATCTTTGTCTTCAATGACAACCGAATCCAGCCTCTGCATTGCTGTACTATCAATGATTTGCAAAATCCTTTTAAAATATGCCACCCTGCAAACTGTTTTGCCACTCATTTCATCCGACATTTCTTTTTAAGCTCAGCTGATGCAATATTTTACCAGAATAATGGCATATGCCATAGGTGAAGGTAGATGTATGAGAAATTATAGCAAATAAGCTTCACCTAAAAAAAAAGAAAAAAAAAGAAAAAAAAGTTTTATTACTTCTCTTAATCTTTCTAAATTAGAACATTCTAATAATCAGTCCTCTACCTTAAAACCTATTTAATCCTTCATTGCCTTCCAGAAAATAACTTGAGCTTTCCTGATTAATAAAAACAAAAGACATGCCTCAGCAGGTTCACCCACCTCTTACATGGAGCTTCTGATGAAGGGCTGACCCAAAGAAAATTACTGTCTTAATGACATCTGGAAAAGATTGAGGCCAATTTTATACATGTTCAATGCATCTAAATTGTTTTATGCATGCACAATGAAGTTACAGGGGTTTATTTTTATTTCCTTGCCTTTTTTTTTTTCCTATTCTTTTAAGTATGAAGCGTGGCTGAGAATGAATAATTACTTCATTAAGTTCCAAAAGCTGGAGACAACAGTTACCTTTTTGCTTGGTCCTAATACATGTCTTGGCTCTATAAAAGCCCAGGACAGTGTTTTATGCTGATGAAAAAGATGCTATTGCCTGTGCTGCACTCGCTGCAAATGGAAATTGGGATTAATGCATTATAATACCAGGTTAGCCCTAATAGAAGTTTGATGGTGTAATTTATCAAGCTAATTAAGTATGTACCTAATTTTAGGCACTGAGTGGTTCTATTGACTTCAGTGAGACTAGTCTGCATTTCGAGTTAAGCACGTTTTAAAATATTCTGCTGAGTCAGGGCCATAAATCTGTTACTCTATGGATTAAGAGAAAACACTATCATTAATTATTCATTAGCTGAGCTAATGGGAGGGTGGTATATCCTGGATATTGGTTAAAGCCGGATAAACTGGCTCAGTGGGAAGTATTCAGAAGCACTTAATTGGCTCTTTCCAGGCTCAGCCAAAGTTCGTCAGGATTTATGACCTATCTTCAAGATACTAACAAAAAAAAGGAACCACAACTTTAGGGGTGCTTCAGACCATAACCCTGTCTAAACCCCTAAACGCCAGGCCTGGAGGCCCCTAAAGAGCTCGGAAAGGGTTTCACTACCTCCTGTCTGGCTGTGTCAAGAGTAATAAAGAGCTAATAAATTCTTCGATACCAAAGTTTTTCAGCATGATATTTCTCACACCAACCAGTGTTTGTAGTTCTAGGTATACAGGCCAGAAATATGCAGCTGCCTCAAACTGGAAAGGCTTATTTGACAAGATCCAGGGTATAGTTAGCCCTGGTTAGCTACTCATCTTCTATATCTGAATTGACTACAGAAGAGCTCTCTCATGCAGCCTACACTAACAATTCTTTAGACGCAAACCGTATGTGCATTTAGAAAAAAAAAAAAAGTATTTCTGCATCTGCAACTTGGTTAATCTGCAACTAGATAAAGAACAGGCAAATGAGGACTGACTGTAGCAGTCATTTGCAAACCCCACATATTATAGATCAAATACATTAATCCTGCTTTTAATTGAGTTGCATTTTAAATCTTCCTGTTTGTCTTTATTTCTTGTGCAGTGTTTCTTTTAACGTTCTTTCCATACCCTTTCTCTCAATGACAGGTTCGTACAGCTCAAGACCAAAGTAAGCACCAATTTTCCAGGGTGTTTAGCACCCTGCTTAAGGTTCTAAGCTCAACATTTGTGAGCAATTAACTCCATGCGTGTATGTCTGTGATTTTTATACATAGTTTAACACATGAATAATTTGCTAAATTCATCTGGTTCACATGACTGGTATTTTAATAGGAAAAAAAAAAAGTTTCTTAGGCTAGCAAAACACTTGTTTAAGTACCTACTCCTGTAACCCAAATTTCTGCGTCTGCTTAATGTAAGAGAAGATTCTAAATATATCCAGTGCTGCAACTGTGATGGAAGAGGAAAATTCAATATAGGCCATGACCCAGAAGACCGTTTTAGCATATGCTCCACTTAAAGCATATAAGGAATTCTGCTTCAGTAATGCTCAACCACTTGATTTCCACGGGATCATTTTAACTTCTTGAAACAACGCTTTTATGTGCCCGGATGCTATAAAGGAGGGTGGTGTACAAGAATGGCACTGCAACCCAAACAAGCTTGTATACCACAGATACAGTTAACTCTGAGTCCCTCTCTGCTGTGGTTTCTAACTCTGGTCCTCCATGTCAGCTACTTCAGACTTGCTTAAGCCACCTGTTTTGCTCCAGCAGAGTAGGTTATTGACTTTTCCAACCTTGAAAGTAATTCTGAGATACTGCACTGCACTTGTTGAAGGAATGCAGATAAGAGGAGGGTATTCGGTATTGCCTCAGCTGGATGAAATCCACCCTTTACTGAATGGTCCCAAAAGACAGCCCATGAACAAATGCAAATGCATAGTATGGATAGTAGCTGTGTGGGAAAACCTCCCTGCCAGCTCTCTGCCAGCTGTAAAATACACAGATATTTTGTAGATGGAATACCTGTCAGATGTCTGATGTACCTATTGGGGATGCTTCTTCCCTCTGGCTACAGTCCAGCAGAGACTGTATGGGCAAATAAAAGCATTTGATTGTCAGTGTTGGTTAGGTTTCACAAAGC
Organism: Cygnus atratus; assembly: GCF_013377495.2. Lineage (NCBI taxonomy): Eukaryota > Metazoa > Chordata > Aves > Anseriformes > Anatidae > Cygnus > Cygnus atratus. The sequence goes on along the minus strand of NC_066364.1, from coordinate 54,878,453 downwards.
ACATAAAATGGCAGCTGCTTTAGACTGCAGTAACGGTGCACGTCTGTGCATAAATCTTGGGTCTCCTACAATAAAGGGGTGCATGTGGGTGTTTCCAGGAGCATGACTTCCATAGCACAACAATGCCTTTCAGCGGGGAACACCCATTGTAAATATCAAAAACATTGGAACATCTTCATCAGCAGTAAAGAAAAAAAGCAAAACTGAGATGAAATAATTTTATATTATGGGGTTTGAGTCTTGTCAAATAAAAGAAACATCAAGGATTCAACAGAAGACGGAAAACATAATAGCTATTTAATTTCCATTGTAAGATCAAACAGTTTTAATCACTTACAAACATGGCTATTTTATTTCAGATACACATGAATAGCTACAATATTAAGCCTGAAAACAGAAATGACAGAAGTAGCAAGACTGCTGGGAATGAGATATGTGAAATGATCTGCCATAATCAAATAGAGTTTAAAGAGAGTTTAAAAACAGACACTGGTGGTTTAAGTGGTATACAAAATTCTTTGAAGTCAGGAGGAAGAGAGAAAAATATGTATTTTTTTGTTTCCTTTTTTTTTTTTTTCCTAATTTTCACATTCATCTACATATCCCTAATGAGAACAAAAATCTCTGGAGATGAACTGCAGATTAGGTCTGTAATCTAATACATACTTATTATCTTCTTAAGGTGGGGAGAGTAAATACACCTTTGTGTTAGAGAGAAAGAAGCTGTTTTGGAAAATTAAGAAATAGGTCTTTTATTTTAAAGCAATCATTACTTGGTACATCTGCTATTTATATTCATTGAAACTGTCAAAGAAGATTAGTTAGGATGAATACAATAACCATTACAGAACTCAGAACACCAGATACATTCTTTAGTTCTCTTCCCGTCGGGATGTGTAGAACATTGTTTCTGATGGACTACAGTAGAAAAAAAAAAAAAAAAGTAGTTCCATCTTAATGCCACCTAGATACAAGGATGTTGCAAAAGTCTTGAAGTCTTGTCTGTGCTGCTGCAGTAGCTACCACACTTCAGAACAGGTAACGACACAGGGAAACTCTGGAAAGTCTGTCGATGGGTTTCGCTAATCCAGCAGTCCTTAAGTGTTAGGAATCACTGCTCTTTCCCTCTGCCTCTTGACTTTCCAGCAACGCTTTGGATGATGGCATTTCTCCACCTTCTGCTCCTTCATCTACAAAAACACAGAATCAAACATTTATACCACGCACACTCTCAGAGCTTTTTAATTGCAGCTAAATATTTGGGTTTACTGATCACCTCTATTTAGATTGGCTCTTTATTACCACACTCATGGGTGCTTTGGAAAGGGAGATTAACTGAAAAGATAAAGAACTTGCAAAGGCATCATCCAAAAGCAATTTCCTATTGGTGCTGATTTCCCAGTTCCTTGCACCTGCTGATCAATGTGCACTTGGTTGTAAGAATCAGACTGGAGATAACTTTTCTTTATTATTATTATTTTTTTCTGGGTTATTTCCAAAGTCAGGTTAGAATATTGCATTCCTCTCAGAATTGCTTGGTTTCAGGTAGATAACATTACAGTTTATGAACATGCCAGTTATCTGGCTGACCTTTTTTACCAAGAAATACCTAGGAAAATTCATCCTGTTGTCACAAGATGATGGGATGTGTGCATGTATATATATTTATATATTTATTTTCTCTTGTATTCTGACTTGGAAGTTCATTCTTCCATACATTAGAGTGGAATGATTACAGAAGTAGTACAAGTAAAAGCACCCTAGCGTAAGTGATTTATGGTCATGGTCATCATTAGAACAACAGAATTCAGCTCTGTCTCTTTTGATGCTTGATTTCTGTCACTGAGAAATGAGAACTCCTCTTCCCTTGATTTCCTTGCAAAGCGTAATTATTTTCACACTATCTTCAAGTCCCACATGGCATTAACAATGGTAACAATACAGTTTGTATACACAAATCTAAGACAGACCATAGCTTTTGGAGGCAAGGAGGGGTCTGCTCAGCAAATCTGGTTGTACCATCTTCCAAGTTCTATCCACTTTAACAGTCATAATCTAAGGGGTACATTTTCAGCTATTTGCCCTGAAGACTTGCCATAAAATATCACAAACAGACAAAAGAATTATATATCTTGGTCTCTACATACCACAGCAATTTATCAGCTAAAGCTCTTGGCAGAAACTGCTTGATGTTCTCAGCCTGCTCAGTGATTTGGAAGCTTTGGAGATTTACAGTGGTAAATTAAGAAATGAGTTATTTGCCATCCTTCACTATTACATAGCACAGCACTGCTGTGGAAGGGGAGATAGAGCTCTATCCTCTATTGGCTGCTTCTGTGTGGGGTTGGATGTCCAATACCAGTGCAGTCTTGCAAACAGGGTAGAGGAAAACATACTTTGCTCAAGGAAATCTAATCTCGTACTTGGCAGCATTTAGGTGTGCAACAAGTGCTAAGCTGCTGAGTGCATCAAGTCAGTCATACATAGTCACCTAGAAAAAAAATCAGCAAACAAGTTATTGGCAGAATTTTCCCCTAAAGCAGATTACAGGTGGCCAGTGTAGCCTCTTTGCTCTCAAACTTCTTGCAGACTCCTCTTTAACCTTTGGATCACCAAGGACACCAATCAATTGTTTAACGTGGTTCCACTACAGCCTCCTACCAGACCACCTTTGGGAAGTATCAGCCCTCCGAAACTAACGTATCACCAGAGGTAGTTAGGCTACAGATAGCCTTCATTTCAGAATTAGGCTCTGACGGAAGTAGCTGGTGCCAAAATCTCTCCCATCAATGTCAACGAGAACATGAATTTGGTGCAACCTTCAGGGTGCACGGGAATTTGTATCACACAGACAGGATCCTTGTGTATTCATAAAGAATACATGCATCTTTTCTCAACCAGACAAATGGTATTAGCACATTGTGTTCCTGACCTTTCTGTCTGACAGCAAGTAACAGCATTTTAGAAGGAAAGGAAATGTATGATCCAATGAGCATTAGCTAAATTTGAAGCAAGACAGAGAGAGTCCTCCTCACCATTTCCCACAATCTTCACTGAATCTTTCACAGCAGAAAAAAATAGGGCATGCTTTATATAGCCACATGTTCCGTCTTCACTTTTCTCATTTATCCAGCCTTTTTGCTCTGAGCTGGAAGTGGCTTTCATTTTGTTAATAGCTTATTGTTAAAGCCAGAGACAGGCAAAAGAGTTGCTTGTTAGAGCCCAAAATGTTTCCCAAGCAAACAATTTCCCAGTCACAGCATTTGAACTTACAAACTTTCTGTCCATTTTGATGAGTTCCCCTCATTTTGCTTGCTAGCTGATTGGAAGTTTAACTGACAAGAAAATGAGGCTGTAATTCCCATTCGATACTTGTAGAATTCCCAATTCCCAACCCCAAAAAGCACCCAAGCAGGTCCCACTCGTCACAGTGTGCCTAACCGTGTCCTGTATTCACTTTCTATTATCATTACTGCAGAGTGCTGATAACAGCCGCTGCTCCTTCCGGGCATGCTCTGGTACAGCTATATGCCGACGACAAAAGCAAAGGATAATTCCATGCTCTAAATTGTTCTCCAAATCCTGGCAGTGCTGGTCCTTGCATTTGTAAGAAAGCATTGGTACATTTTGCTAATGCTAATGTAGCTGTGTCATTTCTTTTTCTTTATACATTGGATGAACACCAGAAGAGGATTATTCTGTCTGGAGTGCTTATTATACGTTGTGCTGTAACATTTCTTTTAACAAGACATTCACTCTTTCATGTTTATTTTTATTCAGGGAAAAAGAAAAAGGATCAGAGAGAAATTTTCCATGTTTTAAAAAGTATATAATTTCCAACTACTAAGCTTTCCAGAGACCAAAATGAAACAAACATGAGGCACTTATCTACCGCTGCTGTATGTTTTGAGCTTTGTTTAACATGGTTTTGTGCATGTCCCTCAAGGTTCACTGCTCTAAACAATACAAAGGTTAGTTATACGTAATGTGGCAATGAATATTTCAGTGGGTTGGACTGGCCAGTTCAAGAGCTTTACTTCCACAGTTCCTGACACTAATAACAGCAGTAATTCCCATCTGCATCCCCTTTGATAAGGGAAACAGTTCCCTCTTGCTGGAACCTACTCTCTGTTCACCGTGTGCAACCTGTGCCAGGTGGAAGAGCTTTTTGAAATTAAAACAAACAAACAAACAAACAAACATCAGATTTGAAAATTAAAGCATTAAACATTAAGTGCCTGTCTATACTTTGGAATAGATTTTCAGTGCTGAAGTCACACACAACACAATGGGAAAGTCTGTAGGGATGTACTTCTCATATTCCTAGGGAAAAATCACTTCTCAAAGCCAAGGAGTTTGAACTGGGGCTTATCTGCTGGCATTAACCCGTGTTACTTTGAATGCACTCTGACACAATGCCCACTGCCTGTCCCACCTGCTCTTCCAGATTCCCCCAGTTCTCCTCAGTACTGCCCTTCAGTCTAAGTATATCTGACCATCCTTGTTGTTTCCCTTTTTATTTTATGTCCACCCTCTCCCCTTTATAAGTCCTTGTTCCCTTTTTCAAAGGTAATGCCTCTTTCCAGCACCAATTCAGATCCTTATTTTCCTCTCCTTCCCACATTCAAAGCCAGGAGGTGGTGATCCAGTCCCTTCCCATTCCTCCTGGAAGTGCCGTTTCTACCTGCCATCTTCTTCACCACCAGCAGTCCTTTGATGCGCCCAAGGTGGGTTTGGATTACAGAACCCCAAAGAGTATAAATGAAATGTTCAGAGCAAGAACAAATTGTAATCAAAGAACCCCCAACAACTTAATGGTGTTAGGAGGCTGTAAGTTCAACATCCTGTAATTGCTTTCAGCAATATACAAGCAGGACATACTGGACATACATCCTTTGTGCCTGGGAATCCTTCCTGTAACCTACTTCAGCTCGGATTCATGGGCCCTCCATTCCTTAGCACAGGCTCACTGTGCTGCCCCTGCACCATTGCAGCTGCTAGAACTGGGACCACCAACTGCAGTGGTGTTTGTAAGAGCTGCAAAAGTGACAGGCATGAGAAAGAAAAAAATCTTCCAAATCAGGACCTAAAAAAGTAGGGGCAAGCCATGCTCAGGGGCAACATATAATTCTCACTTCTCTGGCATCAGAAATCAGACTTTTCCTGAGCAGTGGAAAGAATCTGAAAACCTCTCTAAAAGTGAAGAAACAAACAAACAAACAAACAAACAAACGACAACAAAAACTTAAATGCAAAGCCAGCATTGATTAGACCCGTGTTCATCAACAGGGCATTTACCAACCTAAAGAACATGGCAAAATGCAACACTGATGTCAGACAGCAATGTCCAAAGCTTAGTAGCAGGAGTAAATCAGTGTAAACCCTACTCTTAATTTAAATGTCTGAGTTGGGATGACAGCTGTAATCGGATCAGCAGCGCAGTTTACTGTCTTGTGCTGTTATCTCAGTGCAGGAGGAGACCCTAATTTATAGGTGATGTGGTGGTTTTCCAGGCTACCCAGCAATGTACTATTTTTCCCTTTCTTCAGTGGATCTGGAATTCAGTTCCCAGCACCCTTCCCCAACCTACTGCACAGAGAATCTGTGGGTGGATGTGGCAGACTCAGTCTGGGTTAAAATTAACTTGTCTTGTTAGGAGGTACAAGCAGTAACTGCTTTAGAAGGTTGAACTTAATCCTGAATGAAGAAAGAAAGATTAGTATTGACATCAAAATTGCATGATGGCAGAATGCATAGAAATGTCTGCTTCTGGGACGTGCAGGCATTACCTTCTGAAACGGAGAGCTCGGCCAGTTTGTGTGGCAGGTCTGAAGTCCCAGCACCAGCAGGAGAGCCCAGGATATCTGGCAAGGCGTTCCGGCGGCCCGACCTTCCTGATGCTGCAAAATCTGTGACCAGGGGCTCCACATCAGTCATTGCTGACTCCTTTCCTCATAGCAACATCTGGAGATAGATCAAAAACATAAGAAGAAAACAGCCACAGCCTGGCAAAACAAAACAAAACAACAACCATGAAGTTGGGTCTGGTTCTTCGGGATGGATGCTAATCAAACGTGCTGCTCAACAAAATGATAGCCACGGGCTTTGACCCAGTGGGTTTCTTGTTAGTAAAGCCACATACCTCAATGTTGGGTGCTGAAGCTGTACGTGCCTGTGCATTTCCTTACGTTGCCATTTGTACACCCAAGGAGCACAATGCACAGCTCTCGACCTACAGGAAACCTGCGGATAAAGTCAGCAACAGACCTTTCTGCCAGCCACTTGTATGCATTTTTATGACCTGAGCCCTCTTTTAGGTGGTTTTGACACACAGCCACTGGGAAGGGAACTGAAACTCTGTTTAGTCATACTGTTTCTATGAAGCAGAACATGCTTTCTTTATTTGGAATCTTGATTGGACTATTATTTAGAATCTTGTTAGAACAAATTCCTTTCACAGAGGAGTAAATTATATAAAAATAGCTCTCAAAAAAAAAAATTCTGCACAAAATTTCTTTATCCTGTAAATTCCAAAACACTTGCTTTCCTCTGCTCCTACAGGAATAACTTGTTTGCTTGGTTTAACCACAGCTTGTGCACGTGACTTTTACCTAACAAATAACCAAACCCTGGACTGAATAGAGCCAACAGTGCTCTGTTCCCTCAAGCCTGTCTCAAAGCCAATTGAACTGAATGTGAAAACTCCTGCTGACCACAACGGGCTTTGGATCAGGAATAGGTGTGTTTGCACGATCACACCCCAGGGCACCAGCTTCTGTGAGAACACCTGGAGCAGAAGGTGGTGATACTTAGCTGCCTGTCACACACAGGGATAGTGTATGAAAGCTCCCATTAGCAACTGTTTTATTAAGAATCATAGAAGGTTATCACACCAGAATTTTACACATTAATTTTCAGTAATTAACAGAGTAAATTCTAATAATTAGCCATGAATTGTTCAATTAAAACCAAACTTGCTCTGTATGAGTGTGGTTCTGCGTGCAGTGCAAGAACAGGAATATTGTCTCTGTGTCACTGTGCTCAGCATGTGATGTGGAAAGGATACAGACGGGGTTGGAGACCTGCCTGATGGAAGGCTATCAGGTTTTGCTTGACAACTGCCTGTATTTAGAATAAGAGCTAGATAAGCAAAGTCTCATTTTTACTGTCCTTCATATAACAAACAGAGAATCATAGTCACCAGTCTAAAATTCTGCCAGGGTTGGGAACCAGTAGCGCTCTCACTTCGTGGATGGAAAAACCAAGGGAGATCTCTAGGCCAAGCATTGCCTGTTCTGATGTGCAGGAAGGGAGGGGCAGAGCTTTGATTACTGATGCTGACCTTGTTTTCACCACAAAGAACATTTCCCTCTTCTCCCTCAAACTTCCTTCAGCTGTGTCACTCCAATTACAAGAATAAATATCCTTAATCTTCTTTGTATCTCTGAATGTGTTGTAATAAAAGAAATGAATCCTCCTTGGCAAGAAATGAGGTTTAAGTAGAATCTGCAAATCTGAAAGATGACTTGAACTGGCAAACAAACCACTTTCTTCAACTGAAGTCAGTGACTAAAGGTTCTGACCCTGAGATTCAAAAGCTCCATCCTACATGAAAACAGCCAGGCCAAGTCCAAATGAATCTTTTCCATAAGCAGCAAAAATACAAAAGAGAGAATAGACATTCAAGAATGTGACTTCGAGAATATATACAAGGTATGTGTATCACTGTTCTGGTTTAGATACAGCATTATACTTTGTATTCATTAAAATGGATGAGCTCAGCACTGGACAAGAAATAACAAAATAAGGAGAATGAATCCAAATTTACAGACACAGTCTCACGGCTTTTTGTAGGTGTTCGTACTTACTTAATTGTAGGTGTCATAAATATATTTCTCTACATGCTCACCAGAGAAGGAAAAGAGACTGTAAATTACACTTCAGAACAGAAAATACTCAGCATCTTCCTTTGCTTGGTAAAGGCATTAAGATTTGTTCCCGATGCCAAAATACCGGTGTGGTACCCTCATTTCACTTCGGCCATGCAGTTGGTGGGCCAACACTGTTGTGAGCTGGCTGCTGTTCATCAAAAGATCTCCAGACTGACATGAGTTAAAACACACCAGAGACTTTCTCAAACCTGCCTTGTCCATTTGTTTTTTCCTCTTTTCTCCCTTGCAATTACTTTGTAAATGGAGAAAATCCGCTCTACAACTACAACTGTATCAAACCACCCTCTCCTGTAGCAGTTTCATCTTAGCCATGTTGGACACTTATGTCAAATCCCTCCCTTTTCTCTCCAGCCTCTCTCTTTCTTCCCAATGTAATCTCCCTTTGGTGCATAATGCTAGGCAACCTAGGAAGATGATGAAGGGCAGTCTGACATCCTTCCATGTACATGAATTTTGATTTATTATTTGATTTTAAAAGTGTGCAGGGGCAAATCTTAGAACACCTGTTGGACAGGAAATCAGCCCATCGTTATCTGTCACTCTGGTGGGCACAATTCAAGTGTAGCTATCTAAAAATAACAGCAATACACTGTCCTTTGCGTAGCAGTTACCATTATGGTATCATCATCATTTTTTCTGTATTAAATCAGAATTGTAAATTCTGTAAAAATTCTGTATTAAAAAGTATTATATTATTCTGTAAATTCTGTATTATATTATTCTGTAAATTCTGTATTAAATCAATTGTATCAGAGGCTGAGGAGAAGTCTGAGTTCAAAAGTTAAGGGCTACTCACTTCTAAGTGAGTAGCACACTTCTAAGTTTGAAGAGAAAGGACTGAATACGGGACACTCTCTAAGCACATTTCAAAGATGAGACTACTCCAGCAGGCTTATAATTTACAATATGAATCAAAACTTATGACCATTTAGGTTCATATAAATCAAAACTTAAGTGTACCTCCAAACATGGAACAGACTGTATACAAAATATCTTTCTACAGTACTACAGTTAAATGGCATTTCTTTCTTTAATGTTCTAAGGAATTTGTTCACTTTCATTCTGCTGCTCCCTTACAATAGTATTTTCTAAGTTCTACATCTAGGTATGGATGTAGAGCTCTACTTCTCTTCATCTGTGTCTAGCTTTATTTTTTTCACCATTTCGATCAGGAAGTAACTATCTCCCTGAGGCTGGCATCCTCTCACACGTGTTATGTGTACCATTTTTTACACTTTCTCACAGGGTAAATAATAATCATGGTGTGCACAGCATCAGTTTTCCCAATTCCACTCCTCCCACCAGCAACATCTCCCTCAGCTTCACTGAGCTCATTTTGCTGTATACTTATCCTAGATAAAGATATGTACATCTCGCCAATGCCAGCACGCAGTTGTCTTTCTCAGCTTCCAAATTACTGTTTTCAAGTTCCTCCCATGTCACCACTCACCAGGCTAATGCTATACGGTTTAAAGAAAGAGTGACAGATTGCTGGAGCAGAAGATTCCCTACTTCGCTGCCTCTCTCTTTTCCAAAGCAAAAAACAGGCAGCCCAGATAGCAGAAGGGACTGGGTGGGACATGAGTTGAGTGGGGAAAGTGGCTGTTTGCAGTGGGTCAACAGTAGGAAGGCAGATGGACTGCCAGACCAGCTCTGCTACTGAAACTAGAGATACGGGCTTTGGCTGTCATTATAAATAAAAAGTAACCCAACAAGTACTCCATCAATATTCCATGGTACCAGATTAATTTTGCTGCTCATTCATGGGCCATGACACAGGGCTAAGGGATTCTCAGGAGTATAGTTAATCTTCTCGGATAACCCTCTGAAATTCCTACAGGACCACACAGGACAAACAGCAGACCACTCTGGTGCACAAGGGGGAAGGAAGAAGGCTGCTTATGCAAACTGGCTACCACCAAAAGTAAAATTTGATTACTGTACCCAACAGATTTTCAAGTGAGCGTCCTCAGAGAAAATGATTGCAGGCTAACTACCAGCGTGTTTTTTTCTAAGCAAGACAGCTAGTTTGTTAATCTTTGAATCTTCTTTTGTCAGCAGCATAGCCAGCTTCTCTGGGGAAAATGAGTCACAGGTTTATTTAAATGAATTACAAAGGAAAAGAACAAATAAGTCTCCCAAAACAACTTGCGTTGAGGATCAAGGCAAAAATGCTTTACAGTGCTCAGCTGTAACAGGTGCCACAATCCACGTTAAATGTCAGCGCTGTCTCTTGCTCACCTTATCTACTAGAAAGTAGATAAGTCACCACCGTACACGTTTGTGATAGCTTTTTTCTTCTCATCTTTTTACTGTTTTATACAAAGACAAAATACTGGTTTTGTTCTGCTTATAAGGACAAACTATTCTTCAGGAGATGTCAAAATGTTCCTGACGTCATGTTGTTGCAACTCCATGTAGGAAACCGAACAACCAAACACATCTCTCCTTGCCACTCAGACTCTTCTCTCCTTTTGAAAACTTTTCTCTTAGGCCTTTGTCTGCACTATTGAATTGAAAGGTACACTTCGCAAACACCTTTCCACTCCTTTTGAATGCTCATTAGTGATAACAGACTGGAAAACATGAAATCCTCTTACAAGCACTTGAGAAATAGAATAGCCAAGTAATACTGCTAGAGCCAGATTGATTGATTTTGTGTCTTGATGGTCTCTTGCTGTAAGATGTATTTCAGCATCTTGTTTTATTCAAGAAGAATTTCAGTTGTTTTATTTTTTGTTGTTGTTGTTGTTTTACTTTTAAGTAAGAGGAGTGTTCTTCAAGCACCTTTTCCCAAAACGTCTGTAGGTTCAAAAGTGTTCAAGTAAGGAGAACAGAACACTTATTGAATGCAGTACTTCCCACTGTGCAACTGAGATGAAAACCACATCTCCTTGCTACGCACTTGCCATGCTTTCACATCCTCTTCTGCTGCTGCTGCACCCTTGTGGCTTTGCCTGCTCTTCCCAAAGATGTCAGAATGGGAACATTCTCATACGTGCTAATGTAATCTTTACACTTTATCCTGAAGCCGTACAGGACCACAGAAAAGGAAAAAAAAGTTAGGAGCAGTAATGATTTTAATGAAGACTGTCCAGAGATTACGATGATGACTAATAGTAACCTGGACATTCGCATAACAATTTTTGTGAGATCTCTGTTTGGTGTTTTTCTCCACCAATGAAATTTGCAACACACTCATTTGCCTAGTGGTGGGAAGCACACAAATAAAAGCAAGCAGTCTTTAGGATTTCTGTAGCATACACAGATGTCTTGGCTGTTTTGGGCTTAGAACAAGAGTCCACACACTTCTTGATAATTGGAAAGGCAAAACAATATAGATAAGTATACAAAAGTTAAAAGTGAAGCACTCAGGAAAAGAAGCAAATTCTTTAGTTTTGTTTTTTGTTGTTGTTGTTGTTGGTGTTTTTTTGTTTGTTTGTTTGTTTTAAATATATCACTAAAGTTGAAATGAGTTTCTGTTATTTTTCATGGCAGAAAGATGATTTGGCTTTCCAGTACCTCCAGAGATGTTAACTAAACTAACAGGGAAATTAAATTATTTCCAGTCTCTGTGAATCTATAATGCAGAAGCATGTCTGGGTCTACAGACTTCCTACATCTTATGTCTCAGCCTGGGCTATTACAGCCCATACAACACATGACATTCTTGGCATGGCATCTGAAAGTTTGCTATGTTGTTTACAGGTTTTCAATTTGGTTTCTTCACAAAGTGAAAAAAGCTGGACACACATCTGTGTTCTTCTGCTCTGGATGTGACCTACTCTACCTTCATGTACCGGGGCAATATCCTTTCTGATAATCTGAAGAAATGGCGTCCAGATGTTATTTTCAAAACTTTTTATTACTTAGTCTCAAACCAGTCAGGTTGAGATAGCAATATCACACCATCCCTTCATTTCCTGCCTTGGTCCTCTCAGAAGAAGCATTGAGTCAAAATCCAAGATCTTTCTCCTACTGTTCAGGTGCTCATCAGTTTGGGGTGCAGAATCTGAAAGGTTGGCCAAAGCTGTAGGATAATGACAGAAACTGACAATTTTTGCCCCTTGGTAACATACAATTTCTAGATATATCTTGTCTGTGCTTTCATTAGAAATGGTTCAAGATGGGGAATTAATTTTGTTAAGTGTTAAGGACTATCACAATCATCTTCTGTCCAAATGCAAAATATATATTTTTCTTAACCTCTGCTTTCTCCTGTACACTGTACCTGGACTTTCTGATCACTTCCACACAGCTTATGTTATAGGAAAGAGAAGAGAAAAAAGCTACATAACGTATTAGTCATGATGCTTTTGTACTTATGGAGAATGTGCAGATGCTATGGTGAAGTTCACCTTCTGAAAACCTACACAAAGTAGAACAGGTTTACTGTGAGCTCTTAGACATTGAGTACACAGTGCTCTGATGTACAGAAAAACACATTACAAGAATAATAATAGCACTAAGTAATGGTACAAATTTCCCGTTGTGAAAGAAAATAAGGAAGAGGGGAAAGGGTCATGATACTGACAACCTAATCAGAAGTTATTTGCAGTAAGTAATAAATGAAGTGACATTAGCTGAAGGCAGTCAATACCAGGCAAGAGAGCAAGCCACTTTCCAAATGTCTCTGAGTGACCAAAAGCAATGACAGACACAAGTTTTAGTCGAAAATACAGTTCAACAGGGAAGAAAGGCTGATGCATCAGCTATGCTGGAAAAAAAAAAAAAGAAGTCAAATGCATCTCCTACTATGGAATAAGAAATGAAGCTCAGCATGGGGGCAGGGGAACAACCTAATTCCTCCTCTTATATTTTGGCCATTCATCCTCACAGTCTTCATTACCCATTGCAAAATGTATACATAGCCCCTGTCATACACATACACTTTCTGATCTCTGCCACAGAGCCTCATATCCTTCCTGAAGATTTACACCTGGCCTGAAATCCTAGAAAAGTTTGTCCACCCACAGGCACATACTCGAGAAGTAAGTTAGGAATTACTTAGACATCATTTTTAACTACCTAAGTTTCCAGAGGCCCTGGTAACTCTAAGATTGCAGTTATGTTGTATTTATGATTTTTCATATTGCCACAGGCACACAAGGAAGCGAGTATCTTTACTGTACCACCTAGTCTTGTTACTATGGTCACACGTGCACCACACCTTTCATCTGTCCTCTCCCCTCAGCTTGTTCCTCAGTCTTTGGACTATGAATTCGCTGAGGGAGAACCAAAGGAGCTTTTCCCTCTGCTTTCATACATAGCCGTTGTCCTAGAATCCCAGGAACACTTTCCTGAAGCACACACAAACAGCTGCGTAAGCCAGCATATGCACACATCGGTACTGCATTCTTTATGTGAATCTCCACTTGCTCTCTCTGTGGAAGAAAATTACCCTGACAAAACCACTTGGAGAGGCTCAGGCAGCAACCAGCTTATAGCATGCTGTGGTCTGCCCGCATAATGCCCTCTGGTAAGGCAAATAGTGCAGTGCAATATAAAAAGCAGCAGAGAGAAGATGAATTTATAATTCAGCAGATATATAGGATACAGGACAATCTTTTGCACTAAACCAACACACATATATACCCAAACTCTGTTACTGGAGAAGGCCCAAGTCCCCTTCTGATCTTACAGGCACGAATGAGGAACATTTCCAACTAGACCAGAGTGAATCAGGGTGTATCGATATTTGTAGGGAGGTTCGTAGGAATGGAGATCCTTGTAGACGTGCTTACTAAAGGGAATAGTTGCAAGGAAAGAGAAGTTGTCTGGTAGGAACATGTGGGCACAAATTGCTGAAAGACAGGAGAACAAGCATGGCAGAGAAGTAAGAAACTATAGGTGTGCTTGTACATCAGAAGAAGGAATGACTAACTAAGGTCTATCTGAGGTAAAGAAATTACCTGGCAAACTAAAGAGACAAGGAAGGATAACTCTGAAAAATGACTGAGGAAGAGGGATGAAATTACGTAATGAGGAATTTATTTGGATGGCAAGTGGGATGTAGGCAGGGAAGAAGAGAGGCATGGTAAAGTCTGGGGAGACTTTCAGGAAACCAGTCCTACTAGAGGATGCATACATCCAGCAGAGCCTATGGATTAGCAGCAAATTAGTTAGGTAGCAGTAAAACAGGCGTGTATGTGCTTAAAAGTTTGTATGTACAATTAACCCAATAGGCCCACAAACAGAACACCTGAAGAGTCTGCACAAGAGAGTTTTAAACACTACAGATTTATTTATTTTTTAAGGGGGATAAACTATTTCATTAACGTGCCACATGCTAAAACGTCTTGTTAACTGAAGATTCAGTATTTGCAATGACCCCTGATGTTGTGGGAACTCCTCAAAACAACAAGTAGCTACAACGCGAGCTTCTGCACAGCAGCTCCCTACCATGGCGAAAAGTCCTTGTCTTCTTCACATTCAGATTTCCCAAGGACTCTCAGAGGCAGAAGCAGGTTTGGTAAAAGAGCTACCTTGCCGTCATGAAGCTCAGTGCTTCTCTCCAGCTAGGTAGTAGGTGGTAACAGACTGGCAGTGAGCAGACAGCTGGTTAAAAGGCTTTGAAGTCCCTAGGCCTTCAAAACATGGGTCTATTTCAATGAAAAAGCAAGCACAAGCTCTCAGAAGCACTTTACTGTTTTATTTATGCAAATGACAGCTGACTTTTGTTTTATTATCTTTGTCACCACTAGTTAGCTTTCCATAATTATATTGAAAAACATAATCATATCTTATTTGTATGATTCTTCCTCCTTCAAACCTACAAGCTATATCTTTTAACTTTTTGAAAAACAACAAAGATTTGAAGTACTGATTTGACTGGTTTATGAGCGCTTTTAAAAAATTAGTGTAAGGCTACATTTTGTCCTTGTTTGCTGTCATGAAACTCAGGGAAATGCCAATAAACAGATAGATATACATGGTCTTAAAAGATGTAGGATGCAGGCAGTGCTCATATAGGCAATGCTAGACCCAACCTCAGATTGGTCTGAATCACACCTGGAGAACAACGCGTCCTACATGTGGGCTTCTTTCCTGTTCAGGTTCAGTTGCACCTCGCTGATGTGGAAATACTTGTGTTTAGCCAGTTCTGCACCACACACCTTTGTGCTTCCTTGCCTGAACACAGGAGAGCATCACTTTCTTGTGATGCTGTGGTTCACGTCTGCTGGACACTTTGGAAGAGCTGAAGTGTAACCAAATCCAAGCACCCACTCTTCTCCTTTGACTGAAGTAAAACTTGCCTATTTCAATTTTTCATTTCTGTATTCTGGCTTCATGCTGCCAAACACACAAAAGGAGAAGTCATTATTTCCAGACCAAGAATTACTCACAGCAGTCTGTTTAAGGAAGGAGAAAAAAAAAAAAAAAGTAAAAAGAAAAAAGAAAAAAGAAAAAAGAAAAAAGAAAAAAGAAAAAAGAAAAAAAATCTCGAAGAGAAATTTACCATTTCATTGCTAACTACTCATATGGGTCTGCATACTACATTTAAAGCCAAGTCAGCTTAACCTTCAGCTCTTAATTGGGCAATCAAAGTACTGCTAAAGTACCATAAGCTAATTTTATTTTCTTTATAGCTGCAACAAAGCCTGCTTGTCATTGTCATGAGAGGGTTTCTAAATCTAGCATTTTTCAAGTTTTTATTATTTGTCTAGTTTCTTTAAGAACCAAATCAAAAGGCAAAGCTGTTGACAACTTCAAATAAATCACTAGTGCTTATTGTTGGTGCTAGCACCTATTCCACTTTATTCACAAAGAGCAAATATCAGTTTGATAGCTGCTCAGATGTTTGAGTGAAGTGTTGGGGTGATGGCTACAAGACTAGGTTCTCAGGGCTTCTACTGACTCAAGTTCTTTGCTTTCACCGTGAAGCTCTGCATAACTATTCTCCCCCAAAATTTATTCTTTCTCTCACTTCCGTTACTTCTTCTACCCAGAAATGACCTGGGTTTCCTGAAATATTCTTCTAGCTCACTCACAAACGCTGCTGGAAATCCAAACCAGAATACTTCTTTTAGCTTTCTTTAGTGGATAGGATGTTGGAAAGCAAAATGTATTTGCTCAACTTCATACATGTTTATTTAGGTAGTAAAATATTATTTTATTAACTCAGCCCAAGGGTAATAAAAGGTCTTTGATTTTGCAAATATAAATGAGCTATTGTAGGATAATTCTATAAAGCCATCTCAGCTTGAAGAAGAGCTGCTATATCCAAAAGGTTTTGCGAAGACATTTTCCTAATTAATAAAATATATTTTCTGTCCCTGTAAACTTTTTCGCAACCACACCCTTAGGCCAACACCGGTGCTGGAAAGCTCTACTAAATCACTTTGGTTCAGCCTGCCTTCGGAGGAAGATGAACCAGAGCATGTTGCTGTGCTTTTCACAGTAATCTGATGACTTCTAAGTAAACCCCAGCAGAAAACAACCACTTGATATGTGAAGTCTAACACAAACAGAACAGAGCTCACCCTGGGCTGCAAGTGACCCTGGTGCACTGAAGCACCCCTGAATGAGTTACAGAAGTCTCTTACTGCTGTGCTTGACATCTCAGTGACTTTAACATTCACAAAGATGAAAAATCAATAGGATATAAGGCTGCATTTTGAGAGTTTGTGTTGAACTGCTTTTCTTCACCCTCTTCTAAAATTGTATTTTAAATCTGGATCATCAGCTCCACTTCTTTCCCCTGCTCTGTATGTTGCATTCAAACTCTACTTATGACTTAGCACATATTTTACTTCATATACAATATTTCTTCAATATCAAATGAATAATTTTTCATTTTAATTTCACTTTTTGACACACATCATGTTTATTCTAATATAATTCCAATCAGTCATATATCCTCTACAGCATACCTGTTCAGTCTTGGTAGCAATCCTGTTTACTGATTTTAGTGAAATTTCAGATAGAAAAAATCTGCCTCATTCTATGGTGACTCACCAAGAAAATAGACTGAGATTTGAGAAATGTGTCTGCCTTTAGCCTTATAATTAAGTTAAACAATGACCCTGATTCATGAGACTTCCCAATTATATTTACAGAATATTTTAATGTGCTGATTAAAAAAAAAAAAATCGATCACAATTCACTGAAACATATACCCTGATGGTATAAGTTTACATTTTGATCCTGCAGTTAGTTACGCACGTGCTTAACTTTATCTAATTGGAAGGCTTCTGCTCTTTCCATTCAAATTTGGCAGTACAGAAAGAGGGCTAAACTAGGAATGTGAAGGTTACAGATAACCTTCAGGAACAGATCACTGTGTCGGATTTGTCCCACTCAGACTGGGAGACAGCAGTCTTCTCCATTGGATCAGACGCCTAAATGTTATCTAAAACTCCACAGAATGGGGAGTATGGCAGCACAGATATTTGAGAGCACCTTGTCCTTAAATTTTCTGGGAATGAGCCAGGTACAGCCTGCTCCCACTGAACAGCACTGCTGAAATTGAATTTCAAATAAATGAAGAAAATACCCCTGAACCCACAATCTCTTGAGGGCTAAAGATGGAAACAAGTAGGGCATACGATTAGCCACAGTACATATTAAAAACTTTTTCTTTGCAACTTATTTTGGATTAATTTTATGCTCAGGTGAAGGGTTTTATCTGCAGCACTCTACTTGCTCCTGCCTCCCTATATTTAGACGACTCCATTTTTTTTTCTTTGCATCTCTCCTGAAAGGATATGACTGATCACAGAGATTTATAAACTCCTGACTTTCATGGTATTTCAGAGTGTCTCTTTTCCCCAAGAGAATAGGCCTAATAGGTGAAATTCATACTAGTTATAAGGCTAAACAAGTCAGTGGAATTACACCTGGGATTCATTTGGTTTAATTTCTTTAGCCTTTCAATATACTTCCATTTTATGAAAGCATGAATCATCTCTATTACCCTCCAATGCCCTTGCTCTAGGACATTAAACAGCCTTACTATCTTAGAGCTTCACGGTTATAGAGTAGCTCAGGAAAACAGACATATTTCAATCAAACTTCCAGTAAAATATACTAAGGAGATAGTTTTATGGTCTGCCTGAGCTTATTCGGTAATTGAGGAGAATTATTGTCTCTTAAAAAAAAAAAAAAAAAAGTAAGCTCTAAAACCAGATCTCTACCACCAAAGATTATCGCCTGTTGTTCAAGAACAAACACCAAACAGCCATTTCTATGACATGTACTGAGCCAGTCAGATAATTTCCACACAGTTGAATTAATGTGTTTTAAATTAATTCAATTAAAATTACCTATAATTAAGACAGGTGGCTTTCAAAGAGTCATTTCCATTTTGGTAAATGATCCTTCAGTAAACATGCCTTTCTACCAAAACACCTGGATAAAATGCTTTATCCAGCAAGGGGAAAAAAAAACAACAAAAAAAAAACAAAGACACACATACAAAAAAAAAACAAAAACAAACAAACCAAAAAAAAAACATTTTTATATCCCAAATGATAACAAGGCTACGAAAACAACCAGTACAAATGAGACATGTTAAAAGATGACAGAGGAGAAAGTAAAAAAATAAATAAATAAATAAAAGTGCTTTTATAAATGACTTGAATCAAGCGCAGCTAGATCCTTCAGCTATTTTTAGCTGGAACATAACCGAGCACAGAGCTTTTATTTAACTTTCTTAATCTACGTGGGCCACTGATGCATAAGGGAAGGTGGACGGATGGAAACCAAAACATTAAAAAGCTTTGTCCCTTGTCAAGTCTTGCTCCTATCTATCATACAAATAACTTTAGTTTGCAGGCCTGCATACTTATTTATCTGGTTCTTTTGGTTATAAAAGTTTAACAATCATCTTTTTCTCTTGTTTTTATTGTTATTAATTTAGCATTTTTGTCTGCTGTATTCCGAGTGAGAGACGGGCTTAATTTTGACATATCGAATCGGAGCTTTTCTCCCACAAGCAACAGCAAAAGGAACAAGCGAGACCAGTCCAACCAAGCGTTTTTACTCTGTTTTTCTGCAGAGCAGAATTGGGTGGGATTTCCTACTGAGAGGGAGGCAGGTCACCACAGACACTGCGCTTGCCATTTGCCTCGCTATCTGAAGGTGCTCTGATGCTGCAGAATGAGTGCCTGAAAGAACCACTTCCAAGTTGGCTACGGATTGCTTTTCTGTGCTGACATTTTGTAGCCTTAACATTTTATGTTAAACTGGAATTACTCCCCTTGCGAGCTACTTGGAAGATTTTGCATCCTCCGCAGCAGCTGGCCGATGTGCATACCTGTGTAACGTGTTGTGTGAGTTCAGGAACTGCTGAATGCTCACAAACAAATTTTTCCCATCTGCTAAGCTAATGACATCTTCTAAAATTTCTATGAGCTCTGAACATTTCCTTTTTTAGCTTTGCCAGCATAATCACATTACAGCCTGACAGCCTGCAGTGTAAATTAATTTTTTTTTTTTTTTTTTTTTTACGTAAATCCCTCGGAAGAGGATTGTTCCCCATTTTGTCTTGTTAAGCAGACAGAGAAAGAGGAAAACAGATAGGCACTATCACCAAGCAAAACTTCTGTTTCTAGACAGACTGAAACCAACACAAAGGCAGTTTTGGAGGACACATTCTACAAAGATGCATCTTTCCCAGAAACACACAGATCTAATTGCATTGCTTCATAGGAACTCCAAGGGAGTTTTGTTTGCAGAAGTATGGAGTTGAGCTTTTCAAAACAACTCCCTAGAAATTATAGTAACTGTGTTAGTATAACTGGTGTTCTGTTTAATGTTGTTCTAGCACTCCAAACATTTACTTCTTGTTTTACATACTTCTGCATTTACTTTGTGTTAAGACCTTATCTGAGAAGTCAAAAATATGAAGGATGCTTGCGTTGCTTTCCCATTGAACATACGTCCCTAGAGATGGTGAATTCTGGTTTTCTAGACTCCAGTCAGCACTGGAGATGAGTAGAACCTACACTTCCCTCCTAGAGTCCTATGTGAATCTGGGTAGAGAACGGTAGATGGTGGCGTTTCAGGCAACTGGCTTTTCTGCAGAAGACCACTTGTTCTTGAAGAGCTACAAAAGTCTACAGGGGCCATGGGAGATATTTTTCTCTGATCTTCTTTGCCACATTTTATGGCTCAGTTTAAAATAAGCAGTTGCAAAGTTTATTTTATTCATGAGTTTGAGTTTTTCCTCAGACCTCCCCCCGCCCTTTAAGAAATAAATCTGTATTTTCTTGGTTGCAGACAAAAAGACATGACCCTTTCACAGATCTGCATGCTGCACTTATTCTGAAACCACAGGTCACATTCTGTTCCTTATGACGTCAACCAAACCAGTACAGATTTGTTCAACACAACAAAGGTTTAGGAGAGAGTTGATATAAATCTCTGCAAATATCCCTCCAAAAAGTCTTCTTCATTCATTCTGAGGAAGAAAAAAAAAAGGCAGGATTTGTTGTTGCCTTGAACTTGTAACACCCATCCCGAACTGTAAAGCGTCCGTTGAATTCATGAAGACTGTAGGGAGACCCCATAGGCCAGGTCCAAGCCCACACGGTGCTTTGTGTTCAGAGCTGTTTGTGGTTAGTGCTCCATCACCTCCTGGTGACCATCATCCTCCTGGTCACAGAGCTCCAAAAGCCTTGCAGTGATACAGGTGTCTCTACAGGACAGACCTGACAGTCTGAATCCAGAGGGCCACATGGGCAGTGGCTCTCCCCAGTTTCACCTGATGAATCACTCTTCCTCTCTGAAGGAGGAAGAGCTGCTTCCACAGAAAAATTGTGGTACCAAAATTCTGTACTGCTCAGCAGAGAACTCTGTAAGGCACCGACAGTCACAGACAACGAGCAAAATCTGAACATAAATCTAGAGGCTTTCTTTCCTTTCCTTTTTTTTTTTTTTTTTTTTTTTTTTAATCTAACCACATTCATTATACCTCATTATACCAAAGAAGATTCTTACTCTGCTGTTTCAATGGAGGGGCTAGAAAGACTAAAAAACCCTTTTTGGTCACATGTATGTAAAGACCAGCAAGCAGGAGAACATCAGAAAAGCTAAGAATTTTTAAATAAGAGAGTTGTTTTCTGCTTGCTTAGCTTGTTCAAAGCAATACGGAGACAAGCACAGCTCTTTAGCTAAAGCTCATTAGGAATGCTAGACACTTATGAAACCACATAAAATATTAAAAAAAAAAAAAAAAAGCCTACCAGAGGTAGAGAACACAAATGGTAGAATACAGCAGATGAGAACATAACAACTCACAGGACAGAAAGAAGGGATATTGAGTATCAGAGAAACAACTAGAACATTATCTCAATTTCTGGCTTTCAACTGACTACAGCAGAACACCAAGGGAAAGCTAAATTGTGGCCAAGAGGGAAACAAAACTTGAACACGTTTCAAATAAATAACAACACATCCACATACAGGATCATGTGCCTTACAGGTAGACTTCTGGGCTTCAACATTTCAATTTAGGGCACTTCTGGTACAAAAATCAGCTTTCTACACTCAGTCCTTAATAACAGGGTCTTTGAATTCTCCATCCTCCAGTAAAAGAGGCAGACTCTCCGCACTTGCTGTGCTGCTACATTCACTTCAAAGGTAGTAATTACTGCCTAAATGCTAGTTAAGGAAGCAAGCTGTGTCTATTTAATGGCATTCTGCTACCAGAAGCGATAATTCAGAAGCTGTCAATAGCCAGTCACGACGACACTGTAGCATAAAAATTGCTTTCATACTTATGAGATAAATAATACTTTCCCACCCAATTGGCATCAAATGTCTACAACAACAGATATTCCAGCATCTACACACCGAGTTTCACAGCAGCCAAGAAAGCTACCTGGAAATAACCACATCACTTAAGTTTCTATTAGCTGTCAGCTGATTTGTATGGAGAACCAACTGGCCAGCAGGGAACAGGGTTACCTACTACGGTCAGTCAGCCAATCTTGCCCAATTCTGTTCCACAAAATGCCAAGTACCTTAAAGTTCATGGTTCATATATGCCTTCAGCCCCACAGCACGCTCCTTCTGGAACAGGGACTGGGCATGAGCTAAAAAGAGGAGAGAGCCACCAGTAGAGCTGTGCATGATCACTGCGAGGAACATCCAGGAAGGCAACGGCAGCTCTGGCTCCCACCACCCCCACGAAAATAACCTGCCATCACACAGCTACCAGAGAAGCAAATTGCCAATGGAAAAACCTTGCTGCTTTTAAAACTCAGGATGGCTGAAACAACTTGTTGTTGTACAAATAAAAAAAAAAGCTCTTGTGTGCAGAGTGTGTCAGCAGGAAAAAACAAGAAAAGGAACACTGAGGAAAAACAAACTTCTCAATCAAGGAAATGACTCAACCATTTGTGCAACGGCAGGCAAGAGAGTCTCCACCTGACATTTTTCAAGGGTCAAATATACACAAGTGGAAGGGGTGATGGGATTTTATTAACCACTGGATAGGTTTCTTCCAACACAGAGGACCCAAGCTGAGTAAAACTCTACTGCTGTAAATCCAGAGCAATGCCACAGGAGTTATGCTCCTCTGGATGTACACCAGGGCAACTGAGATCAGGGTCATCCCACAAACTGTTCATATCAGCCAATTATTTAGTTACTAAAGTGAAAAGAGCTCATATAAAATGGGACATTTTAGTGGATGTCTGTGGAATCATAGTTAGCAGAAATAGAAATCAATTTGCATAGATATATTCTCCTTTTGTGCACTGTCATCTCTATTTTGAATGTTTAATCTAGACATAAAAAGAAGAGAAAAAAGGAAAAAAATGTTTAAATGGTTATATTAAGTTAGCCTCCAAATCTCTTATGTATTTATTTTAGTATACTACAAAACCACATTAAGTCTACACTGATCTATCTACCCAAGAATTCAGCACTTCCCAATATAATGTTCTCTTCCCCATATTTTCTCTTGGATGACCATTCTTCCCTCTGGACTTTCAGATTAAACGATATTACTCCATGAAATCCTGCACAAACCCAGCACAAAACCCTGACTGCACGTACTAGTTATAAAAAATGACACTCCAGGAAGTTACTAGAATAGTAATTCAAATATCAGCATTTTGAAGTTGATAGGGGTTTATTATGGAGAGAATATTGTATTTCAAAATGCTGCAAAATCAATTGTACCACTTCTCCACCTCCACGTCTTTGCAAGAGGAATTGATACAATAAAAAAGAGTACATTTACAAGATAAATTGCAGTCTTCTCTGCAGCTTTTAGCACTCTGTTAAATCAGTTTTCTTCTTGTGCTTGTCAACTATGCCTATGTTATTGGTTTTGCTTAATTAACACAATCCAGAAAACTTCAGCAACATAACTATTCTTGGACACTGGTTATGAGATTGCTTCATTTATTTTACTAGTATAGTTGTAAAACAAAGCAGGAATGGGGGTCTACCTAAAATCCAGGATCTGAAGGGACTAGCATTAGTCAAGGGAAACAGTAAATGGTATCACGGTCACACCTACCTGTGCTGCAGGAGCAGGAAAGAAGTACGTGGTTGCCATCATGCTGATACACATACACAGCCCAGCTCTGGAAATGTAATAGCTAGAGCTCTGTTAGTCCCCTTTTCAACCTATTTTCTTTCCTTCTACCTTCCCTTACCACCTCTTTCAGTAAATCGTGCCTGGTGTCATTAGGGAACCACAGAACTGCAAATGTTTTCTCAGGGTAAAACATTCTCCCATTCCAAATTTGTTGTTTACCTGAAGACTGAAAATCCTGTTTTTAACTCAGTTGCTATATTAGTGGACAAACAGTTGGTACAGTCAGTGCTCTGAACCACATCCTCAGCCTGAAACACTTTCTTTGCACACATGCCCTTTCAAACTTGACATTTCATGTGTTGATTTTAGCTGCTTTATAGTTACCTAAGTGCTGAGGAGAGGAAGAAAACAACATGCACACATAAAAGGTCTGTTGATGGCTTCTCTCTTTTCTATTTTAAAGTTCAAAAGCATACATATAATACATCTTTTCAGCTCTACAGGGTTTTCACTAGCTAAAGGATAGATTTTTTTTCTGAGCTGTTACTGCAGTTGCTGAAACTGTGACTCAGCAACCAGTCTCACATTTAGAAGTTTGGCAAATGGCTTGATGCCAGATAAACTATTATCCACCTAACAGCTTCCTCATAAATAGCAGGATGCTCTAATGCAAGCTCACCTACTACCTGTGTAAGGACAGATTATTTGCTGTAAATCCAGGTAAACTTCACTGGTCTTGCAATGCTGAGAGCATTCAGAATCTCCCAAGCAACAGGATGTTTGGGCCGTGGAAAGTCTATTCTGGCATACCATCACTAATTAAGAAAGAATTTTACAAATCTCATTTCAAGAAACTTATTTTCCATCTTATTTTATAACTTATTTTATAACTGCTGAGACTTTTCCTTGCTGGCTTTTTCCATAGTAAGAAGTTGTACTTAGTTGTTTTTTAAACAGATGAAGAAAGTCTTCTCAATTTAAGTTCAGTACGCTCAAGCTCAGTTAAGTCTGTACTACTATACACCAATCAAGCTATCTTGTACAAAGTCTGTAAAGAAATTAAAGTTAGACTATGAGATATGTAATTGACATCCAGAATGCTCTTATTTTTATAGATGAAACGCTTACCTATGCATATAAAGGCCATTTCAGGTCATTAGCATTTATTTTGTATTATTAGGTATGGATACTGCTGTTGACATACAGCTCTTACAGCAGTGTCTGAGGACATATGTCATCCAAATTCTTTTTCCTCCAAATGCCATTCCAATGGCTATTAAGGTAAGGTGACTAAAGATGAAAAGAAATCTCTCTACATTTGACTGGATATGGAACTGTTCAGGCTCATACTACAGCTGATGAAAAAATCCAACCAAACAAAAGAAACAGCTTCTCTCTAAAGTGAATAAAGATGGGTGTAAAGTTCACTGTTAGCCATAAGCAAAATTAAGCTTTTTGTGGACTGTCACTGTGAAGGCCCAGTAGTGTCCCTGACCCCATCTTGCCTCATTTCTTGTTCCACAGACCACACAATTCTTTGCAACATCTGGGACTGGATGCTTCCTCCTTCTTCAGCAAAGAGCATGTGTACACATTAGATGGGTGCCACAATACTTTCACTTCAGGTGCTAGTCCTGCAAGGTAGAAAGAATCCAAACCATGAAAGTAGATGCTGAAGCATCTACAAAGACTTGATGCTTCAGAAAACCACTTCAATCTACAAAGCTCATACATGAAAGGAAAGCCACCTGGAACTAAACAACTGATAATACCTAGAAGAAGGGCATGCCTAGGGATCCTACCTGTTGCAGGGAAGTTGGGTTGCCAGGAAGTACCTCCATTTACTCACCAGCAACTTCATCAGATGAAGAAATAATCACCTCTGCAATGACTCCTTCAAATCACCAAGCAGATCTCTGTCCTCCTGTTGAAAAGGTGCCCAGAAGAGGAGACCTAGGGCTCTGAAGGAAAACTGGCTTCATCTTCTGTTTCCTAGGTGAATGCTTTGCTCACTAGGGAAAAAAATAAGCTGAGCAACAGCACTTTCCACTGTGCAGAAGATAATGGAAGTATTCTAAATTAAATTCTGTCTTTTTGAAGTCAACTAAGTTTTACCACCATCTTCACACTTTAACTTCTAATACAATGCTTCCTTTAAGGGAAAAAAGAAGTATGTCACAGAATTTGGGGTCAGGGATGGCATTAGTCAGGCCACCATTTGAAACACAGAGGGAAAACATGCTTGAAGCCTAAAGACTGCTTCTGTAATTTATGCAGTGACTGATTCTTATACAAGAAGAGCAAGCCCTTGGTGTCAGTGCAAGGTTCACAATTCCCACATCTCCAATGGAGTCCTTTAATGACTGTGCTTATTTTGTCCCCACAAATCATGAATTCTTACCCATCTTCTTCTCCTATTATCTCTCAAACTGATGGATAAAAAGTGTTCACAGCAATGAGCTGTTAGTAAAACCAAAACAAAATTAAAGTAAAACCACTGTGTGTTTATTTAAGACTTAACACTAAAAGCATTGACCACGTTCCAAGGAACTGCTGAGTGTTTCTCTGAAAGAGTATTTGCTTTGCATTGCCAATATTACATTGGCAAAGTACTGATAAAGAAAGCACTAAGAGGACCCCATCCCCTCAGTCACATCCCAAGTTAATCACTGAATTTGAACTCAGCAACTGCTAAGAAAACAGTGGTGACAAGATGTCAAGGCAGGTATAACTAGATGATATGAAGCAACTTTCGATAGACAAACTAATGAGCCTACACCACTGTCCACTTGAGGCCCTATGTTTTCTGGGAGAGACTCTTTGCTCTCCTTACTGTTAGCCAATCTAGCAAATTTCAGTTTCAAAAGTAACATTTGGGGGGAAATGATGCATTATCAAAGATTCAAGAGTGTCCCAAAGAGAAAGTGTCTGTTATATACTTCACTTCATCATAATTTTTGAAGCATTACATGTCATTAATCAACATTAGAAATCTGACCTTTGAGTCCTTTCATTATAGGAAAGAAAATAAATTCTGCAATTTTCCTAACTTTATTTCACATTTATTATTAAGTCATTATTTCGGGCTATTCTTAGGTACATTTTAGATGATGTCTTCATCTCTTCCCATTCTGTACGAATTCTAACTTTGCTGCTGAAAAAAAAAAGCATAAACTTTCTGAGTTTTTCCCAAAGTCTGCTGAAGGGGGGAAAGGAAGAATTAACATAATTAGGAAAAATACGAACTAGTTCAACTTCATCCTGTCTAGTCTTCTAAAAGAATTCTACGTATGAAAATGGATTAGGATCACCACTTCCAGGACAACTCAAAAACTTAATTAAAGGAAAGCAAGGCACCCTACTTGACTTTGCTGAACACTTTACAGATAGACGGAGTGAACAAGACAAGAAGAAAGGGCAGGGGTAGGGGGGAAGGTGGAAGAAAACTCTGGTGGTTTCTCAGACATCATGGTCTGCTTATCCTTGCTTCTGATATCAAACAAACAAATTTAGGGATATCCCAAAATGTCAGTCTTCAGGGGAAGAAAAAGGAGCAATCATTTCAAAACAAAGATTTTCCTGTTTGGACAATTGCTTACACATCCTGGTTAAGCACCTCTTTTATGAAGACAAGGTAGGGTTTTTCTCAAAGAAAAAGTCTGTCAACATCTCAAAACCAGCACACTTTTTATCATGCCAAGGCTCAGTTGGAGGAGATCAGCAATGATATCTTGCATTAGTGGTAGGTATCGGAGAGTGGCATAGGACATGCAGCCAGGAGGAGATATCTGGGACAGAGCCAGAAGCATAGGATAAAGCATGGCTGAAAACTTGGTGATATATAACAACAGAAAAATTCAAGTTGGAAGAGACCTCAGGTCATCTACTCCAATATCCTGCTCAAAGCAGGGTCAACTATTCAGATCAGTTTGCTCAGGGATTCGTACAGTCATGTTTTGAATATGTCCCAGAATGGAGAATCCTTTCCAAGGACAGAGACTCCACAACCTTTCCAGACAACCTGTGCCAGGGCTTAACTGCCCACATGGTGAAAAGTTTTCCCTTACCTCAAGTCAGAACCTGCCCTGTTCTAGTTTGTAACTACGGTTTCTTATCCTCTCTGCTGTGCAACTCTGTAAAGAGCCTGGCTCCATCTTCTCAGTACTCCTTTGCAGGTACGGGAAGGCCAATCTGAGATCCCCCTGTCTTCTCCAAACTGTACGTGCCACAGACCCTCAGCCTCTCTTCATAGGGCAAATGTTCCTCAACTTGATGGCCTCCCTCTCCAGTTTATCAACATCCTGCTTATAAGGCAAGGACAAAGCTGGACACATTCTTTCCAGACATAGCCTAACAAGTACAGCGCAGTATCTCATTACACCTTCCTTGCCACCAGCATGCTCTGCTGAGTATGTTTAGCTCATTGTAGACAACACACAAAGCAGGATCAAGATGGTCACAGTCACAAAGAGTTTTCAGGTTGAACTGCTCACTCCCACAGGTGTGCAAAAGACAGGGAGCTATCAACCGAAGCAGTGTGACTTTGCATCCTAAGAGCCTCCATCTTTCTGAAACTGGGCATGGCACCAGATTTCCTGTTAGGCAGAGCATTTGGTGCTCCAAATCAGGCATCAAAAATCAGCTTTGTTATTCTGAATGGGGCTGGCACCGAGACTGGTTTCCAGATGGTTTTCTGTTGTGTGTTTCTATTGCATAGAGGAACACAGCAAAATCAGAGGAAAAAGCCTTTTCCAGAGAGAAGCAAGAAATCAGGGAAACTGAAGTAAAATTGTGAGGGCTAAGGCAATAATTAGTAAATTAAGTCACTTCCTGTGTCGCTCTTTTCTCAAGGAAACAGCTGTGGAAGCTCTCACTTTCATGCCAAACAAATCAGTGCTTGACTCTCCGGTCTGTAGTAGCCTTGGCTGGCATTTTCCAGTCTCATTTATACAGTTATATGCAAAGCAGCCAATTACTGTGCTTATTATATCTTTATTGACAAAAATGGTCTTTGAAAGGACAGATGCTCTTGTTTACCATCCCCTCAGATTTCAATCAGTCTCCACATCAGTGTTTGTACTCTATGCTACACCAAGTCTGACTTCTTTTGCTCTTCATCTGCTTTTGATATTTAATTTTTCAAACATCTTGATGCCTGTATTAGGGACTGTTTTGAGTGTTTCCATCTTTGAATGTGTTTCCTACAGCTTGCTAATCTCAAATTCATTGATGAATATCATTAAAACTCAATGGGAGAAATCAGTTTAAGAATTTGACCCCTGTACTAATCCCGGCTCCTAACAGAACCCGAGTATGGCTGGAGGGCACACACCTAATAATACAGTTGGGACACAACAAAACTGAGTTAAAGGACTGCTGACATCGCTCACCTTTAGCTATTTAACCATGTTCCATCTATTTATTGCATTAGAGCCCACTTTCTACTTGGCAAAAGACAACTCAAACACAATAAGGGATAATGTCAAATCAATGAACTGAACTGCAGTGCAATATCAAATCAAATGCCACTTTTACTCCAAAGTTGTAGCACTATTTGTCACTGTACCACATAGCTCCAATCCATCAGGGCACTCAGTGAAGTGTTTAATTCTTGTAGTTGGAAGCCTAAAAACACATACTTAAGCACTCTGTACAGCTGGGGCCATAATTGCTTATTTGATCTTGTTTTCTAATTTTATCTTTCAAAATAGCAGTCACAGGCTTAAGAGAGACCACCAAGAGAGAACAAATCCAAATACTCACCTTTCTACTCTTATCTCTAAAAAGTCCTGAGTATTTTTGACTTCTACAGATATTGGACACCGGAAGTTACTTAACAACTTACAGGATCAAGCTTTACTAAAACTGCAGAAATTTGCAAGCTTTCGTCAGAAAAGTTTCTGTCATTATTAAACGCTAGGAAAATGTTCTTTTCTAACAGTGGACCTTTCCCTGACATCTGAACTCCTGTACCAAGCTGGTACACTGACAGACATGCAGTCATGGCCTAGTGCCCAAACCCTCTGAGGAGACCAAAAGGGCAATGAAATCCCAAGTCATGAAAAACAGGATTCACCTTGCAGCTCATCCCATCCTGCCTATGGGCAACCATGGGAGGCTGAGCCCGGAGCTCCTTGCTGCTGCTGAGAAGCAGGAGGTGGGGTGGAGGAATTGGGGCAGGAAGGCACGGTACCATCTGATGCCACGGCTTCTTCATCCCATGCCTCTTGACCACGAAGCCATGTCATGGTTTCCTCACTCCTTACCAACTTGCTTCTTTTCCTTCCATCTTACTGATGCAGAATTCAAGCTAATAAGCTCTGTGTGCTTCTCATTCTTCAAGTGAACTATAAATTACCTGGCTTGAAGCAGAAGTCCAGGATCTACAGGCTACAGGAAGCCAAAAGATCACGTTAGATAAGCCCTGTGCAGACAGAGGGCCAATTGCAGGGTTAGGGGCACAGGTTAAAAGTTTGTGAACAAGAGTAACATTACTGCTGGCTGCACTGTGAAAAGGTAAATGTATGGCTGCAGTGCTAGGACCTATGAAACACAAAGTGTTAGCAAGAAGCATTTTGAAAAGCAAGGCAATTTAATTTTAATCACCGGTCAGAGATTTGGGGAAGGCTGAGGAGGAGGAGGTTTGGGCTTTCCATGTTCCACAGTGCAACCACAGAGACGCTAGTGTGGAAGTAAACACCTTTATTGACAAGACCTAGCACAAGGTGGACATAAGTAGAGCCACATGGACGTCACCAGAGCACCTCTGGGGCAGATGTGGTAGCCTGAGACACAGAGAAAGTCACAGACTCAGAAGGGGCTAGAGGAATGTCAGTCGAAATGAAAGTCTTGTCTTTCCTCTTAGGCTGGTGGAGCTGATCCTGCCTGTCTGTCAAACAGAAAGGGAGAGGGGACAGCAATCTCCTCCAAACACCGGTATGTAATCTTGGTGACTCGCAGTCAGCAAAGTCACACGGACAGACCTCAGTCTGAGTGAGGCTGTAGACTATTTCCGCGCAGGTTATCATACTGTGCACAGGATTTTTTAAGTGCAATTATAGTCTCTGACATCCTATCTAAAAAGAGTTATCACCATAGTAACGCCGAAATCACACAGCTCGGCACACCTGATACCAATCAATCTTGAAAACATCTTTTTAAAGAAACAGGCTTCTGCAAAACTGCAGATGGAGGTTTCTTTTTGCTACCAAGAAGATGCTCTCTTATAACAAAAATGGAAGCTGTACATTATAATCTTACCATTCCTGCATTCAACCCTAATACCTATTTATCAGTTTAAAAAAAGGGATAGAAAATAAAAAGGGCAGCGGTTCTGTGCTGGAAAGAGTGACAAACGATGAAGTACAGCTGGCATGTAAATGGCATGTTGCATTTTGTCCCTTGAGCATTAACTGTGACTTCTGAGAATACAATTTGTGCTGAAACAAAACATGAACATTCCCACTGTAATGCCACTTCACCTTCCCAGGATACCAGCTTTCCCCTCAAGTGTTAAAAAAACAGAAATTTTGTCAGCTCTTCCTTTTTTCTTTTGCAGCTTGCAATTTACTTCGGTTGATTAGAGTTGCATTCCTCTGCATGGGTAAAAAATCCTGAAGAAAAGCACGTTTAAGGAAATGATTTTTGCAGTCAGTTTGCAGAGCAGGCTGCTGTGCACCACGGCTTCCTGAAGTGCCTTCTGCCATGGGCCCTCTGGACACATCCAGCAGCCAATGCACCGATGAAGCTGCTGATGTCTGTGTGGTTTTGTTTGTTATTGGTTTGTTTTTATCTCTGCCCTAGCAGCCTTTGGGCGATCTGTGCAGTGCCTGCTGCTGTGCCTGTTTCCACAGCCTGCTGCCTTTCATTATTCTAGCAAAACCACTGCTAAAGGTGGATGGAAATAATTCCAGCATATAACCCATGCACAAAGTTCAACCAGCCTCAGCAAGTTAGCCCTGCTATTTCTTATTTGATCCTATCCCAATTACCACTGCATTTTGAAAGCCTACCACTTCTTAATTTTCCTTCAAAAAAGACTGTTTCTGTTCTGATGGTTTCCATCTTCGTCACCTTCCATTCATCTATATTTTATTTTTCAAGTAAGTCACCACTGTAATCATTTATTGTGACAGTGCCTCTCTTTTATTAGGCATGATTTCAGAACAGAAGAGCCATTGAATTTGCCGATGCCATTGATTGACAATAGCTGGATATCTATCCACCACAATGCTAGTAACGAATTTGCTTAGAAATTCTTCCTCCTACATTCATCCTGGAGATGAGTGTAAAAACATCGTGAGTAGACAGTGTATCAGCCTAAGGAGGTAAGGGGACATCCTTCACTAAGCCTGCTGAAGCCTGTCCTCCCTTTACCATTCTCTCAGTGCTGACCCACCAGAACAGATTATGGGCACACGAACTGTTTGAGCTCCTCTGGGTGATTGTGCACTGAAATAGATTAGGAAAATGCTTCCACAACTCATTCCCAGAGAGATGGTCATATCCAGGACTGATTAACTTCCTAAATCATTAGGTGACCACTTCGAAAAAAGCTGTTGTGCTCCCTTCGCTTTTAAGAATGTTACCAAGATTTTTATAATAAAGTAATTTGGTGCTTATGATATATATATATAAGGCAGCTGTTAGGATAAGCACTTACTTACATCACTTTGCACATATCACAGCTGAAATGTGAAGCCATAAAAAGATATTTGTTTTGCTTAGATAGGAAAAAATTCCAGTTGCCTCCAGTTTTAGTGCGCTGTTGGCCTCTTTCCTACAGGTGTGCTCCAAGTCCAAAACAAGGAACAGAGATAGAACTAAGCTGCTGGCTGTTTTGAAGCTAGAAAAATAAAGGGAATTGCTGGTATGTAAACATTTGCAGCATAATGTTAACACACATCATTAAAGTTAAAGTGCCAATTTGGTGAAAAGCAATCATCTTTGCAGTTCACTTGTACAAATGAAGTTCTGCAGTAATTCCCCCAAGATGTTGCCATGCAATACCTGAAAGCTGCACGAGGTATTTGTGCTATCTGCAGCACTTCAGAAACCAGCACAGGTGGTCATGAAGCTCTATTATGCACGAGGAAGCTGGGCTACACATCTGCTCTCATAGAGCATGGATGTTAAATTTATTCAGCTGCACTTCTGACTTGTCTCACGGCATGTTGCATTATTCTTCATCAGGGCAACAGATCCCAACAGGTAGAAACATTTGTTCCAAAATTAAAATTAAGAAGCCACTAACAGTTAACTGAGTTTCAAGCTATGCCATGGCCCAAATACGGTTTTCAAACTGCACAGGTATCAACTGCAGAAGAGAAGCACTGATTTTGGTGAGGACCAAAGACCATAATTTGATTATATCAGTTACCTTTTGCAAAGATAAGTGGCAAGGGAAAATCAGGAAAGTGCAAATGAGTAGTTAGAGCAACTGATAAAGCTGTATGTAGCCTCCTGAGCTTTATCAGCTTATTGAAAAGAACTAAAACCCCATCCTTCCCAAATCCTTAGTTTAAAGTCAACAATGTAATCTATACAGTGAAACACACAGAAAAAGTCTACCCTCGCCCTTAACGAGTTTCGCTGTAAATAACCATTTACCACGCATTTCAGCCTGGGAGGACTTCCTACTCCAGCACCAAGGAAAAAAACAGTTAGGGAACAGTATACCACATTATATTTGCCACATCAGAACGTTGATTCATTTGTTTCCCATATTCACTTATAAATCAGGGATCATCACAAAGAAAGGTGAGGGTCAAAACACCTCATGAATATTTCCATCACCTTCTCTAGCAGATCGTTGTATGCGTTTGCTGACTTCAAGATCACAAACTCTTCACTCCTATGCAGCTGACACAGGAACACTGTAGAAGTCAACAGCATTGCAGTTTTGCAATGCATGCTAAACTGATGCCTTCTGTTAAGGCTGCCTTATGCATATGAGTTTCAAATATCAAATACCAGACTGTGGACATGACTTATAGAACCATAGAATATCCTGAGTTGGAAGGGACCCATGAGGATCACCAAGTCCAACTCCTGGCACCGCAAAGGTCTACCCAAAAGTTTAGACCATGTGACTAAGCGCACAGTCCAATCGCTTCTTAAATTCAGGCAGGCTTGGTGCAGTGACTACTTCACTGGGGAGCCTGTTCCAGTGTGCAACCACCCTCTCAGTGAAGAACCTCTTCCTGATGTCCAGCCTAAACTTCCCCTGCCTCAGCTTCACACCGTTCCCGCGGGTCCTATCACTGGTGTTTACGGAGAATAGGTCACCTGCCTCTCCACTCCCCCTCGCGAGGAAGTTGTAGACTGCGATGAGGTCCCCCCTCAGCCTCCTCTTCTCCAGGCTGAACAGGCCCAGTGCCCTCAGCCACTCCTCGTATGTCTCCCCCCGTAGGCCCTTCACCATCTTCGTCGCCCTCCTCTGGACACTCTCCAACAGTTTAATGTCCTTGTTGTACTGTGGTGCCCAGAACTGCACACAGTACTCGAGGTGAGGCAGCACCACCGCACCTTTTAAGTTTGTGTTTGTTTGTTTGCTTGCTTTTTTCCCCAGTGCTCTCTTAGAAATACTATCTTTATGTAAGTACTTCTATTCTGTGACTTTTTTGTCCCTTGATGTTGTAAAGTATAAATAACTGTAATAAATAGCTTGCTAAAGATTTGTACAAGTACAGACATCAAACCACTGTGATAATATATTATCCTTTTGTACAAACCACTATGATAACATATTTTCCTTTTGTACTAGTGTAAAATTGTAGTGAAATGATATTGGCATGACAAAAATTTCCTGGGATTTAGATGGAGCAACCACTACTTACTTACCAGCTGTGAAACGTCCGAGGAATTGCTGCTACCAGCCACAGCCCACGCTCCCCTTCTCCAGCCATACCAGAGAAGGGCTGCAGCAATACGAGGGTGTGACAGCCACCAGCCCCTGCCAACAGGAGCAGACGACCAGGAGCAATGCAGACACCCCCTGCCCGCCCATGCAAGGCTCTCGCTCCAGCAGCTGGGACTCGCAGCTCGGGGACGTGTGTGTGCTCCCCACCCGCATTCCCAGGGACAGCTAAAAGCAGCACTGTGCAGAGCTCTGGAGCCAGCTGGCAGGTGAAACAAGGGGTATGCCCAGGCCACCTGGTTAGCCCTCCCCGAAGTACGGGGGCATCCCTTTTTTTGTGTCGTTCTTTAGGTTTTTGGTGTGCACGGTTCAGGACTCCTTCTCCATCCCCACCCCCTTCACTTCTGTCTTTTCACAAATAATTTGACCTATTCAGAGTAAAATGGAACTTCTGAGGGATTTGAATGTGCTAAATGACAAATACTTGGAGCATAGCTTTGAGGACCCAGATGTCTGATTCACGCATCATGGAAAGTCATGACAAATGTCAGTGCACTCTCCAGACACTCACCTGCCACTGTTTTCCCAAGGTAGCCTGGCCTTTCACAATCATTCTCAAGATAAAATGTAAAAGGTTACTGACATGGCAACAAAAGAAGACATGGCATATTACAGCTGCTCTTATGATTTTAGTGCATGCTCTGTTTTCAGAATGAATCAGAACCAAACTAGGCCAGCAAAAGCATCTCCACTCCTAACTCCGTCTTCTTTTGAAAGAAGGGGTGAAGGCAACTCCAAACACATGCATCCACTCCTTGTCCAGACCGTGGACTGGAGAAAGTAACCCAGAGGAGACGGGTCTGTCCCATCACACACACAAAGATCTAGCCGATAGACAATAGGCTAATGAAGTGCTTCTTAGTGAGGCTCCCACAGTTCGGCTCCCGACATACCTACCATTTGGCTCATTCTGTGTTTGGGTTAGACTGCATCTTAGGAGACAGCCTCCAAAGTGCTGGTCTGTGCCAAAAGGCATTTTATGCCAGCTAAGGAAGGCTACAGGCTTGCTGGCCAGGTAAAGCCCTGCAGCAGGTGAGGGACCAGAACTTCAGCCTAGGGACAGAGCTTTTGAGGGCTTCCTGTCTGCTCACATGAAAGCAAGTACAGCATCTCTTTGGCCACAAGAGGACAACTTGCTCTTTCCTCTAAAATATGTAAATATGGTGTAGGTTTAGTCTGTGCAGTGCTTTTACAGAACATCTTTAACATGCATGCAGAGCAGTTTTAGAGATTCCACCATTTTTTCAGTGAGAAGTTTATACGTGGTCTCTCCAATGCAAAAACCCTTTATCACAATTCCCGCATGGCCCAGTATAATTATATTGACCTGGATGTCAGTGTTGCAAACTTCAGTGGTGTGCTTACACAGTCCATGGAGGCTTTGAAAGAAAAAAAAAAAAAAAGAAAAAGGAAAGAGGGAAAGAGGGAAAGAAATGGGGGGGGGGGGGGGGGGGGAAGGTTTCTATATTAAAGAAACAAAGATATGAAGTTAACATGGGTTAACTGATCCAACTCACACTGAAGCCTGAAGGGAGAGACTTTCCAGGATCTCAGTCAGGATAGGGCTCAAAGAGAGGGCTGTTGTATAGGCTTGGACCAGCAGCAGAGTTCTGCCTTCAGGACATCTCTGAACCTTGAGAAGATGCACAACTTCTTATTCCTCCCCATGCAGCCTACGCTGAACGTGAAGGATATTGGCAGGCCTGATTTCCACACTGTAAACCCACATTTTAGAAGTTTATCTTTCAAAAATGTATGCAGCTTATCAATTTCCACATTTTTACCGTTTCCACACAGAGATATGTGGGCTCTACATCAGAACAGATAAAAGAGGTTAATTCAATTTCTGATCTCATGTTGTAAACTATTAAGCTACACAGCTTGTGTCATGACCATTATCTACAATGAAATAAGGGGAAAAAATGTATTTCATGAGTTCTGCTTTTATCAAGTCTTAACAAAAATGTCTACAGCTGATCAGTAGGTTAATCTTATGCTTAAGCCACATCCACTTACAGTTGTGGCTCCTTCCTCTACCAGTTACTTGCGTAAGCAAAGAGCACTCTACTGCTTCAAAACAAATTTCACAGCTGCAGAGAGAAAAAAACCTTTTTAATACCTTGTTTTACTACTACTTACTCATAAGTATTTCAAACTCCTGAGATATTTAAAATCTGTTTGCAGCATTCAGGAACGAGCACCCTGAAAAAGGTTGTTTTCAGCAACAGAAAACTAATTTTCAAAAACAAGTCACTCTACAGCAAAGAGGCCTCAGTAAGCATCCTTCCTTTAAAAAATCTGACTGTAAGCACTTACTGAATTACTGATTTGCAGACCTGCTGAGTATTTGCACTTCTCATGTGGGGGCTCTACAAACTTAGGCTGAATGACACAATGTAAAAATCATCTACTCTAGTTAGGCTTGATTTTAATGATGTAAGTTTAGGAGTTTTTGTTAAACGTACAGTTTCTTCTGCTCTTCAAATGCAACATTAAGGAGCTCTACGCTCCTGCTCAATAAGATCTTAGAAATCATCAGGATTATTTCGGTTTCTTCCAGAGCTGTGACAAGTTCCTATTTCACTCTATTCCTCTGGGGTGTCTGAATGCACATCTTCTGAAATCAAAAGAGCAGCTAGATCACCTGAAGGCTGGTCACTGTGCATAACAGCCCACCTCACCTCAGTACTTCTTTGTGTGCTGAGAGGCAATGCTCCTGCCTCCAAAACTGCTTACCCTGTGAAGTACCAGCCATGTACCTGCACACCTGGAGTGGACAAGAAAGCAGTGGTGACGGCTGGGCTAGTGACAAGGAGATAATTATAACAGTTGGCAGATGGCATCGAGGAGGTAGCAGTGCCATGAAAAGTAATATGAATCTGGCAGCAGTGAGGCTTGG
Organism: Cygnus atratus; assembly: GCF_013377495.2. NCBI lineage: Eukaryota > Metazoa > Chordata > Aves > Anseriformes > Anatidae > Cygnus > Cygnus atratus. Next base: position 54,841,188 of record NC_066364.1, on the reverse strand, counting down.
CTTTGAAAAGACTGAGGTTATCGTTCTGAATCTCTTGATCTTTGGCCAGAATCTCTTTCAAAAACCAACACTGAAAATTCCCACACCTCCACAGACATATGGTTTGCTTTCCATTGCACATGATCTTAGCATTTCAGATATCCACAGGATAGCAACAAATCTCGATTGTTTCCAGAACCAAACTTGCTTGGTGTCATGCAGGTGTCATTATGGAGCAATGTCTGGATGTCTGAGGCAAATCTATCCTGGACCTGAAAACTGGATTCAATCTAAAGAGATGATTGAGGGGTCCAGGAGGTAATTAATAATGTTGAGAAGGTCAAGAGAAAGAGATAAAGAGAGCAAAATCTATCAACAGCTACTAAACACAAAGATACCATATCTGGCTCAAGTAACCATGAGCTGCTGAGCACTGTAGGAATGGAGAATATAAGAGGGGGAAGTACTGTTGTGTGCTGACAGTCTTTTTCCAGTCCATTTGTTTTTGACCTCTGTCAGAGGCAAGACACTGTACACTACATAGTCATTCAACCTGATCCAGTACAACTGTTCTTGTACTCTGCAGGAAAACATGAAAATTAAACAAACAAACAAACAAAACAACTTACAAATGAAATTCCCATTGTGTCACTTCAAAGCAAATGGAAAACTTCCCTCCCCTTCCACAGCAGAGACGTCCAAATCATTCAGTCAACATCAATTTAGGCAAATCCATTTCTTTCTGGACACCCAAGCATGGCACAGCACGGCACACAGAGGTTTCTAGTTCGGTGTTGGCAGCCTGGTGCTGTGGCTAGGCAGAACATCACATTTTTAATGAAGAGAAGATCACAAAAAACATTTGCAGTTTTGATTTCCACCTCCAGAAGTTGGTGTACAAGACCTTCCCCAACCAGCCTTACAGCAGTCCCCTCCAGATGGGAAGTTCCTCCTGTAGCAAGGAAAAGTCAAATGGGTCTGCTGATTTTGGAGAGGCATAAAGCAGAATCTGGAAGTGGAAAATTACAAGGGTATTTTGGGCTAATAAGGCATTTTGTTTTCAAATGAAAATGGGAAAAGACCCTATTAACTGTTCATTCAGTTTAGTTTTAGATTTCAAAGAAACTGAAAGAATGAGAAAGTGCTCTAAAGATTGAAAAAGCTCAATCAGAAAAGAACATAAAGATTATCAATTTTGTCTTCCTATTGAAGTTGTGTGACCCCTCCACTTGTGCTGAACTCTACTCAAATGTTAAAATGGAAGTTTTGCAGCATACAGAGAGATGAACACACAGGTTTTTCCATTTTGATCATCCCTGAAGCCCTGCCACTCTCCACTGGTGGCTGCAGAGGCAGCCTGCAGTGCTGCAGGTTGTCCTTCTGAAAGGGCAGCAACTGGAGAAATCAATTCCTAAAGCGGTGCTCTTTCAAGCAAGGTGATACCGAGGAAATTTAGAAGTCAAATGCCTCAAAGAAATAACACCTGCTCTCCTGTCTACAGAGACATCCCTGACACTGGGCAGTCAGGACATGACAATTTATGTGCTGCATCTGCATAAATAAAGCTATCAGCATAGATGTGAGCGCCAAAGTCAGCAGTTCCAAAACGAGATCCCTCTTTAAAAAACAAAAACAAAAAACAAACAAAAAAAACCACAACATGATTAGAAGGAAAAGGATGCCAGAAGCCCAGAGCCACCTTTAGCCACAGCTTGTGTGGCTGCTTATCAACGTTCAGCTGAAGCAATCTGCTGCCCCACCAGGGCTTGCCAAAGGCTGAATGAATGGCTTTTGGAGGTGAGGTGCAGGGAGCCCCAGGGAAAGACCATAAATCACATCTGATCCCTAAGGAGGCAGAGAAGAACAACAGAAGAAGGTTTTCTTCAGGTTTTGTTCTTGCAATATGCAGACCACACAAAGATGCAGCTCAAGGTGTTCCCTGAGGGTTAGGGCTGTGCCTCTTAGCTCTCCCCTGAACAACAGCATCTCTGCAAAGAGCACAAGAGAGAAAGCAGAAATCATTAAACCCCAGCCCTACCCTCTTCATACCCCACCCACAGAACGGATTGCATTGCAATCCCCCCAGCAAAAATTCTTGCTGCTGTCAGTAGAAGAATTCAATTTTACCCATCATGAAAACACAGTATTTGTATTTTCAAGTAGCGGTAACAACAACAACAACCAAAGCATAGCTGATGTTAACAGCAGGAGGATGACAAGCCTAAAGAGAAGCAAGTGTGTTTGAAAGCTACCATCCTGTGTCCAGAATGACCACTGCATGCACCATACTGCCTCACCTCAGACACAGATTTTCCCTCCCCAGTTTCATGCCACTTTAACAGTGCTCATCCTCCTCCCTTTCTCTCACCCATGCTGTTCTGCACAAAACCTGACCATGTCTGTTAGCACGAGGGTCTCTGTCGTGCCGGCTCTAGGACCGTGTCTGCCAGCATTTCTTTCCTCCGAGCAGGCTGACTGACAGCACATTATTCTGCATCAGGTATCACTGAGATCAAACCTCAGATAAACTAGGGGAAGGAAGCCTTGGCACACTGTATATCCAAGGCTATCACATTGATTATAACTAAAGGTCACCTCTGGATTCAGTGTGCTATGAAACCAAACCTCAGGCATCCTAATGGTATTTTTGCTTTTCCATCCTCTGTGTATATGGTTTATGTATGACGGGAGACTACTTATTCAGCTTTTAGCAGCCTGTAAGTGAACATAATTCTGATTTTAATTCACTAGCTTATTATTCCTGGTCCATCTCTCAACTATGCACAGCAACAGAAAGAATATATTTATGTTTATGCACAGTCCACTCTGCTCTTAATAGGGCACTTATAGCAGACATGATTTAAGAAGACATCTCATAAGTCAGCACTGGTGAGGTCCAGCTGCAGCCCCAGCCCCAGCACGCTGCAGAGGAGGGGAGCCTGCTAGGGGGCCACGGAGTGATTTAGGGAGCTGGAGCACATGATGTGTGAGGGGAGGCTGGGGGAAGTGGAACCATTCAGCCTGGAGATGACAAGGCCAAGGTGGGACTGCCATGGCAGTCCTCCACCACCTCCATGGGCCTACTAAAAAGAGATCCAGGCTCTTCTCAGAGTCGGTCAGTCACAACAAGGAAACTTGCTTTGGGCAGAGGAAGAAAAGATTTATAGTGAGAGTGGTCAAGTCCTGGAAATGGGGCTCAGAGAGCCTGTGGAAGCTCTGTCCTTAGGAGATTTTCAGGGCTCGAACAGAAAGCCCTGAGGAACCTGTCCTCACTTTGATGTCAGCTGCAATAGGTAGGCTAGATCTCACAGAAATTATGAGTCAGGCAGTGGAACGGGTTGCCCAGGGAAGTGGTGGAGTCACTGTGCCTGGGGGTGTTTAAGGAAAGGTTGGACCTGGTGCTTAGGGACATGGTTTAGTGGGTGACATTGGTGGTAGGGGGATGCTTGGACCATATGACCTTGGAGGTCTTTTCCAGCCTTAAATGATTCTATGATTCTAAGCATGGCCCAGTCCTCAAGAGTCTGTGTATTCAGCCAACTTCCTTTTGGGGTTATTTGGGGTGAAAAATATTCATGCGTAGCAATGCAGGCATACCTATAAACTTTTTCACAAATAATGATTTTCCATTATCATCTGCTTGGCACAACTGAATCCAGAGGACGTCACTCATTTGCCTCATTAAAGAAAACAAATTCCTTTGTCTTTCAGTAAACTTTCCTGGTGACACTGTTGTCTGCATTTTGAAGGCTTTGTTTTACAACTCAAAGTAATGTTTATTCTCAGGATTATTACAGATTAGAGGACAACTTGAAATTTCTTGGTGAGCATGCACGTTTTCTTGTATTCTGCATTACAGGATCTCAGGCCTGCACAAGCATTGCCAATGCTCTTCCTTGAGACTAAACACATACTGCTGGCCTCTGTTTTCCTTCTCCATCATTTAAAAACAGAAAAAAAATATATGTTTTGAGGCAAACAGGTAAATGCAAAAGTTCTGGCTGTGCAGTCCTCCAGGTGCTGTGGTGGAGCCAGTGAGGATAAGCTGGAGGTCTATGAGGAAATGTACCCCTGCTTCACAGCTCCCCCAGCTGAATGCTGACCTCCAGCTGGGAGGGCTGCTCCCTACGCAGGATGCCCCATATCCACCAGAGGGGCCCCACTGCCAAACCACAGCGTGGGGCCATCTGTGAGGTGCTACAGCCTAAACCCTGAGAAGCTCTTTTCATCTGTTTTGTTGCTAGTGGTTCGTGGTGGTGGTTTTTTAAAGCCTGAGCTACCCATGAATATAAAGTCCCGTACAATTCCTCCATGATCTGAAAAGGCACTGCTGGTTCAAGGCAAAGACTCATAACAAATCTGTGACTGCCCAGAGCCATTAAAACAGCAAGTTAGCAGATGGGAAAAGGCAGGTACATCTTTTAACTAAAAATCACCTTTCCTACAGATTTCCTTGTTTGATTACAGATTTATTTCCTCCTTATGCAGACCCACTTTGCAATACGTACAATATTTCATTACATTTCCTGTCCGAAAAGTGGTACAGTGTAACACCCGAGCTGTTCCTGAGCTATGGAGAAGAGACTAAGGTAATGTTTGCTACCAAAACAGAAGCATAATTCAGTAGTATTATAATAATATATAATATATATAATAATATAATATAGAATAATATAGAATAGTATTATAATTCAGTAGAAAATCAGTACAATTTCATGCAGCCTTCTTCTAAAGTGAAGGTCCTTTAATAAACGCTATTAAACCCAAGCTTCAGCACCAGATCCAGCATGAAGTTGTTAAAGATGGAGCTATCTTTCTGTGGGAAATTTATGACCAGAGGAAACATCCTAGCCTTGGTATTTTTATAGCACCCATTCATTTTTAAATGGAGGACAGAGAGATCCAGGATATCAAAGACTACTGAAAGTGCCTTCTACCTTGAAGGAAGAAAATAACCTGAATCGGGACACCTGCCATAGCTCCTGAACTACATGTTTACAACTGGGTTCAACTGCTGTTGCCACCACACCTTCATTTTGTCAGCCAGCACCCTCCTCAGTGGAGGAGGGAAGCATTTGCAAGGTCTCGCTGGATTCACCCTACCCACCCTGGCTATAAAACCCGCAGTGACTGCTGCTCCTGTTCCAGCACTCGTGTTTGCCGTTTGTCCTCCTCAAAGGAGTGTGCTGACAGAATAAACACAAGGAAAACAAACCGTCTACAAGAGTGGTGCAGACAGTACACATAACTCTCCTCAGAGGGGGCAACACACTGTGCTCGGGGCAGCTGAAGTCCTCGGCCTGCTCTGCCCCTGCGCCCACACAAGGCCACGGTGCCCCTGGCAGCTGGTGGCAGAGCTGTCCCTGGGCTCCCCGGGCAGAAGCGGTGCCAGGACGTCATGCAAAGCCACCACAGCACCAAAGCAGGCGTCCACCCGCGCTTCACTGTGACGAACAGACACCTTCACAGGCCTCAGAGAACCAGCCAAGGTTTTGGGGGAGTTTTGTTCCTGCAGAATGCTCCCACCACACTACACGAGCCCAACATTTCCTCACTTCTCTGCTCTACATAACTGATGCCTGTCGTCAAAGTCACCACATGCAGAAATCCACAAGGCCACACAGCACAAAGCAACCGTTCCTCACGCCCTTTCCATGCTTTGCAGTTCTCGTTGTGCAAGTCACCGGCTGGCCAGTCACCCCAGCTCTGCGTCCTACTCCTACGTGCTCTGCCCCCGGCTGCTTTGCTTCAAGTGAACGTCCCACAGACTCAGTGCCCCAAATGAGACGTTCAGGAAAATTATGTGCTATTTTCATGCAATTTATGACCAAATATTTTTGTTCCTCTAATTTAGAAAATGAGGGAACAATTTCCTCTAGAAGGTAAAAGCTACAGAATTCATTCCCCCAACCCCCTACTATTTTGTTTAGTTTAAACATTGAAATTGGAGTCTCAATAAGTGTTTGCTGGCCATTTAGCACAGTTAAGTTCTATTTTTATCTAGAGCAGTATCATTTCAGATGTCACAGTTCACCAACAAATACTAAGCACCATGTTCCCGCAGGCTGGAGCTCCAGTTCCAGAGTTGTTACTGGAAATGCCTCTTTCTCCTGAGTGGCAGCTTTTCCACTGAAACATAATTAACAATATAACACATCACTGCAGCTCTTCTGCACTTCCATTTGCAAACAAACTGGTGCTAATCTCCATCAAAATCCAACATTGCTTGTCTCCTCAGCTTCCCTTCCTCCTCACCCTCCCTCCCTCCCTAAATTCAGAGACATAAATATACAAGAAAATGTGTGAAGACACTTTCTGAAGAAATGGAAAATGGAAAAGGATTGTCTGCTATGTTCCTCACTCAAAAAAGCCTATGTGCCTTTTAGACACTGAAGTCCATATGCTTATTTTCTTAACAAGTTTTGAAACTCACACACACTGACACCAGACATAGCCATGCCTTAATATTCCTTACTCAGCTTAAGGTGGTTTTTTTTTCCTCTCCCTACAGAATTTGCTTCTCTGAACAATCCCAGAACAACTCCAACTGCTCACAGCTTAGGTGCTTGCTGTGCTATCTGCTGGAACTGTGCAAGTGCAGATCCCAAAACATCAAGCTGTTTTTAGTTCCCACACTACCTTAGACTTAGCATCTTCCCCCTCATCACATCCCATTTAGTGATCATCCATATATCTTCATGTTTCTGAACACGAGGATACATGCCCTACACTCTCTCTTGCAAGATCAAACCTTAAAAAGGTCTCCAACAAAGAGCATGTGTCTCCTTCTGCTCCTATCAAGGCCTCTGCAGAAAAATATAGGACAGGTCAACATGGATACCAGAAAAATCAGCGCTAGGTCTTACTCTGCACATATTTTGTTCAGCTGTCTAGATTGGCCCATTTTCTGATGGAGCAGCTCAGAATGGCATGGAGAGGAGCAGAGCCAGATGCACCTGCCAGCTCAGCTCCTGTGTGGTTTGTAATTGTTACTTTGAAATTTGAACCCCTCTTCTACACTGTGAAATGTGGTTCAAATACAAAGTCACGGCCTTATCAACCTGCTTACAACCTTCTCACCAAGAGATTGGGTGTCTTGCACCTCAGCAACACAATTCTTCCTCTCACAAGGACAATGTGATTAAATATCTTTCCCCTGTGTTCATCCCTCTTTTAACAACGCTTACACCTTCTAATTCAGCATCAGACCTATTACTCCTTCATTGAACACTTGCATGAGTTATATGTTCTTATATGAGAACTCATAGTTCCTGCTAAGACACTCGAACAAATAAGAGAAGTTCAATTTCAAATGGTAATTACACCTTACCTTTGCTGGGCTCTCCTTGTCTTCCAAGCCTAAATTGCTGGGCTGCCTCACTCATCACAGACACGACAGATCAGCTGCCATTTATACACAAACTTTGACTCACATCAGATGGTAGCTAAACCTGTCAGCCCCACTTTTCTTCTTCTACGAAATACTGCCATTGGAAAGACTTAACAAGAAAACTGAGATCACAGGAAGTGTCCTCCACTCCACAGACTACAGTACCAGCTGTTATCTCTGTCCTCCAGTTCTCAGCCAGGTATAGTGCAGGAACAAATGCATTCTTTCCTACCCTGACAGAGGCAGGGCTGCAGAAAAGCCTGGACTGGAAGTTCTGTCTTTTTGGTGACTTTAATCAAATGCAAACAAAACACAGAATCAGAGGGTGGAGAGGGAGCGGGGGTAGTGCCTGCACAGTCCAAAATCAGAATTGTCTTTTTTTTTTTTTTGAATGTGCTTTGATTCAGCTCTAATCTTATGTACTTTCTAAGTTCTAGGCAACAAAATTATATTTTTAAAAAAGCACAGAAATAAGGCAAAGATACAAAATTAAAGAATGACCATTTCATAATGTGTGCTTAGAAAACTTTCACAGTAAAATACTTATGGCAAGAGCTGAGCAAACAACTATGTTTTGGAAGTTCCCTTTTTTAAAAAAAATACATCTCTGCATCTCATCTTTCACTTTTTTCCAGAATATAAACTTGTATTTAATTTTAAGCAATAGAACTTAAAGTTCTATATTTTTATATAAATTTAAGGAACTCGCAACTTTCAATATCATTATGGTGCAAAGTTTTAATGATATTGTTTGGATGTGAAAAGAGGCAAATATCACTCCATGTGAAATTGCAAAATAGGTCAGCTGGGTACATTCGTTCAGCTTCCTTCTACACTCTTTAGATGCTTTACCAATTACTAATTCTTTCTAAAGAAGGCTCCAAACAAGTTTGTTCCTTCTTTGCATGACATAATTTAACTCTCTACAAAGGCCGGCTTATTAACCAGTCACTTAATTAACACAGTGACTATACAGCTGAAGGTTGTATTATTTCCATCAAAATAGATGAGTTTCTGTAATAGCATTCAATTTCCATGGCAAGATGCGTGAATTGTTACAGTTCACTCAAAACAAGTAATTGTCTCTACTTAAATGTGATTACAGCAAGTAGGCTTCCATTTGGAATTATTTTTATAATCAGTACAGTTTAATGAATTAGTATTATGAATTAATATTTATTTTTTTTACTTTCAAAACTTGCTAGAACAGAAAAATACACTGGCTCTGGTAAATCTGTTCAAGAAAAGCATCATCCAATTTATTCTATTTTAAGTGCTACTTCCAGCTAGCTTTAAGTAATGGCAGTCTGGAAGGAGCAAAGGTACACAAAAGTGAAATAATCCATTAATAAAAGGAAGTGCATGGAAAGCAAGTATACTCTCTTCAAACTATCAGAGATAAAACTACCAAATTCAGAACAGCAAAAGCTACCATCATCCTCTTCCTCATAAAGGCATCAAACCCTGGCTCTGTGCTATGAGACTTCCACATTCAAGAGGAGAGTTTACAACCACATCAATAAAAGGACTATCCATTAGTAATCAGGAGAGATTTTTCTTCAGTTCAATTCCTTTCACAATTCTAGCTGTTCCAGCAAACAAATGAAAGTTCAAGGGGAAAGAAAAAAAATTATTCCTCATGCACTCATCTTCTTAAGCTCTTTTTAAGCTCTCCACTGTAAACAGCAAGCACTGTTAGTGACAATTTCTGAGTAATGATGGGGAAAAGTGAGGAGGTGGTTGAAAGCACCGCTGGCTTGTTAATGCAAACACCTTTATACTACTCAGGGAACATATGTGCAATCACTGTTTATGAAGCAACTTTGACAACACTGAAAGGCGCTTTTTGCTTTATGTTTGTTTAAGTGAGACTATGTCTGTTTTAGAAACAATTGCTTTTATTTTGCCGTGTGCACGTGCATGTGTTAAACAGAAGCAAGCCACAGTCTTAATAACAGCCTAGCGAGAATTAGAATTTCTAATATTTGAGGTTTCCAAGAAGAAAAACAGGAAATATATTTCACAGGACCTAACCCCACTGAGGGACCTTTTTCTTCAAAGCCTCAAAATCACGCCATTACAAGCGATGCCATCTTCTAAGAAAGATTAGTGTTTCATTTCTGAATGCAGAACATAAATATCACATGCTAACACTTAAGCAAAACATGTTTACAGAAATCCCTGCCTATTCATAATACCACATTGTGCCTCTTAGGTTAACAAAGGCAGCAGCTAACTGAATTAGACTTGAAGCCTGAAACAGAGCACGTGCAGCATGCTTACAAATGATTTTACATAACTGAATTTAGCCATATTAAATATATTGATAATGTAATCTCTTAAAGACAGGGACTGTGAAACTCTATGCTGTTTAAGTGCCTATTTGTTATTTCTTATTAAAGGTACTTGTCACTGGCCTTCTTCTAGTCTAGGAAATTAGGGTTCCTCTTCCCCATTACGTTTTTTTCATGCACAGATGGTAATTTAAACTTAACAGCAACTTCTCAAAGGCTCAGCTTTGAACTTCAGATGATAGGATCCCTGACAGCTATGCCTGGCTGGGCACTCGGGGTGTCCCCATCCCAGCCCCGTGGCAGCAGGCTCAGCGCTGAAGCCAGACCGGGCTGCTCAGGGCTGTGTGGGGCTGGGGCTGGAAACCCTGAGAACTGTGCCAGCATGGCCTTCCCTGACAGCCTGTCCCACGGCGGGAAAGTTTCTCCCTGAATCCGCTCTGAGCCTCCCTGGATTCAGCCAAGGCCCTTTGTCTCCCCAGCTCCTTTCTATCCACCATCTCTCCCAGGCTGGGCCAGCCCCGGTCCCTCAGCATCTCCTCACAGGGCAACTGCTCCAGCCCTGACCCATCGTGCTCCTGATGTCCTACCAGCTCTAGGTACTCTTGCTTCTCCCCCAGGGGGAAGTGCATCTTATTTGATCACATTGACAGCCCTTGTGAACTTAAGCTGCAGTCCCATGACTCCTTGCTTCAGGGGTGGAGCTGCGTTCCTGCATGCAAGCAAGGCTCTGCTACAGGCAGGACTGCAGGCAAACCGCTGTGCCTGTCCTGTCATCTCATCATCCAACTACAGTTCTTCTCTGTAAGAGCATTCCATTCGCTCTCGAAAAGTGGCAACAGAAACACAGAGCTCTGTTCTGCTCCTTGATGCCAGAACGACTTCCCTTTTTTCCAAGGACACTATATATAAAGCCAATCCTCCAGATTTTTATTCATACAGCAGCAGAAAAGCTCCAGCACTCCCACTATACCCTAGATTTAAATTTAAATGAAGTGCCATATGATTGCCCAACATCTTGTCACACCATCTGCCAAATCTAGCAGTGCTATTCAAAACTGCCTAAGCTCTGAGAAATGTAGTTATACTTCAGGTATTGGGCAAACCACATCTTTCTGTGTGGTCCCATGGGGGAAACTCTAGTTACATTTCAAATACTAATTTCAGAACTGCTTGTCCACTCAGAGACAGAATTTCTAGAGACCATCTTCCAAAGTTCTGTTCCCTTTATCGTTCGTATCTAACCAAACCTTGTCCACAACAGACAGAAGAGACCAAGTTCTCCACATAAAAATACCTACACAGCAAATCTTGCCAACACTATTTAATAGACACTCTCTTAATTAAGGACTCTAACATCTAACTTTATAGTTACTAATTACTTATGAACAAAGCATACCACATATTGCCCAAGAATTATAGCTATTTTTGATGAGGAAGAGGGAGGACATGTACTCACCTTAATAATAATCTCCTTGGCATCACACAGTGGTATGTGACAGACCACTTTCATTAGTTTGTACGAAATATGTAACAGCTGCCAACGCTTCTGATTCTGTCTAAGAAAATACCTTGTAATGAAGGCATCATAATTATCAATGGGTGAGGTTTTTAGCTAGAGGATACAAATAGCACAGGACTCAAAACTAGGCAAAACAGAATTGAAAGGAGATGTCAAGTCTGAGTAAAAGGGAATATATTATCCAGACAGAATACAGAGTTGCGTGAGTTTTATTAATGCTTGTCTAGTGTCTCAGTCACCAAATGATGGCACAGACATCATGAAATACACTTCAGGTATTTTTTATAGCATATACGAAGATATTCACATCAACAGAGCTTCTAAGATAACTCCAAGAGGTTTCCTATTCAGGATATGTTAGGTCATGGTGAAAATTTACTAGCTTTAATGCAATAAAGTCCTGAAACTATAAAGAATCAGTGCTACTAGGGTTCTGGGCATACAAACTGAAATTTCCTCCTTCATTTTCCTTATTTTCATTTTTGTTGGTTTTCTTTTCTTTTAAGGCTTATCACACAAGTACTGCTAAGTGTTTTGCATTCAGAACTATCTCAAAAAGTGAAGAGTATCCTCCATGTCATCTTGCTCCATTAAGAATAATAATCATAAGACCAAACCCAGAGATCTGAAGGCATTTGGTTTTGTCTTATAAAAATGGTTTGCGGGCTACAACGATATTCACTTTCATACTTATTTCTGTTGACCTACTAGCCTCTTTTCACAGAAACAGAGGTGCCTAATGGCAATCCCATCCGACGCCAACAGTAGGGATCAGGGGTTCAAATGGAGGAAGCTGCACCCAAGAGGTGCTGAATTTAACATGTCTTCCAAGGACGTTTCAACAACTCTGCAGTGGCATTACTGAACACACTTTCAGGTTGCTCAGGGGCCTATTGACAAGCTTGTGATTTCTCAGTGTTGTAAACCAGTTCTCAAGGTTCATAAAAAGGCTCATAAAAGGTGGCCTATTTGCCCACAAAGGCTAGGAATTAGCAGAAGTTATTCATTCCCCTGTCCTATGTCAGTGTGTTTAGATCTGCACATATAAACATGGGCTACAAACCCACTTCACCTTCCTCTTTTGGATGCATTATGTGGACAGGAAGGGGAAAGCAAACAGAGAGGAAGATAGCATGTTGCTAACATTACATAAGCAGCAAATACTGCTTAATCCGGATTACAGAAGGAAAAAAAAAAAAAAAAAGAAAAAAAAAGAAGAAGAAATTGCTTTCTGATCGGTTATTGCTTCCCTGGGATCCTCCTAAGGAGAGCGCAGCAAAATTGTAGATTTTTAATTAAGAGCTGCATCCTTGCAGCACAGTCTAGCACAGAATTGCCATTATCTCTCTAGTTAGCAAGGAAAGATTTGTGCTATGTATCAAAGAAAGCACATGCAGGAGAGCTTCTACTGCAGATATTCAGCACTAATGGTGTTGTGGCAAGTTAGCTGCAACACGTCCTGTCCAAACACCCTAGCCTGGGTACATCTGACACAGCTCCACATTCAAAGATTGCTCAAGGTACTCATCTTCACACATGCAACGGAAATACAACCAATTTAGCAGAACCATCACCTCCCCTCACTGACACTGGGGGATTTTTTTTAGGCTGAAGTCAGCTGAGCTGCTTTGGCTGCAGCTGACCAAGCAAAAAGGCTGCTCTGAGCCCAGCTGCTGGCTTTCACACCCCAACCCACCCTCCTGGCCTCCAAACCTGGGACAATGCCCTCAGGATGTTTCCCTTTCTCTGCAGGATGTTACTGCCCTTCCTTCCCTGACCTGCCAACATAACCCCAGGTGTTTCCACACCCTACCAGATCTGCCAAAGAGATTCAAGTTAAGCACTTTTACTGGCAAGTTTTTTTAAGATCCTCTGGATCCAGTTTAACTGAAACAGACCGGGTAACACCTACATATGCTGCTACATCCTGCGCTTCTGAGAGAGCAGCAACTTCTGGTGATGGGTGGGTGTGAGAAGCAGCTGTGGGAGAAGCCTCTTCAACCAACTGGGACAGGACCAGAAGAGGGTGGTTGTGCCTGGTCTCACCTCAGGAGGTGAGCGGGAAGTGCCGTGGGGCTTGGCCAGGCAAGAGCCAGGAGATCCTGATCCTTGAAAAGGGTTTGGATAAAGCTGTTTGTCTCCATGCAAGTGCAAGAAGATGAGGTAGGGCAAGATGTTATACTAGCATGCATTCTCGCTCCCATAGAAAAAAGACATGTTTATGTGCCTCCTTCCTCCTCTCACAAATATAAGCTGGTAGAATAGAGTTAAATTTAATCACTATATGAACACAATGCTCTGTACCAAGTGTGGAATGCAGATTTTAATAATATTTAAATGATTTCTAAAATATGTAAAGGAGAGCTTAGTGCATCTGCATTGAATGCAGATGAATATTTGACAAGAAATTAACACTAAGCACTCTACTCAGTTGGTTTACTTTATATATGTTCATGCACAGGCAGTAAGCCCAGTTGATACGATTTTTACAATAGGAGAAGACTGGCAAATCAACTATATCATCAAAACTTTCTAAAAAGCACCCAAAGGGATTTTCTAGAAAGGTAACAAAAGAGAGACGAAAGGCAAATATTGTGATGGTATTGATGTTGGAAAGGCCATAAAGGAGAAAATGGGCAATTGCACAGAAATATAGCTCTTAACTATAGTTATATATCAGAACAAATTATCAGAACAATGATCGTCACTTAAAAGTCAATAAAAGCAACATTTATTTATAATAAGTCCCTGCTAGATAAACCCACGATGCATTTTAATATTTGTCCTCTGTTATCCTTCTCCTGTCATGACACACATTGTTACGACACCATGCTATGAAGAGAAAGCAGAAGAGAAAGTTTGGATTCAGCTGTAACCAGAAGAAACAGCAGTGATGGAAGGAAAGAAATTACAACGTAATCAAAAACTTGTAAGCAATTCAGAGAAACTGACTGGAAGAAAGTACATTTTATTGTGACCACAGCAATCAAGTGTTTGCACTGAGGCAAGGTAAGAAAAGAAAATTACTGCACCGTCGGCTATCGACCTGTATTGAGAAGTATTAAATTATGGGTTAGGAAAGCAACAGGTCAGTTTATAAAGTCGAGGAACAACAGCAGCACTTACATATATTTCATTACCAGAAACGTCTCAGGCTAAGAGTTTATTTTGAACCAACTACGGAGGAGAAAAGGCATGATCAAAACCTCCTAGAGACTGTGCACTCCCAAGGAGCAGAGAAATTGAAAACTATAATCACCAACCTTGTGAGTAGCAAAAGCTACGATGTTCAGCATCCTATGGAGCACCCACATGAATTTTCTGATGTCTAATAAGCTGAATGCTTGCTACTGCTCTCCCCTCAGTGGGGGCATCAACATCATCTCTCTTATCTCCCTGGTCACCAGCAGTCTTGAGGTTTGTAAGAATGTCATCACTTTGAAATCTCTACTCTTCTATTTATATTGGTTGAAATTGATCCCCAGGGGTAAAAAAAAGTTACTGGCGGACAATGAGAGGAACTATCAGTTGGACAGCATTATTATTTCAGCTTCATCTCTGTAGGAAACCAGGTCAAAAAATATACTCAGGACAGAAGGGAAGAAATAACATAGAGAAACCTCAAATTGAGAAAATTCCTAAGATCAGAATTATCAAATCTAGTATACAATACATTATTTTATGTGTGAAAAGCCAGATTTTGGAGTTTTTCACAAACAGATCAGTATTCCTGACGTCTTAGAATTTCTGCTAAGCAATGCTCTTAGATTGCAATGAAAATCTGGATGATCTCCATATCTCCATATCCATAACAAAATTAATGCCAGAATCTTAATTCATTCTAACGCAGATATTTCACTATTCAAATACTACTACCAGAAAAGATCACTTTCATTCATTTTTATAATTCTCCCCTTTCAGTGCTGGTAGTCAGTCTTGAAGGAAAAACAAACCCATGGGTCTGAGAGGCCAGCCTGGATGCCAAACAGAGGAATAAATCAGGCCATCAGCAAGCTTTGAGAATCCTAGACTTCTGAATGACAAAGAGCTCTGGGATACGGCTAGACTTCTTGTCTTCCTGGCATGTCTGATACTCATGTGTGCTGCCTTGTTCTCCAGAAGGCCACAACTTGATTACAAATCTTCTGAAGAAAATTCACTGCCTGAGATTACTCAAATATGAGTTGAATCAACATGACACAGTAGCAAGTGTCAAATCAAAAACACTACATCAGTAATTCATTTTGCTGTAAGCTATTGCTCAATTCTAAATCCTCAATTGTTTCACTGCTCACAAAGCTGTTTGAAAACAAGGAAGATGCCAGGAAGACATTGCAGTGAATGAAGTCTCTTTGGCCCTCAAGATATGGAGGGAGCACAGAAATTTCCCTCACTGTTCCCCCAAAGCTTCACTTTTCCCCAAAAGAGAGGTCAGCAAGGTCCTGGAGCATCTTCACCAGAAGGAGAAATCAATAAACTCCAGGAAAAGGCCTGGTATGAGTTCAGGGAGTTTACAGTCTCCCAGGAGAATGATCTTTAACTTATGGAGAAAAGTACACGTATGATTCCTCACAGACTGATCCCAGGTTTTAGAAACCAAAGAAAGGAGGTACATTCTGAATGATTCATTAAAAACTTTCATCATTATACTAGTCATAAACCTTATTTGAACAGAATAGATCAATAAATGGACACAAAACAACAATTTTGTTCTTCCAGACATTAACAATATGCTATGAGTTTTTCTATTTCATGATTTGCATCAATATTTTTAAATTTGTCATGATTTTGAAGCCCACGGATATTTTCATAGCATTCCCATGCATGTTTTGTTGCTTTGCTTAAATTGGTTACTGCCTTGACATATTCTGACAGGTCTCTATTCCAACAGGGTTTATTTCAAAACACCTATGGAACCAAACTTTCTAATGGTGAAGTGATTGCTTTTAGAAGTTATTTCGATATTTCTAGTGAAGTTCCAGTTCATTTTACCTCCATGTAAGCAGTTCTTACCAACCACAATGTAACATTTCACAAACATTGTAACAGAGACATTTATAATTTCAAAGGGAATATTAGCAATTGGAGCTAAAAACAAAAACAAAACCAAAAACACCGGACCGTGACTTCTTCAGTGAGGAAAGGTACACAAAGAGTCATGGCCTTTACTTCAGGTGTTTCCAGGTCTCTGTTCTGATCTGGTTTTTGTTAGGTACAAAAGGTGGTTAAGTTATACTGGGTAAGTCAATGCACCCTGCATATTTTCACATTCGTAATTCCTCCCTATGCTGCTCACAAAGTCAGCTCAGATTTTCTTGAAAAAAAAGTTTCACTCCTTTCAAAAACTCAAACATTTAAGAATCGGGTACTTCTGTACCAACCAAACAGCATCATGTAGATCGCTTTGGGTATTGCTGCAGGAGTATTCTGAATACCCTTTTACTTTGTCCTTCTCTAAAAGCCCTTGCCTGCTCTTCAGAATCCACAAAGGACTTTTTAACAGATGGAGGTGAGCATCCACACGAACTGAATTAAGAAAAACTGTCTTACTGACAACACTGTTGCAAACAGAAAGAAAAACTCCTGTCTAGTGAGTGGTCAAAATCCTCTCCCTGTAAGGACTTCAGTTACAATCACGGAAAGATGAAAGCCAAGGATGTATTTTAACTGATTTTCCAGGACTGTCTTTTGCATCAACAAATTAAAAGCCACATTACTTCATTCTCTTGCCTGTGCGACTTTGAGCGTGAAGCACAGACCTGACTTGTCAGAAATGTACTTTAACATCAGTGAACAGTGCGGCTATGTCAATAACGCCGCTTATTCCCACTCGCTACTTTCCCGTGTCCTTAGTGCTGCTTAACTTGGCCGCCCGAACAGAGTACGAGAGAGGAGGGCAAGGAACTGCGGCCGCATCACCCCTGCTTGCCTGCCTGCCCCGGGAGCCCCTCAGCTCAGTCCCCCCCCGACGAGACGTAGCCCAGCGATGCCTCTTCTTCGCAGCCTCTCCAGGCGCTCCCGGAGCGTTACCACCCCCATAAACACCACTAAACACCAAAAACCCGGCCCCCAGCAGCCCCAGGTAGCCCCATGCATCCCCCAGTAGCCCCCGGTCTCCCCGCGCTGCCCCTGATGGCAGCGGGAGGGGACGGCGCTTACCTGGAGCCGGCCGCCGTCTGTCTGTCGTTCTGTCGTTCCTCTGCCTTCCTCCTCCCTTTTCTTTTTTTCCCTTTTTTTTTTTTTTTTTTTTTTTTTTGGCTTCGCCAGCAGAGGAGCGCGGGCCGCCCTCCCGCTCCTGCCCGAGGCGAGCAGCCGGCGGCTGCCAACTTGCGCTGCTGCTGCCTCCGCCGCTGAGAAGTTGGTGGCGACCGCGGGTGGCCCTCGGTGCCCGCGGCAAGGTTACGGGGCTCGTGGTGGCCGCGGCCCCCCGCGCCTGGCCCCGCCGCTCCTGTCCCGGGCCGGTCCTGGGCCCCGCCGCGGCGCGGCGCTGGAAACACTCGGGTCAAGGGGAGGCTCCGCCGCACCCGGGGCCACCGGGAAAATGTCTCATACACACAGGCTCTGAAGGCTTTTAAAATGACCTCGACATCTTAGGCATTGATTTTGACATAGTTTGTACATTGTACCAAAGGGCTCTAGACTATTCATCTGGAAATCCTATTTTATTTTTTATTTTGAAATCTCACTACAACCACTACAGATTTATCTGAGCCTTAATCCTGCCATCTCACTAGATCCCGTCATAGCAAAATGATCATAGAGTCATAGAATCGTAGAATATCCCGAGTTGGAAGGGACCCATGAGGATCATCAAGTCCAACTCCTGGCACCGCACAGGTCTGCCCAAAAGTTTAGACCATGTGACTAAGCGCACAGTCCAATCGCTTCTTAAATTCAGGCAGGCTTGGTGCAGTGACTACTTCACTGGGGAGCCTGTTCCAGTGTGCAACCACCCTCTCGGTGAAGAACCTCTTCCTGATGTCCAGCCTAAACTTCCCCTGCCTCAGCTTCACACCGTTCCCGCGGGTCCTATCACTGGTGTTTATGGAGAATAGGTCCCCTGCCTCTCCACTCCCCCTCGCGAGGAAGTTGTAGACTGCGATGAGGTCCCCCCTCAGCCTCCTCTTCTCCAGGCTGAACAGGCCCAGTGCCCTCAGCCACTCCTCATATGTCTTCCCCTCTAGGCCCTTCACCATCTTCGTCGCCCTCCTCTGGACACTCTCCAACAGTTTAATGTCCTTTTTGTAGATGATGAGAGAAGTCCTGTAGTCCCAAAGTCCCAAACGGACAACACCCCCAGAAATAGTTTCCATTCTTACCCATTTCTCAGAATTGCACAGATTCAGCTAAGGATGGGTATCATACCTGTTTGGTTTTTCTTTTTCAGTGGTTACCCTACAAAATATGTCAAGCTTTTCATCATAATTATCTATGATAACAAAGACAATAGAAGGTTTAGAATTCTATTTATCTCAAAACTAAAATTGGTGTTCCTGAACCTAAAATCCCTCCCTACTTGCATTTTTCTGTTGTGAGTTAGCACATTTGGGATCCATTGTCACAACTCTTTAAGCGTTATTATTACAGTAATTCAATTTACAATGGGAACTTTAAACACCTAATAACTCAGTGCATGGCTTAGGATTGGTTGATTATCTTGCATTTTTGTTAGACCTTTCCAAATGTCCTCTTGAAGAACTCTAATTTGGAGTCATGTCTCCACACTCCAAAAGATTTTTCCTTATAATATAATTTACTACCTATCATTTAACGATTAGCCCCTTTGTCATTTATTTTATTATTTGGGTATCTGGTTTGATTTCTCAAAGAACAAAACAAAACAAAACCACCCTCATGACTACTATTTTTAGTTTAATGACTGAAATAACTTATAGGAAAAAAATATATAGGAAAGATTTATTCAGATAAGGGGAACCTGCAGTTATTTGCCCATGAGGGCAGTATTTATGTGATCGATTTACACTCAGGAGCTCGTTTTTTGCTGCAGGAACTGGAATTCAGTGTGCTGTTCACCTGTAGCACATCATTTGCTTGAGGACACGTGAGGAAAGAAGAATACACCCAACTGCTGTACACACCCCCGTTACAGATATTAGTGCCAAAATGCCGTCCTAGTGGATCTAGCTTGCTAATATTAATGTGAAGGCCTTGACGTCTTTCTAGCCCATCTGGATGTCTTCTGAGAGAAACCCCAACCTGTGTACTGCTTCTGACTGATGCAGTGGTAGAACTTCTTTTGAGGTAGTCCAAGATGCTGCTCCCCTTTCCCCTTGCAGCCAGCGTCTGCTGCATACAGGCTGGATTTGACGTGTTGTTTGGCCTAGGGCCCTTCAGACACCTGATCTGGCCCAGACTCACCATAGATGCCAGTAAATGCAATGGTTACCATAGGCAAGAAGTTCTTCCTAAGGGATGTGCATGTTCCTACTGTGGCACTGAGAAGAAACCTTTCTGCAAAGAAACAAATCAGTTGCCTCAGTGATATTCAGTCGTGGAAAGCTGTTTTCAAAGCAGCTGGGATCGACTGCTGTGGGCATGCCTTGACATGGAGCAGTCCACTTAGAACCACAACAGGGATTCTTTTCCCTTTCTTCATTATAAACTGTTATTTCTTTTATTTAGCTGCATTTTCCCCCTCTTTATAGCAAAATCAATGTCACCTGAAAAACAGATTTTATATCTGAAAGCCTTGCTAAGAAACTTGTGATGTGGCTCTGTGCAGTCTCTATATTTTTAGACATCTGGAGGATTAGGAAAAAATCCTAGTGTACTTTAATAATATTCATTCCAAACCTTTCTTTATAATGTTGGATATTTCTGATAGAATGCAATAAAAGATTAAATCCCAAAGAAGCTTCTAATGAAATTGTGAGGATCCAGGGAGGAAAATATTGCAGATCAATATTTTTGAATTCCAGTTGAGAAATTTGTGAAGATTATGTGTTACTGTGGTGCCTAGAGCAAGGGAATGAATTCAGTGGTCCACATCCTTGCTCATCCTGTGACCCTAACGTTTTCCACCTGACAGCTACAATTTCTGAAATGAACAGGATATCAATAAAGTCAAAATGAGGCAAAAGCAAAACACAGGACTGTTACAGCCTTGGGGCCGCATATCACTCTGACTGCCTTAATTTCAGTGCAAGGATTATTAAGGATACATCTGTCTGGGGAAGCAAGTGGGGGTAAGGTTTTACAGCATGGCTGTAAAAAAAGGCCGTCTCCTTTCACCCATCTTCAGCAAGCCAGCACAGGAGGTCGAACTGAATGTGCCCATCATGTGTGGGCAGACCCTAAAACTCTCTTGCTCTCGGTGTGGTGTCCCCAATGCAGCAGGCACAGGCAGGAGAGGACAGGTAGGGGAGCAGTAGCAGGGGAGCAGTGGGGACTGCAGGACCACTGTCCTGCTCCTCAGCCTTACGATGAAGCAAACCTCTTGCAAAGGGTCCTTCCCTGAGCTGTGGGTAGAGCTGCACCCAGCTGGGATTCTGTGGGAGCTGAGCAGCCATGGCTGTGACTGCATCAATATATCAGAGGCTCAGGAGGCCTTTTAAGCTGGAGGCAGAGTCTTGCCTCAGTAAAGGCTTCTGAAATCTCTTTTCTTCTAGAGATTTGGCTTTAGAAAGCTGACATTTTGCCCTTATTGGAAGCATCATCTTAAGAGATTCAGAATAAATGAATATTCATTGCAAAAAAAAAAATCTTAGAGGGCTATAAATAAACTGGCAGTGTTAAAAGGAGTAAAAGGCGTTATGTGAAGCTAAAAATCATTTTTCAAAAAGTGGAAGTTGTATGCAAACAAGGGAGCTTACATAGAACATAAACCCAGACAAATTAGGCTTAAAATTATAAACAAATATTTTGAAGAACATCTAGCAGAAGACAGGTATTAAAATTACTAATAAAACCTCTTCTCAGCCCATAAGAACTAGGAAGCTTTGTACAGCTGGTAGATAATAAAGGAGTAGGAAGATCACAAAGGTCATGGTAGAGGTGCTAACTAAACGCTCAGTTGCAGTGTTCACTACCAAGGAGCTTATAGAGGTCCACACACCCGCTTTCTTTACAAAAATCAGGTCTGAAAATTTATCTCACATTGAATGGTTGGAAGAAAAAAAATAGCTCACATAAATAAAATGAATAATGAAATCAACTGGCCTAAGTCCTGCCCACCCAGAAGGTCCTATAGAGGTCAGACAATGAATAGCTGGTCAACTAACCAAAATGTAAACTTACCATTCAAACAGTTTTTGAAGTCAGAGAACTAGAAGGTACCAGATCTTGAAAAAGGCTCCAAGAGGGTATTTGTATTTGAGGTGATCCATTTAAAAATATCCTAAGGAATAATATCAGTCAGCATGTGAGTAAATCTGAATTCATGGAGAAATATTGACATGCCTTTTGGGGAGGGAAACCATGCCTCACAATCTGCAAAAGCTCCAAGTTTCTTCTTATGTAAATTATCCAGTCATCTTGATGTCTTTTAAATATTATTAATACTTCTGTCAAGGTCTTTTAGGTAAGACCTATGAAGACCTTTATAAAGAAACTCAACTATCTTGAGATTAAAAGAATTAATAACTACTTAAAAAGATGTTAAAGAAATATTAAAGGACATCAGGGGATACTGAAGAAAATGGTCCAGATGCAACTTCTGTCTCAACACAGGGAAAGAGGCACTAAATGAAATCCTCAAAAAGTGTGAAACATGTAAAAGGAAATACTCTTTCCACATAGCACATTATTAAATGATGTTTTGCCCACATAGTCAAAGAATGATGTAAAGGAAAAAAACAAACAAACAACAACAACAACAACAACAAAAACATGAACAGGTAATAAAGTGTAAGTTATGGAAGAAATACCCATAAGGTACAATTAAACATACACACACACACACACAAAAATATTTTCCATTCTTTATAAGTATGAGGCCTCTAATAAAAGACCAAAAGCAACAAGTCTTATGATAGGCTTCAGAAAAAGAAAAGAAAGTTCAAAAGCATCATCAGTGTCATGGCCTTATGGCCTGAAATATACTTGCTTGCCTGGGGAAAGCACAGACTCTGAGCACATTCAGGAATATTCTTGGGGAGGATGTTATTTGGAAAAGACATTTCAGTATGAATACTGAATTTTTATTTATTATGTACCAGCATTTTCATTACAATACTGACAGCATGAGCACTGCATGGAGCCCCTTCTAGTTTGCATAGCACAATTATTCAAAGTGGTAACATTTTCTTCTTGTTACCATTGTATACCCATGATGATCAAAAAGAGGGCACTGCCTCCCACATATTGGCCTCCAGTGGCCTCTATTCAGTACAAATCAAGAGTTAACTCCACATAAGTTTAAAGGAGGTGAAGCAAAAATCAGACTTCTGATTCCTGATGTTACACGTATGCATCCAGATGTATGCAAACTTCCAAACGCACACATTCTGTCTTCTGTGATATAGCATCAGGCTTTACATCTTGCAGTGACCTAAAACAGGACTTACAACTATATATATGCTTTGAATTAAAGGGAAGGGAGGAGATTACATTGCCTATATTCAGAAATGTCTGCTCAGAGGATCTGCAGCCGAAATGTGTGTATCAAAATGACAAAGCCTGGGTTTGAACAGAGATGTTGCTTTTTCAGCCTGGAGTTGGCCCTGACAAGTTGCATGTGAGCCGTGCCCCGCAGATACCCAGCTCTTGCCTACCCTTCCTCATCTCCAGGCTCCCACATGCATGCATAAAAGGATTAGATCATTTAAATAGCCTTGTTACAAAACTGTATTGAAACATAGATACTGATGCAAATTGTACAGCCTGTTGGCGCTGTATGAATCATGCCAGGCCTAGAATGAGTCTACATTAATTCCAAGTGTGCTGCATTTCCATTTCCAAACTAGTCCTCTTTTGATATTCATATTGCAAGTTGCCTTCATTGAGATTATTTTCTTTCTTCTTGCAATTTTCCTTTGCATCTATTAATGCTCTCGCCAAGTCTTTATACACATAGCTGATTTCCAAAGCTTCTCTCCCCCTGTTCTTTGTTTGATCTTCAGTTCTTCCAAAGGCATGTAAACAATGGCAATCGGAAGTCAAGATAAAGAAAGAGGCATTTCATGAACCAGTCATAACAGCCAAATTCTTATTGGAAACAGAAACAAAAGAATTGGGAAAGGGTCTGTTCGTACTCTAAGGTTGCTTTTCTGAGTCCCAAATATACTTACAGTTGACTTGTGTCCTACCATTTTGGTCATCCTCACTTCTTTCCTGTGAAAAGCACGCACAACCCCTTGATGCCTGTTCCTGCTTTCTAAGGGAACATGAGCTGTTCCCCTGTGTCACCTCCATGGAGAACACAGACTCACGTGTAGCCTCACCAGCAGCACATGCACAAGGCAGCCGTCTTCTCCCAAATGAACCTAGAAGAAGGAAGACGAGTCAACCTGGTGATATTGCCTCTGAGGCGTGCGCCCGCTATGATGGCTGCTGTGGTGAATAGCTGTACTCAGATGATACAGTTGGGAGTGGTTATAAAACACCTGTCATTAAGAGTTTGCATTTATTGAGTCAGATATGATGCTGATGAATTTGGTACCCATGGGGATCAACTGGCAAAATATGTACAACCCTGCAAGCTTCCTTTTGATCCTTGCTACCAAAAATCACAAAAAAACACTTTGAACATCATAAATCCCTGACATAGCCTACTGGGTGAAAAGTTCATTAAAAGTCATATTCAATTAACAAATGACTGTCATCACCAGATGTGTATGTCCTGAGGTACAGTTTAATATATGTCAGCCACAGCCAAAATGACAAGATAAATGGTGATTAATGCTTAGCTGACTGTTTTACAAAGCATCACTCTAAGCAAAGGAATAACTATGAAATAAAGAGCCTAACCCTCAGAACTTAAGCTAACTGGGGTGAAAATATGAAATAAGGGAAAAAAGATGAGGTCCATTAAAATACAGAGAATTGGAATATGTTTACAGTCATTCTCCAGGCTACATTTCCATGTTTCACACAGCTGGGGAGAAAGCATCTCCTTTTCAGATCATTAAATAGACAAACTTTCTGTTCAGATAATCCACAGCAACAGAGCTTCAAATCCATCCCCAAAAGACAATGAAAGCAAGCTAGAGACTCTAAAATGACTTGCTGGGCTTCTGAAGAGAAGCAGCACTGCAATGTACAGCTCAGAAAAGCCTAACTGCTGCTGTTCATGAGCCTTTCTAGAGTTTTGTGGGATGTCTTCCAAGTCTAATACAGTATTGCCGTGATGCATAATTTCATCAGCTCTGCTCAGAGAATCCAGGGCCTTTGTTGATACAAAACATTTAGCAAGTTAGCTCAACTGAAAGATTTACACAGTTCCTGATTTCTGGGTTATCAGATTTTGGTCCAAACACTCCTTCAATACACCAACTCCATTTAAATTTATCTTTCTATTTATTTTTCCTCACTCTATTGGAAAGGTACAAGGAGGCTGGAAGACATTTACTTGTATGGCTGTCTGCAAGGTGTTTCTTTGTGACCGGTCAGTTCACTTCCAGAGCTGCTAACACTGGGTGCTACAATAATGTCACGCAGTGCATGAATTCTTGGGCTGAGCATTTTCACTTTTTCTAAGCTAGCTGTCCTCTGCACACCACAGCAGTTAGACAATACGATTGTATGGGATGAGGATATCAAGAACATATATTTCCAGTCACAGTTAGACATGTTGGGGAATTGTCCTACCAGGAACAATCTTCTCAGATGTCGAGGATAGGCTGTAATTACTGAAGAAAGATACAGAAAAGAAAAAGAAATGAGAGAAAATAAAAAGTTGAAACACAAAGAATACTCTCCAGTTTTCTCACTTCATAAGGGACAGGTTCACAACATCCCTCTAGTCCCCTTTCAGGTTTCCCTCTTCCAAGGGTGTTTAACCTGTCTCTCAGACCTGGCCATGCAACATGACTGTCACAAAGCACATGTTGCTCAGCTTGCAGAAACGCAAGTAGCAGTGAGACATCCCTTCTGCCTACACTTATGTGAACACAAGGTGCAACATATGCAGTCTGACAGCAAGTACAGTCAGCCAAAGCTCCTGACATCAGGTTAACTTCATCAGCAGTAAGGACCGCTTGTGTAATAGTGTGTGGTGAGTTGGTTGCCATTAATAAGGCTAAAAGAGCTACAGCACCTGATTCTCTTCTGTACGTCTAAGATAACACATTCATTCATTCCCTGATAAATAAAATGATGCATATGAGCTGCAATGATGTCTTTGTCAGGTTTTACTTCTCATGTGATGTATAAAGTATATGATACTTCTGTAACCATTTCACAACATTGTTCTCTGCTCTTTTATTTTTTTATATTTTTAAGCAAAGCAAGTAATATGTGCAAAGCAAGTAATATGTTATCTTTCAACTGTAAATTACCAGGGCTATGGAACACAGCTTTTTTTTCAAAGCACCAATCCCATCTAAATAACCAGCCACATTAAGGCATCCAGTTTACCTTTGCTAGGTTCATCCTCTGATTTTTGTTAACTAAGGAGCACTCTTCAGCAAGCATTGCATGAAGGAGCTGGAGATTACAAAAGTGTATAAAACAGCTTCTAAATGGCTTCAACAGCTGGCAGAGCAAAAAAACCCTAAGACACATTAATGAAGCAGAAGTCAGCAGAGACAAAAGATAAGAGAAACAGCATCATTGTGCAGAATTATCTGCACGTCATCACAAGGTGATCAGAGAACTAAAATTAGGACAGGCATGCAAGCACATGACTATTAATTAATTTGGCATTAGTTGTTTTAATTTGGAATCTGAGTAATCTGGACTAAAATGTTTGAAATAAAGATGACACAATGCAACTAATTTGGACTCAAAATTTCAGAGAATAGAATGCGCTCGAATTGGAGTTCCCATCTCAGATGTAGAGATCATTAAGTCAGGGGTGATGTAAGCAGTACATCTGCACTGTGTCTTTCTGGGGTGCACCCATTTCATGTCTGGCTCAGAGAATTCTCCAGGGAGAGGGCACATGAATACTGAAAAGCAGCAAAAAACTGTTCTGAAGAGGGGTGAAAGGATATTTTGTCTTAAAAAAAGGCAGAGAGAAGACATTTTATGAAAGACGTTCTCAAAATGAATCAGTTGTTTGGAGTGTGTCAGGTTAGCTTTACAAAACAGGCTGTTTCTGTGTACTCACCATTCAGAAACCTACAGTGAATCAGTGAACTAATTTCTTTCAAAAAGTTTCTCAATAGTGACTTGCCAACATTACTGGAGAATTAACCTTTGTAATTCAGCTGTCAAGCAGTGTGACTGATCACCTATAGTCTTATTCTTGCCGCTTCATTACACAGTTTCAGCTTTAGGCAGACTTTTTCCTCTGAAAAATAAATAAATAAATAAATAAATCCTTACCTAGTCATAAAATTAATCTCAAATTTAAGCAGCCTCAAAGATCAAAGTTCTTCACTTTGTGATTATTAGTTTCAGTCAGATAATTATAGTTATCTGAAAATACTAGGAAAGCAAATGTTTTGTTCTCTAGAAAACTTGGGAAGAAGGATCATAATTAGGGCACAGATAATGGATTAGAAGATACAGGGTGACCCTCTTATGTAACCTTGTGCAAGACTCTCTGGGCTTCTGTAGAAAGGGAATATTAATAATTCAGAAAATCATTAAGAGGATAATCACTGTGGATTGGAGGTCCAAAACATTATACCAGGTAATGAGACCATAGAAGAAGAGAATAAGAATGGACACAACAGATTTGTTTGCTTCTGAGGCAAGCAATTTGAACAAGAATTTAGCTGCTGGAAAGATTGTCAGTGAAAGATCAGGAAAAGAGATGAGCTTTTAGGAAGTGAAACTGAAATATTTTTCCCCTGATGGTAATTAAAGTGTGGAAGGTCCAACCGAAGCTACCAGAACAATTCCAATAAAAATCATATTCAAATAAAAGTTGGATGTAGTCACATGGTACCAATTAGAAACCATGTCGTCATACAGAGCCAATGGATAGGTCTATCTCCAATTTACTCATACATCATGTGGCATCAGGATGCCACAGCAGCATCTTTGTTTGCAGTCATTCCATTATCATGAGACCAGTTACAACGATTCACACAAAAGTCTGATGACTACAGAAATGGTGCATGGGGTCTTTCCATAAATCAAACTTAATATGAAGTTCCTGCCATGACAGTCTAGCAGCAGTATAGAGCTTGCATACATTTCAAATCATCACTATGTAAAAGACACACAGACTGAGGTTTTTTTCCACTTTCATAATCCCTGAAATATGTTTCCCCTAATCGTCCAGCAGAAAATGGGACAGTTCACGATATGCAAATGGATGGTCTTCTAAATCAATAAAAATATTTGAAATAAAAATATATTTATATAAAAATATATTTATAGTCAGTCGGTGTGTACCAACTGAATATAACACCAGAGTGTGACTGCTTGGGTGGGCAAGTCTGGGTTCATCCTGCTGCTCTCCACTTTCATTCTCCATCATTGGGATTATGATATATATACAGCAAGGAGCTCATCTACCTCCAGAAACACTTCTCACTATCTTCTGCTTCTTCACAACACTTCTGCTATCCTGAAGCTTTGAGTCCTATTGACGAGATATCAAAGTTTAAAGCCCTCTCTCCTCAGACTCTTAAGTGAGAAAAATAGCAGTGGGTTAACTGTCATCCTCTCACTGACTACGCAGGGAAGCTCAGGGAACCAGAAGTTAATGAGGCACATCATTTAAGAAAGCATTAAGAAAGCTTTTGAGTGGCCTTCACTTTGCCACATTGCAAGAGATAGATGAGGGTGTTTCTTGGCCTCTGATTTAGCCCAGATAATGGGCGCTGGACAGTGACCTTTAACAGACCCCTAGCACCATTCAGTCCAGCACCACGTCAATTTCTCTCAGTTACCATCCACATTGCCCTGAAACTGCTCTGAAACCACCCTGCTCCTTCACTTGCTCTTTCAACTTCCAGCACTTGACATGCTGCTGTCAGAGATGTTACAACCTGGGAAAAAAAAAAAAAAAGACAAATTACATTTTATTATTTTTCTTGGAGCACCAAACCTGAAACCTGCCTCTGTTGTTGTATAGCCTGGAGCTGTCTTTTCTTATCTGTGTACCAGGTGGGTAGGCAAGAATGACATCTCTGTCTCCAAGCTCTGATTCATTACTAAGTGCTGGCAGGAAATCTCATTGCCTTTTTTATGAGACACCTCATGTCCACCTAAAACAGCTTTCCTACATGGACATAGGCAAATGCTATTTGCAACTTGGTTACTTTTTGCCAAATCACTATGCTCCAAAACAAAGCAGGTTGGGGAGCATTCTAGAAGTGGTGGGAGGCTGCTGAGAAGCATAGTGCCAACCCCCCCCAGCAGACAGCTAACACAGTTCTGACTGTCCTAGCTTTAAGCCCTAGAGTTGAAATAGGGGTTAACCTCATTCAGCATTGAAAGGTTTCTGTCAGGGTAGGTGTGAAACACTGGCTGCTCAGGACAAACTGTGCTAAGAGTAAGATGAGAGTGCAAGGAGGAGCTGGCAAAGGCCATCCTGACCATGCTGTTGACTAAGAATGGTTCTGGACAGCCAGAGGAGCTCACTTGTCCCAGGCCAGGGCTCTGATGGATGAGAGATGGAGGGAGATCAGGAAGCATTTCCTTTAGATGAATAATTTTCCTGTACAGTTGCCACACATTGCCAATGGCACATATTGTCATTGAAGACAGATGTTTTGTAGGATAAATTTGAGTTGCCACGACATACAAGATACAAGATACAAAATACAAGATAAAATATGAGAGAAATACTTTTTAGTCAGAAAGGATATCCATATAAAATAACTGCATTTACACAAAATATAGGAGCATATCAAGCAAGTTTGTTATAATAACATTCTGGAAAAGCCTGAAAAAACTAAGAAAGCAAATCTAGACCAGACAATACCTACTGGAGATGAAACAGCAAAAATACAGTTGCACTAGTACTAAACAAGGACAAAAAAACTTGTGTCAGAAGACTAATAAAATTCTTCCTGCCTTAGGCTACAATAAACCAATCTGCAACAGGAAGAAATCAGGGAGCTACTAGTAATGAATAAGCAGGATTGCCACATTATTCTTAGTAGCAGACTAGATAGACACCCTCTAAACTCTTGCATAGTTAAACAAATATCCCTCTTCTTCAGATGTCAGAGTTTTTAAGTACAGGAATTGGATCCTCTAGGGGACTTGTTGAATTCACAGCAGACTACGTAAACTTTTCCTGACTCCATTATCATTGTATGGTATTTGACCAGTGTCCCTCTTTTAACATAAACACTTCAAGAAGAAAAAGAATCATATCAGAAATAAATATAGGCAAAATGACAGTCTAAGGACAAAACTTAAAACAGTTTCTAAAAAAAAGGGTGCGAGGAAAGAGAGGTGTTAGCACTTCCAAAGAACAGAATCTTTGTTGCTAAAATAATAAACTGTATCTCTGAGGCCATGTAGATTAGCCAGAATATTATCCAGTAGACCTCAGCAACTCAGGAGTCAACAAACATAGCTTATTTGTATTGAAACAAATACCTGAAATACATTTGCATTTAATACCTTCTTGAACTTTTATCTTTCTTGATAATGTCTTCTGGGTCAATGCCTGAACATTCCATGTGGCTATAGGTCACAATTTAGTACCTGAAGCACCATCATGTGCCCTTGTGAGCCTGCCAGTTGGAGCAGTGCAAGAGGGGCATGCCATGGAGATCCAGGCTTTGCAGCAGCTGTCATGTTATCTGCCAGCTCCACCCACTGATCTGCTGGGCTTTGGCTGTCTCCAAACCAAAAAGGTTCTGCTCTGGTCCCTCAACAGTGCTTAAACATTTTGAGATAAGTTGTGAGGCTGTCGAAAGAGAGTCTCTGTTAAAGGAAAATTAGGAAATATAAATAAATAAGGAAAAATACTAAGATTCCTTTATTTTTCATGATAACAAATTTCCCCATGCAGTATAGTGAACCAGATGTATGAAACAAAACCTTGATATGCTTGGTTAATTTCATATGCATAAAGAGGAAATAAATGATGAAAATATTCCAAAGCAGTCTTAGAAACAGTAATGCTTCTGAATGTTGCCTCTAGCCTGTGGCTTTTCCACCATTATTACAAAGCAACTATTCTAATACCATTACTCCAGTGTGGAATACCATGAATGATGAGGTCAGATTTAGCAGTGAAAAAGCACTGTTTTTCAAACCAGCCTGTTAAGCCAAAGAAGAAAAATCACAGAAGGATGTAAATGTTGTTCAGTGTGAGTTTGGTTTTTTTTTCTCATTACATTAAATCAGTTTAACTTTTGATTCTACGAGATAAGTTGTCCATGGATAGGAAAAGGAAGGGAAGGGAAGGGAAGGGAAGGGAAGGGAAGGGAAGGGAAGGGAAGGGAAGGGAAGGGAAGGGAAGGGAAGGGAAGGGAAGGGAAGGGAAGGGAAGGGAAGGGAAGGGAAGGGAAGGGAAGGGAAGGAAAAAAAGAAAAGAAAGACACTGACTCTATTCTTTCTCTCAAGTTGTTTTGAAAACAGGGACTTAAAACTAGGCATGATTTCTGTGTGGAGCCAAGTGGTCTGCTAGCTGGAGGTCCAGAAAATCAGGAAGTTCAGATGGGTTGATGGGATTGCAGAGGATTTATGTACATATAAATTTAGGCTTTTATCTCTGGAAATGATTTTTTTCTCTATCTGTAAAAACGAGTTCCATATGAAGTCAAAGGATTCTGAAAATAAACACCAATTTGCTTTCTTGAATGCATTGATCAGTATACTTGATGCCTTTTACTGTTGGGTTATGTTTGCACATAGGCGATTTGTGCAACACCAAAAAATAGCAGTGAACCATTATGGCTTGCCAGGAGATCATTCTGAGAGCTCAACAGACTGAGAGAGCAGTTCTTCTGTTTAGAGCACAGACATAAATCTTTCCTACTAACAGTTTTGTTTGGGGGATAGGACTCCTTGCATTTACATCTGAGCCTATCACTGTATATTCTCACACTGAGAAATATGCATGTTAGGGGAGAATGCTTACATGTACAAAAGTTGACTTGAAGAATTCTGCTGTCTCTTATACTCTCACACTCTCTTATACAAGTTGTTACCAATGCAGAGCCCATGTTGTCATCCAACCTTTCCTCATGTTCAGTACTGTAGGACTTTACCCAATCCTAGCCCTGCCAAGCACACAAGTTCTTCTGGCCGGCCCCTGTCCCCGCCAGCTTCCCAGAGCTCTGCAGCGGAGGCCTCTCGCCATAACTCATCAGACTGCAGAAATGATATTCCTTCCTCAAAAATCTTCTAAAACCTGTAAAAATTATGTGTTTCTGCATTGCCCCCTACATTGTACTGAGACAATTAAAAAAAAAAAAGAAAGGACAATAAGGGATAATTTTGGACAGAAAAAGACAATTTGGTAAGTTTGATTTCCTTCATAAAAGAAGCTATTGATGTGGAAATTGTTATTCTACTTTTACATAAAATTGTTATGTTACATGAGGAAGAGATCTTTTGTCGTTAAAAGGAGAAAAATGTAGATACTTTTTATCCCTAAGTGTATAATTCTATTCTTAGCTAAGAATATCGCAAAGGCTGCCCTAGGTCAGAGTGAAAGTCTCCTTGCCCAGCATTATGTCCCTGACAGAGGAATAGCAAATGCTTCCGGAAAGAGTGTAAGTGAAGGACGAGCAGGTGGTGATAGCTTTGCCATCCCAGTTGCAGCAATTACCATTTTAAGGATTTCCTGAATACAGGCTGCAACTGGACAATTATGTTTAATAGCCCTTGATGGATCTTGCTAGCAGCTATTAATCGAAAAGGGAGCCTCTTTTGTCATTTCATGACTGATTAGTTTCTTTGAAAGCTCTTCCTGAGGACCTTGTGTAAGGCTTTTTAAAAATCCAGGTACACTGTACAAGCCAAATCACCCTTATTCATAAGCTCACTAACTAAAGAGTACTATGAGGTTTGTGAAGCATGTGTTCCCCATAGGCTGAGCTGTGCAGGTGTCCCCGCAGCCTCTGGAAAAATTGGTATCACATTTGTTGTCCTCTGTCTTCCGGGAGAACTGCCAGAACCACTTAAATAGTACTTAGGGGTTCAGCAAATTTGTAGTTTAATTTGTTTAGAATAGCCGGTGAACAACATCTGATCCCACCAATGTTATTAATTTATTCGAAATTAGCCATACTGCCTGAGATATTAGTCCTAATAGCAAAATGATCCTCAGCTGTTGCTTTCTTGTTACTGCAACAGGTAAGTGTTTCTATGGAGAAAATATTAAAACCCTACAGTTTCATCTCCTCATGATTATATTTTCGGATTAGAGTATTGCCACTCACGACTGGCAAACTTTATGTTTAGCAGGAGTACATAATTGAGGGAAATAATCTCCTCATTACCTTTGAAAATGAAGGGAAGGTCATTGATAATACAACTAGTAACAACTGGTGTATATCAGCCTAGCTCCAGTAACACCCTTACAGATAAAGAACAACCATTGAAAATAATAATAACAATAAAAAAAAATCTTTGAAAAAGTAACAGCTTTCTGTAATAGTTTGGCTTTTTATGTATAAGTATGTATTTTAAGGGTTTCTGAAAAAAACTTACTGCAATAATCAACTGCTCCAGATACTGCTGTCCAGAAAAAAGATTAAGCAGATATTGGCTAGACCGCTATCTTCCTCTAGCCTAGGCCTTAACTATGAGGTATAAAAGTCTGAGGTCATTTAGAATTAAATTGTCTCATTTAAGTCTTGCCTATTAATCCTGAGCTAAAAATATCTAAATTTCTTGACTTATTTTTAGAGGAGACAGTAGTTACATGTATTTTTCAAAAGAGATGCAATTAACAAAAATGTTACAGCTTGAATAATTATATGTGCTGCCTACTATATATAGAAAAATAATCACCTTTTCAATTAAGATTGGGACACATATCTCCATTAAATTCAATGAGGACAGGTGACCCTGTGCCAGTTAAGGTTTTGGCCCAGATGTAGATTTCACTCACAATTTAAGAGGTATTTTTAAAAAATCAGGAAAAGAATTTGCCTCCAAATTAGCCATTACTAACAGAAGTAAGTAAAAACCAAATGGATGTGTGCATATAATGTGGAAATGAAAAGTGAGGTGCCAAGAAATTCATCTGAAGTGCTGGTATGGCAGATCATTTCAAGTAATATCTTAATGCAAACAAGTAAATATGTGTACGTGTATTTGTGTATGTGTATATGTACATCAATGTGCAACATGTAGATATGTAAATGCACACATACATATATATACACACATATACATGAAAAATGAATAACAACAAAAACTCTGTGTGTGTCCACACCTGTTAGGATAATATACACACACACACATAGATGGTGATAGCACAGCTTTAAGATCTGAACTAATTTTTGTTAAATCTGCTCGGAGTAAAAGCTGAGAAAACCTTCTAAAGAAAAAAAAAATAGTTTCTCAGCGAAATCTCAGTGAAAAGAAGCATGTTACCTTCCACTCCCAAGTTACTCCCGAGTTACTCAAGGATCCTGGAGACATCTACTGTTCACCCAGTGGGCTGTAAAGTGTTTTAAGAGAACCGTCAATTCTGGGACTTCACACACAGTTGTAAAACAAAAGATGTACCAGTTCCTCAGCACTGTCACTACAGCTGCTGGTTGCTCGCCTTCACCAAAATCATAGACTCTCATTGTTACGTGAACAGCACCGAGGAGCTGGTTTGGTTTCTAACTGAAAGGTCATATTTACTTTGCTGAGCCTAGGGGAAGGAGGAGGACTTGGGCAGGGTACTACTCACTGGCTGATCACTTCTCTACAGGGAGATGGGAGCACAGACAGCATTGGTGCCACAGAAGATCTCACAGGGATATAACGGGGCAGAACAGTCTGATGCTCCACCAAAGGAGAAGCAATTCATATTGTTGCTAAACTGTGAGAGACATCTCAAGTAAAGCTTCCCGCTGATGGCATCTATTTGCCAAAAACAGCATCTCTTGTGATACATGAAAGATGTGTGTGGGAGCTTTCAGAACATTTGCTCTCTCTGTTCCTGTTACGATGTTGATTAGTGTTTGTTCATACGCAGGGGACAGGGAGAACAGGGAACCAGAGAAACTGCAGCCTGACAGTGCAAGCCTAGATCCACTTTGTGCTGAAAGCTGTCTCCAGTGGATTCAGTGAGACCATGTCTCCAGTCGCTTGGGCTTGAGAGCAGAGCCAGCCAAGAGCGATGCCACTTTTGTGTCCTTATGTCCTCTCAGACACTTGTTGGAGTTCTCTAGTAGACATGGTAGAGTGATTTTGGACAACACAAATGGATCCAGGTCTTCTATAACCTCACTGACTGACAAAAAATAATGGGAAAAAAATAATTCCTTGATGAATTCCACAGATTTCTTTAAATTTATCCCCGAGATGAATAATAAAAACACAAAGGTTCCCATCTTTGGACCACTAAGAAAAATGGGAATAGACTGAAAGTTGTCAATATTGGGTTTTAAGGGCATGCATCACACACTGATGAAAGGCACAATGCTAGCAGCAGTGTACAAGATGCCCATTATTTAAAAACACTGGATCATACTATGCTACTCAAATTGAAGGTGTTTTATTACAAATGTTTCTGTCTTTTCCTGTTAAGAAGATAAAGCATTATGTCGAGATGTAGAACTGTCTTGTTATTTTACCTTTGGAGAGATTTTTTTCCAAGCAGACAATAGCAGTGACAGAGGTAGAAATTAGCTTTCCTCCCTCACTTACAATGTCTGTGATGAGGCTTAGCAGGAACATTAATAACAGCCCTGACCCAAACTTCATTTTACCTTTGATGCCAAGAATGGACTGACAGCAGTTTGCACAATCTGATGATTTTTTGTTCTTTGCTTCATGACAGTCAAAAAAGTCTTTTTTCTTTTCTTTTTTTTTCTTTTTTTTTTTACAGTACTGTAAAACCATTTCAAATTATTCATTGCTTTCTAAAGATTGATTAAATCAATACATATTTATTTAAAAAATACGTTGCTTATCGATTTCTGCTCAGTACTATATTTTTGAAGATGACAACGTAATTTTATAAAAATATATAGTAATGCTCCACCATTTGAATCCACTACATCATTTAATTTTAACAAAATAAAAGGGGTTTGTTAGAACAATAACAACAATAAAAATCATAAGAAGAAAACCAAGAGAAATATTTATTCTGTAGTCCTATCTGTTTCTTGGAATTCGAATTAGATTTACATCTATTCCAGTCCTTAAAAATCATGGCCTCTGAACTCCATTTCACTTCAGATCTCTTTCATATCAGTCTCTGTACAGTCCACCAGAAACAAGAGTTTTTATGTTTTTGGATTATGTAAATTCTTTTGTGCTCGAAGTCTCTCTGAAAACAGAGATATAAGCCTGGATATCATAACCTGTTATCACAGAAATTATTGCTATATTAAATTTCATTTAAAGGATTGAGGGGAGAAAAAAAAAAAAAAAAGGATTTTTGTAGATTTCACTTAAATATAGCTTAAAAGGAATGGCACGTAACGGTGTACACAGATTTATTGTAGGACTAGATGCCTGTAGACTATTTTTCTGTTAATTGTTGAGATGAAAACACCCCCCACCATCCCATTGCCGATCGCCATGCACAGCCGTGAGCCATTTCCAC
Source organism: Cygnus atratus (assembly GCF_013377495.2). NCBI lineage: Eukaryota > Metazoa > Chordata > Aves > Anseriformes > Anatidae > Cygnus > Cygnus atratus. The sequence goes on along the minus strand of NC_066364.1, from coordinate 54,805,243 downwards.
TCTTGTGTTACGCTGCCCTCTAGGGGATGCTCGCCGCACGGGTGTTGCCGTGCCGTGGAACAAAAGCCTACCGCATTTTCCTCCCTCAGTTCTGAAGTCAGAAGGCTTTTCCTTCTCAAAAGTGTTTTTTTTTTTTTTTTTTTTTTTTCCTTCTGAAGGTCTTGTCTCTATATTCCCTTGGCAAAGAACAGGGGAGCAGAGGGGCAGATGCTGTCTGGATGCACTCACCATGTTCAGCATCATAAAGCTTCTGTCTGACCTGTCCTAGATTACACTTGTGCTATTATGCACTTGGAGTCGCTAGATCTCCAACACCTTTAACATAAAATTATGTATTTGGAAAAGCCTTCCCTAAAATATGCCTCTTTAGTGTATCTTCTGTATAGCTCGCCCTTCCTGTCAGCAGTCTGAGAGCATGAACTCAGCAGACAAAATGGTAACCAGGGCTTTTCTCCACAGGTTAAAGTGTGTGTGGCCATGGTTGTGATCCCCCTCGCAAAGAAACTCTGAACTCTTTACATAGCTGGTGCTCACTGAAGGGGTAGATGGGAGTTACTTATGCAGACCATGGGATAGATTGGTGGTTTCTAGTTTGGAAAAGACAAACTCGTTTTCCAATATGCATCTGACAGAAACACAATTTCCAGCAATAAGGTCCCTAACAGAAACGAGAAAAGAGAAAAAAAGGGACAAGCTATTTGGGCCCTGTTATTTTCTAAACATTTTCAGACAACTACTCAAATAATGGACAGCTATGGTTCTCATATCTATACAAGTTCAAGAAATTCACAGGGAAACAGGAGATCACATTTGAAAAGCAACCTGAGGCAGATTTCTGAGCGTGAAGGGGTTCTATCCCTCTTCAAACTGAATAAAACTCAAGCACTGCAATGAAAATAAAGAAATGACTCAAAACTAGCAATGCTGCAAGAGGGTTTTCTAGTGGTAGGTGGACTGACAGCAACTAGTTAAAAGAAACTCCACTACAAAGGAGAGTATTTACCATCATCGCTGAAGGTAAACAAAGTCCTAAGTATTTCCATAGCAGAATATGAACAGCCAAAACAGAGCTTCAAATTCCTGAAGAACAATTTTGAGAAACTGTATCCACACAACCAAGATTTCAGAGTATAATTAATAGTTGGCAAGCAAGCTGTATTTCACTCAAAAGTGAAATAAAATTTCAGAAGATAAATTCCTGTAGCAGATCTTCTCTCACGTAATTTCTTGGAAAATATGTGATGGAGGAGGAGGACTTGGTTCAGCGAAGTGTACGTAATGCTTCAGTATCTTTCCACAGCAGATACTACAAATAAGACAGCAGAAGTTATTAACTAATCAGAGAACAATGATGTGATTTAATATGTTGGAATAAAAGAGATTAGGTTGCTCTGGGTAGAAACAGTCTGTCTTGGCTATCAGAGGCTTTTGTAATGAGAAAGAGTAGACTATGAAGATCACGAGAATACTGAAGCAGAAAATAAAACACATTAATTATTGATTCTGTGTTAGGCTCACATGGCAAGGACTTGGTAGCAGAGGGTCTGCAGGGGTGGCCTCTATGAACAGAGTCCAGAAGCTGCCCCATAGCAGATCAGAGCTGGCTCCAAAGGGACCCGCTGCTGGCCAGAGCTGAGCCAATAAGTGATGTTGTTTGTACCTCAGTGAGAGCAGATATAAGAAAGGGGAAAAAAAAATTCTGTGCAGCAGCAGCTAGGAGAGTGAGGAGTGAGAACCAGCCCTGCAGACCCCAAGGTCAGTGCAGAGGGAGGCCAGGAGGCGCTCCAGGCACTGAGCAGCAGTTCCCCTGCAGCCTGTGGAGGAGCCCCCGGGGGAGCAGGTGGATGTGGCCTGGAGGAGGCTGCGGCCCATGGAGAGCCCCCGCAGGAGCAGGCCCCGGGCTGGAGCTGCAGCCCGTGGAGAGGAGCCCACGCAGGAGCAGGGGGCCTGGGGGGGAGCTGCCGCCCACCCGTGGGGGACCCGTGCTGGAGCAGTTTGCTCCTGGGGGATGGACCCCGTGGTACGGAGCCATGTGGGAGCAGTTCTTGAAGAGCTGCTGCCTGTGGGCAGCCCCCGCAGGCTCAGTTCGGGCAGGACGGCATCCCGTGGGAGGGACCCCGCGTGGAGCAGGGGCAGAGAGTGACCGTGAAGGAGCAGCAGAGATGAAGCCTTAAGGAATGACCGCAGCCCCCATTCCCCATTCCCCTGTGCTGCTCGGGGGTAGGATGTAGAAGAGGGTGGATGGGGGAAGGTGATTTTAGCTTGCTTTTAGTTTCTCACTGTTCTAGTCTGCTAGTGATAGGCAATGAATTATATTCATCTCCCTACGCTGAGAATATTTGGTCCATGAAAGTAACCGACAAGTGATCTCCCTGTCCTTATCTCAACCCTTGAGCCTTTTTCATTGTATTTTCTCCCCCTGTTCCGTTAAGGAAGGAAAGTTAAGGAGCAATTGTGGAGCTGAGCTGCCTGTTGTGAAACCACTACAGACACACATTTGGAGACTCCAGAAAAAAATTAAACCTTCCTGAAGGAAAGGGAAGTACTCCCATTTTGAGAGATTAGAAAGGAACCCAGTTCATTAGATGAAGCTAGCCACAGTGTTGTCTGTGAGGTGATGCTGGGCCTGCAGAATCTTCTGTCTAATGCGGTAGTGCTATGTAGAAGATGAACAAGCACACTTTACTGGCTCAAAATTGTGCACAAACAAAAGTGATCATTAAGAATTACAATTGTGGCTTTACTGGCCTAGCTGAACAGGCTTTAAGATTTCCCCCCAACCCTGCCCTTCCACTGCCCCCCTGGGGGCAGATGTATGGAGGCTACAGCACCTACCTCACCTATAGGCCCCAGGCTTGGGCTCAAGTAGGAGAAAAAGCAGTGCTTGCTGCCTTCGTCTCCCCATATCTTTTCTCTTCCTTGTTGCACACTACAATTTCACTTCCATTACGCTACTTAATGCAAATAAAGGTCCCATTATATTACAATATATTATCCCATTATATTGTGGGGAAGATGGTTCAGGCCTCACATTCACATCGGAGGTTATCTGCACCCAAATTCTTGTGTTTGTGCAGGACTAAGAGATATTTAATTGTAATAGGCTAAAGAGAGCCTGGTGGCCACTGGCAAGTAGACTTCAGTGAAGGAGCAGATGTATCCTAGCTAACAGTCCATTCTGTCCCCCACCATCTAGCATCTCAATTTAGCAAAATTTTTACTCTAGATAACTTTCTAAACCTCTTTTAACTGATTGGTTAGGACAGGAAGGTTGGATTTTATTTCAGTTCAGCATTCAGTGTCCACTAATTCTATGTGCTTACCTTTCAAATTAACAGGTATAACCACTATGTTAATTATTCCCATTCCTTTTTTTTTTTTTTAATTGCTGGACAATAATCAGTCTTAAACCATCAGATCACAAAAGCTCGTTCTCAGCTTTTTCTTTTCATGTTTATCTTGAAAATACAGTTACCTTTAAAATCAATTATAGATGATAGATTCAGCAATATTCATAGATAACATCAGGCTCAGCATGAAAGACCAGGCTGAGCAGTAGCTCAGCACGAAGTACCTGCCTTCATATGTTACTATGAAGGCAAACTTGTGAGTAGCATGAAAATATTCCTTATAAATCTTTTTTCTTAATCTGTAAGGTGAAGCCACTTACTGTCTACTCCTTACGAGATGAACTGTCATACTGCGAAGTACTTTATTTTAAAATTAATTATTTGTCCTTGTTACTTATTAAATAACAGCTTTTCAATATTAAAACACATTGGACAAAAGAGGCGGTCATGTTTTGGTAGGCGAAAAAATATCTTTAATATTGCCTAATTATTAAAATGTACATTTTCTATTCCTTGGACATCCCATTATTGTATAAACCGCTTTTGGTTTGGGACTGTGAAGTTCTTATCAGTACTTATGAAATCGAGAAACACGGCCACTAATGAGCTTTGGTACAATTTTGTATGTCCTGTGGGGACACGAGCAGCGGTCACCAGTGGCTTAGGCCAGTCGTACACGCACAGAGAAAGCAATCCCGCACAGAAGTCTGATACCGTGCAGAATCCTAAGCCCTGAGCGTGAGTTAGGCGCAGGGTCAGGCTGCCACCCTGGGTCCCCAAGCACCGGCTCCCTGCGGCGGCTGCCATCACCTCCCGGCTCCAGCAGCGGGCGCCACAGGAGCAGCCATAAGGAACCTCCCTTCCCCCCCGCCCCCTGCCGCCCTAGCCCCGCCCCCGCCTCATCGCCCCGCCCCCGGACGTGACGCCGCCGCCGCCATCCCAGGAGCCGGAAGCGCCGGGCGAGCCGTAAACAGCCCCCGCCGGAGCCCGCGGCGGCGCCGCGTCCATCTTGTGCAGCCCCGCCCGGCGCGGACCATGGGCAGCGTGCTGGGGCTCTGCTCCGTCGCCAGCTGGGTAAGGCCGCTCACGGGCTCTCCCCTCCCGGCGTCCCGCAGGGCGTCGCCCCGCCGGGCGCTTCCGAAGCCGCGTTACCGAGCGGGAGGCGTCCAAGCTCCCCCGTCCCTAACTCGCCTTAAAAGCCTAACTCGGTGTTTGTGAAGTTCGGTGTTCGGTTTGGGGAGACGGCGCTCCTGTAACGCCCCGCTGCCGGCCGTTGTGTTCAGGGCTTCTTCCTTGCGGCTTTGTCTGGGGCAGCTCCGCCCTCTGTGACAGCTTTGTCTTGTCGGGGCGGCTCTGCGCCGTGCTCCCGTGGTGTCAGCGCCCTGCCCCGCGCTGCCAGCCGCCTCTGAGCGCGTGGAAACAGTGCTCCAAGGGGTTTAAATCTGTTAGCACCACGCAGAGGATCGTAGGAAATCAGTGAAGGTCCTTCCCGGCGGGCATCTTCCCCGTCGAGGCATTGCTGTCTTATCTCTAAGGGATGATGTCTTTCTAAATCTAGGCCCTGCGTGAATAACTCACGGTCACGTGGATGGTGAATCTTCAGACATTTGGGATAAAAATGTCAGTGGGATTGTGGAAACCTAAATTTCCATACCAAAAATATCACATTTATCATGCTTAGATAAAATGAAGTTATATCTATTTAAACTGGAGCTCATATAGCCCACAGTCTACTGAAGCTTCATATAGATTCAAGCTCCTCTCTCAATACTATAATACACCAATAGATATAACTTTATTTTTTCCTAGTAGAGTGATATTGAGAGTGATGATAACATAACTCCTTAATCTGCTGTGCAAAATTAATAGAAGGACTATAGAGATGGTAAATTACTGAGTATGAAGTAAGCTTCCAGTCTGATAGGCATGTAAATAAGCTACCAGAATGCTGATAATATCCTGCTAAAGAGATACTGTCAGTGTTCGTTTTGCTTTAATCAACATTTTAAACACCACTTAATGGATTAAGCTAGTTAGGGTTTAATTGCTAGCTGAATAGAGATACCTTAACATTTTTAATTGTTGCCAAATACCGGGTGACAGTATAGCTAGTTGTAATGAAAATATTCGAGTTAATATGTGTTGTGTTTCAAGTGCGCGAACAGCCTTTCTGGTGACTGACTGGTGTTTGCAGTGCATGAAGAATCCTTGTATGGTTGCTCTTGCTTTTGAGTGTTTTCTCTAGAGAGAAATGCTTTCAAGTTCCGCTAATGGTCTTTTAAATAAAAGGACTTAGGTAGTCAGGTAATCTTGGTTAAATCACATTTACTGTGGGTGACTCCAATCCCTTCCTTTAAAGTGTCTAGACAAACAGTTGTGTTTTTTTCCTGATGGCTTTAAAGTGTTGACTTTCTTTCCACAGTTAAAACCACAGCTAATCGGCACTTACAGCCTATGCAGCACGGGAGTCGAAAGTGGCTGTGGTCCCTAAGGATGTGTCTGTGTAAACAACTCATGGCTCTGAAAGAGGAACCAGCTGTGAGGGGGGTGTGTGGGGGGAACCAGATGTGGGGTGTGTGCTGGGGCAGGCTGTGCCACGGCTGGGATTACTGCTCCATGTCTCTCTAGGAAGACGCAGCTGCTGGCACTGCTTTGTGGGGCCGTGCATTGTGCCACGCAGAGCTGTGCTGAGTAACTGACCTCGGCATCCAACCTTATGCCTTTATTTCTTCTTGATTTTTTTTTTTTGTGTGGTGGTACTTCTGTTTATGACTGCACTCTGCAGGACTGTGCTGATCTGGCAGTCTGTAAGGGCAAAGAAGAGCCTGTGAGAGACAGGGGGTGGGGAGAAGCCTTAAAGAGCATTGTCATCTCACCGAAAGGTTTCTAATCCCAGTGGCCTGGATCAATCAGTCCTGATGGTTTTACTGGGGCTTGCTTGTATTGCAGTGCTCTCTGAAACAGTTTGTCTGCTGCTTCCTGTGCTTTAATACTCTCTGTCAAAGCAAACATCTTGATTGAATTGGTTGCTTTAAGCATATGGGTAGGGATGATGTAGCTAAAACCTAACTAGGCCCAGTGGGGGCTTAGTGTTTGTGCAGACACTGAATTCAGTGCATAATCATTTAGACTATATCCCAGTAAGAAGATTACATTTTATATCAAAAGCTTATTCGGTGCACATCAGTGGTAGTAATGCTTGACTTGCAGTAGACTTATGGGGTTTTCTTTCTCCTGTGTCCTGCAACATTCATCTTGTGCGATCCTCCTGTAATTTCCACTGTCCTAGAGAAGGAAGTGACGAGTTTGGCAAGCGTGAGTTAGCTTGTCTGTCCGACTGGTTGCTCCTGGAATAGGTGTGTTCTTGTTGTGCATCCATGAACACCACGGAGCTGCTTTTTTTCTAAAAAATGTGCAGGAATGTATGTCAGTCAGTAGGTTCAACAGTTACTGGATGGCACAAGATTTTTGTTGTCATGATTTGCCCATTATTGGCCTAGCTTCCTTATGAAAACAAGCTAAGAACTAATTGCAGAGTAGCTCTTTGTCTGCATCTGTGACTAAGCTGAATTTCACCTGAGGAGTTAATTTTAAGCTTTGATGTGTGTAATAGTAGCTTGCTTTTTGTACTGTGGTATTTTCTGTAGGACCAGAGCTCTGAATTTGGGAGGAAAGGAGCTGACGGAGACTGTCCTTATCTCCTATAAACTGCATTCTGTGGCAGATTCCTTTTTGTTCCCACTTCTATTTGGAGGCTACTACTCATTAGCAGTGGTTTTGATGATAGTATAATAATATTATTTCATAGTATAATAATATTATTTTATGGGAGTGATGTATATTTATGTATCTTTCTGGAAGAAAGAGGGACTGTAATGTGACTTCCCGTAGGAGCCAGCTTGTATGAATAGTATCGGTAGGTATCTCTTGCTCAGAGATGTGCATAGTCACAGCTTGTAAGAATGAGCTGTTTGGGGCCACGTGTTTTAAGAGCTGATGTTGCTCAGACATGAAAATCAAGCGAGGCATGTTGCCTCAGTTAGGGCACGTGTTTCCCACTGAGGTGGACACGGCGATCTCTCTTTCAGCTCCTGTGAGCCTTTAGAAACATCCAGGTTAGGTGCAGTCCAGTGTGTTCCTTTTGATACACTCCGAAGGAAGCTGCCTCGATTACTTAGGCATTTAACAAGCTATTTAACACTGGGATAACCCAGAGGAGTTATTTTTATGCCCAGCAGTCCTTGCACCAACTTGTCTGCAGCAGATGAACCTAGTCTCGTATACTGCTCTGCTGAATTCAACCTTTTTTCAGCAATATCTTTAAAAATATGAATGCAGACAGAATTAGTTCAATAAATTAATGTTTTGAGCAGAAAATAGGAATATCCTTCAGTAGAGAGGTTATTTATTTGGGGGGAGGAAATACCATAAATACATAAGCACTCTAAAAAGTCCCGATGCATCCGAAGCCAACGTTTGCCATACATTTCCTGCTTACTAAGCAGAAACACCCCTAATGTATTGCTCGTAATCAACATCTTCCTACACTTTGTGCTGCAATGTTACCGAGTAGAGAAGGAGGAGGAGGTCAAAAGGAGCACACTGGAATAGTAACAGTGAAAATCTGCTTAATTTCACTTTTTTTTTTTTGTAGCAAGGCAATTTTAATTGTGATGTTTGTTAATTTAAAAATGATTGTGTAGCATAGCAAAGGGAAAACTCCTGGCTCCTGTGTCCTTAAGAAAGAGCATGGAGAGGAACATAAGGCAATCATTTAAAAGCCCCGGGTTGTGGGTCCAGCGTGTGGGTCTGGTTGAACCTGTCAGAAGAGAAGATGTGTCCCTTTTCCCCAGGGCTCTCAGGAGCCTGCCGGCAGCATCCTGGCAGCCTTCCTGCTGGCCCCGGGGCCTTGCCAGCGGTGCCAGGCTGCCGGTGTCCTGTTTGCCGAGTGACTCAACTGGTAGGAACTCTACGGCACATGCCCACACCCTGGATGGTTGACGTACCCTGGTCATGTGGCCCTGTTGCTATTCCCGTTCTCCCGTGTTTGAGCGTCTTTCCGGTGGTGACTGACACTGGCGATGGCTTTTATTGCCAGACAAAGGTGTACCTGAGCTTGTGCCAGGGGAGCAGCGAGGTTTGCAGCAGTGCGGGGGCTGCGTGGGTTGCAGGTTATCTTGTAGCTTACATGGAACAGTACTTGCTTAACGAGCCTGGTGGCAACTGTAGCAGGGGATGCATTTGATTCTCACATTGGTAGATTTTACTGAAACTGAATAATTTGTGGTCTCCAAAACCTTAGCTATTAACCACTCACTGGGATTTCCCATCTTTTTTTTTTTTTTTACATAAAATAATTTATTAGTGAACAAGAAAAAAATTCAATTTTGATTGAATCTTCCCTCTTCTGGCTTACGTTTAGTTGTGGGCACTTGCCTTTCTTTTGCTCCCTGAATGGTCATGCAGCAAGTGACAGAGAATTGGTAAGGGGTGAGGTACAGGTGTTTTCAGTGAATCTGCTCCCTTCTTCCCCCAGCTTTCTGATTAATAAAAGATTTCACTGAATGCAAGTAATTTTTGTCCTCAATTGACCCTCCTAGCACCTACAACTATAGAGCATTCCTATCCAACTCTTGCTGTTAATATTTGGTAGAGCTGATAATGCATGCTTTGCTTTATTTGTGTGCTTTGTGACTGTGCATCGCCAGCTAACAGAGAATTATGTGATACCTAAATGTGAACAGCTGTTAAAAATGCAATAAATTGCAGCCCTAGCTTTAGGCTGTTTTACCCATTGTCTGTGCTGCATGACTCTGCCCCAGTAAGGACTGCAGCCCAACTCCAGTAGGTGCTGAAGACATACCTAGATGGTGCTTGGACTCAGACTTTTTTTCTGTGGCGTGTTTCATCTCTGCAGCTATGGATGGGAGGATGTAGTTGCTAAGCAGAAGTAATCCTTGAATCTTAATTAGATGAAATAAAATATAAAAACGAGAACAAGTAAGCCAGAATCCAGTCTTCCATTCCTTTGAATGGATAAATGATTACTTTTGATGTGGCAGTAATTGTACTGTACAGTGGTACACTGGGAACTGCTGCCAAGGTTGTTAGGAGGCTCTGTAACATGTTGCAGCCACTCAGTCTACGCTGGAGATGAGATGCATAGCATGTGTCATTTTCCATCTAACTTCTGGGGATCCATACAGCCTGATTGTGACCAAAGAATGCAAAGCTTTCTAAAGAAATTGTTTTTACCTTCTGTGTCCCTGTCAGATACCATGTTTGTGTGGAAGTGCCCCGTGTCTGCTGTGCCGATGCTGCCCCAGTGGAAACAACTCCACCATCACAAGGCTGATTTATGCGTTCTTCTTACTCCTCGGTGTGAGCGTTGCCTGTGTGATGTTAATACCAGGAATGGAAGAGCAGCTGAAGAAGGTCGGGTTACTTTGTTAACATGTTTGGTAGAACAAATGTTGCAGATAATTGTAAACGATATCCCAAAAGCACAGGTTTTATTTGGAAGTACAACATTTTGCTGCAACCTGTGCTTCACAATCGCTATTACTTTGATTATAGATCAAGTAAGTGATGAACTCTTGGGAGCATCGCTGCATAGATGAAAAGCACTATTTAGAAATAAAATTGTATCTCTTCTTTAATAGCTTGAATAAGAAAGATAAGTCTTTCCTCAAACAGGAAACTGTAAGTAATATTTGTAGAGGTTTAAATTGTTTATTATTGAGGTGCTTGTGTTTGTGGCACTTAATTGATTTTGTTTGATGTTAATAAGAGTATAAAAGAGTAAAAGAACCACAGTCTAACATTATCTTCTAGTTTTCATTGTGCTGTAATAGTCAAAATTTTAAGTCTGCATATATGTAGCAAAAACATTTTTCACTAAGGACAGTAGGATTTTTTTCACCCAGGGAAGTAGGAAGTGCTTAGATAATTTTTACAGTTTTAGTTATATAAAGTTATATCTACTTTTGGTAGATAGTAAGTTCTGTTAGGCAAGCTTTTGTTCTTCCACATAATTCAATACATTAAATTCATTTAATATTCTGGCTTAAACTTTAACTATACAGCTCTGCGATATCACTTCCTGCAAAGTTTGTAGTTGCATAAAGTTACAATATTAATGAATTGTATATTAACAAAATGCTAATATGTATTTACTCACTTCAGTGAGCTGTAAAAGGCATCCTGTATCTTGTGCTTATCACAGATTCCTGGATTTTGTGACGGAGGGATTGGAACAGCCATTCCCGGTGTGCATGGCCATGTGAATTGCGATGTATTAGTTGGTTACAAAGCAGTGTACCGTGTGTGCTTTGGTATGGCCATGTTCTTTCTTCTCTTCTCCTTACTGATGATCAAAGTGAAGAGCAGCAATGACCCAAGAGCAGCTGTGCACAATGGGTAAGATGCAGAAATGAGAAGTGAGGTGGGCGGTTGTGTGTGTGATGCAGCTACTGTGAAAATTAAGCCTGCGGTTAAGCATGCTGCTCAAGTGTACTGTTCCACAAAGAATTTTGAAAAGTGAGAGGAGTGTTGTTGCAGTAGAAGGCATTCAAAGTTAGAGTTCTTAGAGCAGGTTAATTTTTGTAAAAGAAAAAGGTACACATGGCATTAGTTTTCAGAGCCTTAACTATGACAGCGGGTAATCTGTCCAGATGTTTCCCAAAATTAGTTTCTGCTTTTGTCCAAAGAAAACAAAATTTAAAAATAAAAAATGGTACCAGGTTTCATTCTACTGAGATTTTTTTCATAAGTAGAAAGTTTAAAAAGCCTCAGTTGTCCTATAGGAGTTGCATTCCGTCTAACTTTGATATTTATTGAGCTTCTCTGTATATGTAGATATGTAACATCTTGTATCTCCTTGCTATCTTTTCTTCAGTCTTCTTCTGTAAATAAGGAAAAATAAGTTGTGTAGTTTCTGAGTGTCCCAATATTTTTTTGGTTTCATTAGTTACTTTTATGAGACTGAAGATATTAGTGGAATTTCAGCTTGCAGGTTGACTCAAGTGATACTTTTCTTCCAAGTCAACCGATGTGTAATGTAACTTCTTAAATCTGTAGGGGGGAAGAAAATTAGGACTGAACAGAATATTGCTTTAGTTCTTTTTCTTTGTTTAGGTCTAAAGAAAAAAATCTGGATATGGTATTGTTAAGATGCATTAGCAGTAGGAACTCAGTTCAGCTGCTTTTTTTTCTCCCCTTACTTTGTTCATGAGAGTATCCCCTAAATCTTTCCAGTACTACCACAGGTAACTCTGAAAACATACTTGTTTAAAGCAAAAAGGAAATGGATCAAGTATGTTCTGTTACAAACACTTTGAGGAGTGGGTGTGTGAGGTGTTTTTTTAACAATAAAAACATTTTACATGGTATGAAATCTTCTGATCGAAGACCACTTCTGTGTTTGGGATCGTCTTGTTACACTTATCTGGAGCTTCAGTGCAAATTTAAGTACTTTTTATACAATCTACAGCAGTTTACTCTTAGCAAATCTAGTATCAAGAGTAGGATAAAAGGAAAAATGATATTCTGTGACAGTTACCAGTAAAATATTTAATGATAACTTCCAACACCTCTGTAGCAGGTAGTTGCTTCAATAATATGCTTTACAGGTAGCTTTGTGAAACCGTGGGTTTTGATTTTGAAATTGTGTATCTTCACTAATAGTTTGCAATGTAATCTTTCTGTCAGTCATTTGAAATATTCAGAATATTAAGGTTTCCCATATGTATGCACTTCTTCACACTTGTACGTCAAACGCAGTTGATTTGATCCAGTGCCAGTGTTCACTTTCTTTGCTTTTGTAATAGCAGTCAGGATGGCTTCTTGCCTCAGGGTAATAAAAATAATAGGGGGAAAAAACCAGTTATAATAGCAACAATCCTCTGAATACATTGTAACTGACTTGCACAGAGCGCATGGCAGCTGTAGGTGTTATTTCAGAGAAGTTGTCTTTTCAGCTATCATGCAAGCTGTATGCGGATAAAGCATTAAAATCCTTTTAAAAGATCTGGAATTAAGGAATAATTACACAAAATTGAAACCGTTCTTATTTCTATATCTGATAATGACATTTGCTTAAAAAAACCACATGTGGTTTCAATAACTAGTTTTTGTGGGTAGTGGTTAAGGGTTAGCGTTTTGGTGGTGTTTTTTGGTGGGTTTCGGTGGTAATTTTTTTTAATGTATTATACAATATTTTTCCAAAGTTAATTCAGCTTTAATATTGGGTTTTGTCACTTTATATCACAGTGAATTCATTTTTGCCATATTCTGCACTTCTTTCATCTTACATAGTTCTTTTCTACGCAATTGAAGTTCTCTCAAGAGTTCTTATCTGAAGATGTTTAATCTCATTTTTGGGCTGTTACGATCAGGTGGTGGTGACTGAAGTACGGAAAAAGATGGGAAGGGTTAGAAAACTTGAACACCATGCAGCTGTTTGACATTGTGAGGGTGTGGTATGTGTCTTTGTGCTATATTGAGTTTGGAAGTACATGTAGTTGGTATTGTGCCTATATTTGGAGCTGTGTCATTCTGATCAGGAAGTCTTTACCATCTTATAGTTATGTTGGGGGTAATTTTTCAATGTGAAGTTTCCAGTGCAGGGTATTTGAACAGTCTGCATTTGGTGTGTGTGTGGCGAATCTTTGGATAATACTAGAAGACTTCCCTGTCTCCTATGTAAGAGACATCTGACCTGTTGTTTGTCCAGGAGCACATATGTTTTACTGGAGAAAGCAATGCTGCTGGTTTCAAACAAGGGCTTTAAATTCAATTGTTTGCTTTCTGTCAAGGATAAATCCATTGTTTTTGTTGCTGTGATAAATCTTCATCAGGTGTCAGCCTAAAGTCTGAAGTTATATGGGAAGAATCTAGGCTTTTATACATCTCTGTGTAAGAAATTATTTGAGACTGGTAGGGAATTCTGGCATAAATTTTTTCTCATTGTAGGCACCAACCAAATCCTCTACTTTTTTAGTTTTAATATTAAAAACAGGTAAAAGCTTTTTTATTTTTTTCTTTTGTGCCCATGACTTAGGTATACATGGAGTTCAATAACCTCATTACTCTAGTTAAAAACCTTTGGGGTAAAAAAGCTCGCAACTTTGTACCATCCTGGCTTTGTACATCAGGGAGATATTTATGGGAAATAAGTATTGAAACCATGCTGTGAGTCTAGCATGGTTTAAGCATCATTTTCTGGAAGGGGAAAAAAACCTTGGGTAGATAGAATAAGATTTTTATCTTGAAAAAGTTAAGTTAAGAATGAATGAATTAAAAAACAAGCCCTCTAAGAATGTGCATTTTGTGTTGTCTGAGTCTTTGTGAAGCAGATCATGTTTCAGTAGTTGCCTGACTTCCTTTTGTCCTTTTTTTTCCTTTTAGATTCTGGTTCTTTAAATTCGCAACAGCACTTGCAATTAGTGTTGGAGCCTTCTTCATCCCAGAGGGACCTTTTACTACTGGTAAGAGAATATTGGCCTTCTACTGGATCACGGTGGATCATACTGGTTTTAAAACTAAATTAAGCGTGTGCTGATAGCTTTTTTTTTTCTGTAGCTGCATAACTATAGACCTTCTCTGTGTTTGAGACAGCAGTAAATTATAAATGGCTCTAAACTGGTTTTATTTCTCTTTATAGTATGGTTTTATGTAGGTATGGCTGGAGCATTCTGCTTTATTCTTATTCAGCTGGTCTTGCTTATTGACTTCGCCCACTCATGGAATGAATCTTGGGTTGAAAAAATGGAGGAAGGAAACTCAAGATGCTGGTATGCAGGTATTGTATTACAACTGAAAAATAAATAAATTCCATTGTATACTATGTTGAATACATCATTCACCAAAATAGTGTATTTTACAAGAGTGCAGAAGATCTACTTTGAGCACAAATATCATTTTCTCAGATGGTATAGTTTAGCTCAGTTGTCAAGCTGTCCTTTTGGTACCAAGTTAAAAATGGAGATAGAGGGTGGAGGGTGGGAGAAGAGCAGCTCCCGCTGACTAATAAGATCTAATCTCTAGGCATGTGGTACCAATTTATGAGAGCAGAGAAGTGGCTATTATAGTGTGTTTCTTCCACCCAGTCATAGGCTTTGTTACACCTTAACACCGATTAAAAATAAACTAGCCTACTACTGTTCATATTAGGCATAAGCTCAATATGTTTGCCTGTCATTCTTCTAAGATATTGTGGTTGTTTCACCCTCATGGGCAGCTAAACTCCACCAAAACCACTCTTTCATTCCCTCTCCTCAAAGGAACAGGGGGAGATCACTTGCCAATTACTTTTGTGGACCAGACAGACTCAGCATAGGGAGATGAATAGAATTTATTTCCTATAACTAACAGACTAGAGCAGTGAGAACTAAAAGCACCTTTGCCCAAACTACCCTCTTCTGTGTCCTCCTCCCTGAGCAGCACAGTGGAATGGGGGCTGCGGTCATTCCTTAAGGCTTCGTCTCTGCTGCTCCTTCATAGTCACTCTCTGCCCCAGCTCCACGTGGGGTCCCTCCCACGGGATGCCGTCCTTCCTAAACTGATCCTGTGGGGGCTGTCCACAGGCAGCAGCTCTTCAAGAACTGCTCCCACACGGCTCCGTACCACGGGGTCCATCCCCCAGGAGCAAACTGCTCCAGCACGGGTCCCCCACGGGTGGGCGGCAGCTCCCCCCAGCCCCCCTGCTCCTGCGTGGGCTCCTCTCCGCGGGCTGCAGCTCCAGCCCGGGGCCTGCTCCTGCGGGGGCTCTCCATGGGCCGCAGCCTCCTCCAGGCCACATCCACCTGCTCCCCCGGGGGCTCCTCCACAGGCTGCAGGGGAACTGCTGCTCTGTGCCTGGAGCGCCTCCTGGCCTCCTTCTGCACTGACCTTGGGGTCTGCAGGGCTGGTTCTCACTCCTCTCTCCCAGCTGCAGTTGCACAGCAGTTTTTCCCCCCCATTCTTCAGTCTGCTCTCCCAGAGGCCCAACCAGCACTGCTCCCTGGCTCTGCTCTGGCCAGCAGCAGGTCCCTTTTGGAGCCGGCTGGAGCTGGCTCTGCTCTGACATGAGGCAGCTTCTGAACTCTGCTCACAGAAGCCACCCCTGCAGCCCCCTGATACCAAAATCTTACTATGTAAACCCACTGTGGGCATATACTGAGTGAACAGCTGAGATAGTGAAGGAAAGTACAAGTCATTTCACTGGAGAAATATGTTAATTTTAATAAAGCAATTTCAGATGTGATGATTTAGTCTTTTCAAAAGAAAGCTCGGCCTGTCTTTGTGCGGTGGGTGCTTCAATTTGTTCTTTAATATTCTTAATAAGATGGAATTGGGAAATAGGTTTTGTATTTCTTTCTGTTGGAGAAGTGGTTATTCAGTTTTTTTTTTAAGCCTTTGTCCAAAGCGTATGTAGTAGAACTATATTCCTTCATTCTTTGTGGTCTTGGTTGCTCTTAGAGCACTGGGAAATGACATATGGCTTTGTGCTTCACATTTGTTGTTTTTTTTTTTAACATCTCAGGTTATTTAGAGGAATCTATTTCATTTACATTTCAAAGCCCAGAGCTGCTCTCCAATTCTGTCTTTGTATAAAATATCCAAAACATGATCGTCATCCAATATTATTTCATTTTTACTAGTTTATTAATAATAAATTTTAATTCTGTTTTTGTTTCTCTTCACAGCTCTGCTGTCAGCCACGGCTATCAATTATCTGCTGTCTCTAGTAGCTATTGTCTTGTTTTATGTTTATTACACTAATCCAGAAGGTTGTTCTGAAAACAAGACATTCATCAGTGTTAATATGTTGCTGTGCATCGGTGCGTCTGTAATGTCAATTCTGCCAAAGATTCAGGTATGGCTTTAATTCTGTTATCTTTTGGTTTTGTGTTATTTTTTCAGTGTTAGAAACCTATTATGCAATCATGCCTGAGACCTTTTAATTGCTTAACTTTGCTTTTTCATCACTACTTCATACAGGAATCTCAGCCAAGGTCTGGTTTGCTGCAGTCTTCTGTGATCACAATTTATACCATGTATTTGACTTGGTCAGCCATGACCAATGAACCAGGTAAGTGTAGCAGCAGTGTGTGGCTTTCTGGGCACCAAGTTAGCAGTAAACTGTATCTTCACCTATTTGTGAGGCAGTATTGGAAGGAGGTATTACAATGTCTGCAAGTTAGAGGCAGGCATAGTTTGCGGTTTCTCCCACAGCCCCAACTTTCTGTAATAACACCGAAAAAACAGTTCTTCCAAAGATCATGTTTTTCACTTGCTCTTATGTTTATTGTACAGAAGAATTTCTACATGTTGTTGGCAGGGTTGCAGTAGTCTAAAATGGTTACAAGGCTCATTTCCATACCAGGTTTCAAGCTTCTTGCCTGGTGACTGAGCTGCTGCTGATTTGTGTTTTTCCTAATGGAAGATTTTTTTATCTTGTCTGAAAACAACTGAACATCTCTTTAAAAATAAAGAAATAAATAATTCCATTGATGGACATAAACTGCCAAATACTGATTTTGGGGGCTTTTAATTGCCTCTGGCATTGAAGTGGCCCTTTAATCTTAATCATGGACAATATTTTGTGCTTCTGTGTAACACTATTGGTGTGAGTCAGCGTAACTATTGAGGTGTTACGGGAAAATATGTTTCTGATACTTTCTGCTATTTCATCTGTGTTACCTGTGGATGCTGAGAGTTGTAGCGTTCTTTTTAAACTTTGAGATGATTCTGATACCCAATCTATAGACTATGTAGTATTCAAACTTGGTTTCTAGCGGTAGAATTTCTTATATTTAATATGCAGAGCACCTTTATTTTGTTGAATCTAATTATGAGATGCAACAGTAAAGCACTTGATACATAGAGCAGATAGAGGATTTAAAACTTGTACAAGAGTTTTATGTAACATACAGTCATTTGTCTGCTTTAGAGATTCTATAGGCTACAATTAGATTTGGAACTTTTACCATCCAAGACTTTGAAGGTCACAAAGTTTCTTTGTATTACTCTGTGTTGTGGTTTAACCCAGCGGGCAGCTAAACACCACACAGCCGTTCGCTCACCCTCCCCTCTCCCTCTCTGGGATAGGGGAGAGAAACGGGAAAGTGAAGCCTGTGAGTTGAGGTAAAGACAGTTTATTAAGACAGGAAAATAATACTAACAATAATAATGATGATGATGACAATAGTATTACTAATAATAATCTGTACGAAACAAGTGGTGCACAGTGCAATTGCTCACCACCTGCTGACCAGTGCCCAGCCTATCCCCGAGCAGCCAGCCCCCCACCCCGGCTAGCCACCCCTATATATTGTTCAGCATGACGTCAGATGGTATGGAATACCCCTTTGGCCAGTGTGGGTCAGCTATCCTGGGTCTGTCCCCTCCCAGATCCTGCTGCACCCCCAGCCTACCTGCTGGCAGGACAGAGCGAGAAGTTGAAAAGTCCTTGGCTTGGTGTAAGCACTGCTCTACAACAATTAAAACATCAGCATGTTATCAGCGCTCTTCTCATCCTAATCCAAAACACAGCACCCTACCAGCTACTAGGAGGAAAATTAACTCTGTCCTAACTAAAACCAGGACACTCTGCATTCACTGTAGAAATAAAACAAGAACAGAACAAATATTTAAATGTGTATGTAAGTTCTAACATAATTTCCTTCACAGATAGGCGCTGTAACCCGAGTTTGCTGAGCATCATTGGTTACAATACCACCACCATTCCAACCCAAGGTCAAGTGGTGCAGTGGTGGGATGCACAAGGAATTGTAGGACTGATTTTGTTTTTGCTGTGTGTCCTCTATTCAAGGTAAGATTGGTTTAAAAAAAATCCTATTAGCTTGTATTACTTCCGTTTGTTAGATACAAAATTGTATTCATTTGGGTAACGGTACTGTGTCTTTTCCTGTCAAATACAGCATCCGAACATCCAATAACAGCCAAGTTAACAAGCTGATGCTGACCAGTGATGAATCAACACTGATTGAGGATGGAATGCCCAGGAATGATGGCTCCCTTGATGATGGAGATGATGTGCACCGAGCCATAGATAACGAAAGGGATGGAGTTACTTACAGTTACTCCTTCTTTCATTTCATGCTTTTCCTGGCATCACTGTATATCATGATGACACTTACCAACTGGTACAGGTATCTACATTAGCATTCTGTATTATCAAATAATCTGCATACAAGAAACTACATTGAGCTGGATTATGTCTTATAACAATTAAAAATAACAAGGACGGACCAGGTGTTTACTGACAGAGAGCTAGAAAAAAGAGGTAGGACATGGTAAATGCCAGCAGGTCAAGGGAGGTGTTCCTTGAGTGCCGAGTAGGTGAAACAGCTACTCAGCACTGGTGAAACAACAGTTGGAATGTTGGGTCCAGTTCTGGTAGTTCTGGTCTCCCCAGTATAAGAGAGACCTGGATGTAATGGATAGAGTCCCATAAAGATGATGAAGGGACTGAAGCATCTCCTGAGGCTGAGAGAGTTGGGACTGTTCAATTTGGAGAAGACTCAGGTGGAACCTCATCTGTGTGTATAAATACCTCAAGGGAGGGAGCAAAGAGGACAGTCAGGCTCTTCCAGTGGTGTCTAGTGACAGGACAAAAGGCAATGGATGCAAACTGTAACACAAGAGCTTGTCTGAACATCAGTAAACATTTTTTTTTCACAGTGAGGGTTATCAAGGACACTAGCACAGATTGCCCAAGAAAGGTTGTTAAGTCTTCCTCCCTGGAGATATACAAAAGCTGCCTTGACATGGTACTGAGCAACCTGCTCTAGATGTCTCTGCTTGAGGAGGGAGGTTGGAGCAGATGACCTCCAGAGGTCCCTTCTAACCTCAGCTGTTCTATGTTGGGGTCTATAGTGGAAGCAAATTAAATCGCCTGCTTGCTGAAACGTCTTCCTAGATGTGAATTCAGTGAGTTATTTGGGTAGTCTTTCCACTATGTACATCTGCTAATATACAAACAGATGTGTAACAGCTTGAGCAGATGTTATTCAGAATTTAAAACAAAAATTAAAGGTCTCTGATAATTTGTTAATGGACTCTTTGTACTGAAGTAACAGAACTAGAAAGGTTTTCTTTTAGAGTAACTCTTAATAGATAGTTCTGTTCTGGATTTGATTTGTGGCCCTTCTTGGGTCAATATTACAAGAAGATTATTAAGTCTCAGGGGTTGTCTTTGCACAAGGTAAATTGCATTACTAGTATGTGTAAATACTATCCAATTCCTCTTTTCACATATTTGCACAGTATTTATTTCTGCTTCTTGATAGAATCTCTTATTAAGTACATTCTGAGCTTCTGTTGCTTTCAGGTCTCCTGTGACAGCAACTTAGAAATGGCATTTTCATACAGATTGGTGTGAACTGACTGGAAGAAGGGTAGAAGAGGGGTCCTTTGAAAATGTTGAAGAGTAGCTTACTATACTACCATGTCATATTAAAGCAGAAAAGCAAACTTTTATTTTCTTTCTTTCAGTCCGGATTCTTCTTACGAGACAATGACCAGCAAATGGCCGTCTGTCTGGGTGAAGATATCTTCCAGCTGGATCGGCATCGTGTTGTACGTGTGGACTCTGGTTGCTCCACTGGTTCTCACAAACCGTGACTTTGACTAAGCAAGCATTGCATTAGCTTCATCATGTCTTTAAAACAAACAGTATTCCAGGTTATAGTGTAGCTGTAAATATGTGTGCACATGTGCTATCCATGTAGTATACCCCGCTTTATTCTGCATGATCACCTTGAATCGTGTATTTTTGTCATTTCACCAAATGACTTTTTCTAACTGAGCTCAGTGACAATTGCTACGATGGTTTTCTTAGGATTACTCTAGATCTAGTGCGTTGGAAGCATTAGATAGATCAAAGCCTTGGGGAAGTAGGTCTTTCTCCCCACTCCTCAATTGCATTAAATAGTTTTAGGGAAAAAATGTGCAAGTGTTAACCAGAGTAACAAAACTGTATTAGATCAGGCTTTGCAAGAAAAGGGGGGGGGGCTGCCTTTGATAATCCACGTTGCCTTGAATCCAAAGTAAGTCTTGAGTAAGCATTGTTAGACTCAAAATTGCACGTTAGAGCTTATGGAACACGTTGCATCATGCTGGCAAAGAAGCCTGACCTTTTCTTGTAAAGGCAGCAATACCTTTAGCACAAATATTAATTGGGGAAACTTGCACCTGAGGTTGTGGAGAGGCTAACATCCTCCTGGGAATGACTGGATCCATTGCAGGCAGGAAGACAGACAGACTGGGGGAAAAAAAACATCCTGGTAGCAGATGCTCAGATGCATGTTTTTAAGGCACCTGTTTACAATATGCATCTACATATTTTTAAAAAGTAGTTTAAACTGAATAGCTGTGCTGTAATTTATTGCTGTTGTGTGTGCCATCTTCTTTCTTGGCTAAGTTACAATCAGAGGGTTTGCAGGGAGTCGAGTGATGAAAACCGTAGGCCCTTCAGAGGAATTTCTGTGGTATAGTGATTAAAATAGAAGCAGAGGAAAAGGAGCACTGAAATTGCAGTAACTAGCAGAGGCTTGCATTAAATGAGACTTCAACAGAAGTGTTTCTTAATACATTTGGGGCTCTAAATTTTGATCTATTTTAATGTTTTTTTTGCTGTCCATTGCTAGAAATGGACTTGAGCCTACAAAGTAGTTCTAGACAAAAGGTAAAACATTAGATGTTTGATTAAAATACTGTATAGTATTGTGCAGTTATGAAATCTTAAATGCCTTTGTGCTTGCTGCTTTATAATTGAAGTACATAAGCTGCATTATTTATATATTTCTGTTACTTGCTACAAGCTGAAATTTGAGCAGTCTGATTGGGGGTTACCCTAAAGCCTTTAGCAGATGTCACAATTATCTGTTACTGTGGTGTTTATACCATTACTTCGTGTTGCTAATTCTTCCCTAAGCTTTTATTTTAAATTTACTCCCAACTCCCAGACACTGACACTTATTGCAGAAATGACATGTCAGTCAAGCTTGAGATGGTAATGAAAGGATTAGTAAGGCTTGTAGTAATTTGGAATATGTGGTTACCTTATTAATAAATAAATTTGGATGAAACTGTGTAATGACTTTTCATGCCTCATACTACTGCTGAACATGTGGATGGTACCTGGTTTTGCATTGTATTCTAATCTTACCTTCCTGGCCCTTGAGATCTTGTGTAAGTCTGTGTGAAGTTTTCCAAGTTGTCTCTGCCCTGTGTAGTCATCTCTCTCACATATGTAAAACTTGTTAGTGTTTTAACTGCATGCCCTACTTCATCATGAAACAATTTGGGCTGTATTATATTGCACTTCTTTTAAGCTTAGGTAAGACACCTGAATGCTAATGTTAATATGGTAGTTCCCCAGTCCTGTAACAAGTAACTGGTCCTTCCCTGAAAGAAGGTGCCTAGTCAGAAGTCAGCTGACTACGCAGTCAGCTACTTGTATAAGTGGCTAGACTCTACCTTCAAAATCAAACAAAAACCCCCACTGTCAACAGTCACCTTTAATATGCTTACCCTATTGTGGAAGATATTTTCCTCTTACATGTGTGAGGAATTAGTACTAAATTCCAGTTTCTCTGATTATTGGGCATCCTACCCTAAAGTTTCTTACAGAGCACTGTAGCTACAGCTTTGAGGACAAAAGCTCCATGGTTATGGATTTAGCATACACTAAGTCAGATGCTCAGAGTGATATAATCTGATTACAGATACATCGCTTGTCACCTCCCATGGCCGTATAACCCCTCTGCCATTCAGCTGTATAATGCAACTGTAGTAACTTCACTTGAATGAGCGCAGAAGACTGACTGACTGACAGTAAATGCACACACCTTTGGAGTAAGGGTGTAACTTTTCCACTGAAAGGAACTAGTGGACTCTGCAGCAGTTACCAGTAAGAAAGAAAAGTAAAATTTTATATACTACTAAAAGAAATTAATTTGCTGTATTAGCCACTACTTTTTTTTTTTTTTTTACTAATGATGGGGTCTTATATACAAATCTCAAAATTTGTAGATAATGAAACTACTTTCCAAGAAATATGCATAGGAAGGCAAATTTTGAATAATTAAGGCATTAAACACCCCAGCTGTTAAATTAACATCCACTTGGCGTGTGGAATAAGAGACCAACTCTTACCAAGTATCACACTTAAGTAACGTTTATTTTATCAGAGTAGATGGTCCAAATTAAAAGTACTCATGCAGTCAAGGGGCCTGGTGGCTGTAAAGAACTTTTTCCCCAGTTTGTGCTATGTATAAGCACTTCCACTGAAGTGAAAGTAAGGCAGAACCAAGATTTAGCAAGGTACAGGCACTTTGTTCCCAGTTCAAGCAGGGAAAAAAAAAAGCCTACATCAGGTCCTGGTTCCCCCCCACCCCAAAAAAGCTTCATGTTTATTAAACAAAATGTTGTAAAAAATAGAAAAAACCCAAGATACAGAAAGTCAGTGCTCCCTAACCATACACTACTATTTTACGTTATCATATGTAAGACCAGAAGTGGAAGAAACCATAAATCAAAGCTTATTCTTAACAAGTGTTCAGTTACCTTGGATATTTAGAGATATGTGTAGTGTACCAAGTGTTTGACAGCGGTATAGTAACAGTCTGACTTGGTATTGCCAATGGTATCTAATAGTACACTGCGTACTACACAGTGTAGTTAAACAATTGCTTGAAGGAAGGAAGATAGGAAAGATATTTTAGATTCCACATTATCTGGTTACATAAAACAGTGATTTACAAAAAACTCATATACCAAACAATATTCTAAATAAATAGTTCATCTTCATGACTATATACAGAGTCCCCATTGCATTAGTTATCCAAGAACGGCATGTCTGTGTCCATGGGTGCTGGGGCAAGTTCACATAAATAGAACAGCGTGGCTTCACTTGCTTCTGCCTCGGTCAGTGGCTCCAGCCGCACCAGCTTGCTCTGAGTTGGTTCAGGATCCAGGCTGCTCTCCAGGAGCTCGTCCACTTCCAGCGGTTTGTCCACAGAGGAAGGAGTTTCAGTGGTGGAGCTCCCACTCTCAACATTGGAACCTGGGTTCCCATCAAGGAATGCAAGCAGTGGAAATGCAGTATACTGTATGAGTTGCTTATCTAAGGGAAAAAATTCCCAAAACGTTATCAGTTCACATGCCATCCTACATGTAGAAAGAAGAAAAACAAACAAACAAAAAAAAAAACCAGCACCCCATATAACTTATTTTAAGAATGGTTAATAATGTAAAGTTCTATGTGCTTGTTTTAAATGATTAAAGAGTTACTACATCCACTACATCCCTACATAAAGTTATTTATCCAGATTCTCCTGTAAAACATCAGATTCTCTATGGCTGGTACAGTGCCAAATACCTAAAAAGCAAATATAATAAATATATTTGTTTTGGTTATTTGCTTATCAGCATCATACAAACTTAGACAAGCAAATAATTGAGACAGTTTTTAGAACAATGCTTGCTTAACTCAAACTATTTCAACAGAACACTTATTACAACTAACCTGATTTGGGCTTAAAAACTTGTGTTTCCTGTGAAGCAGCTGGACCAGCATTATTCTTAGTAGTTTCTATTCCCTTTGTCTCCATCTGGAAAGTAAAGTAAAATCTAAAATACATACCCTCAAACCTTCTTTCAATGCAACAGCAATGATACTAGAACTTAGCTGACCAACCATTTAAAAAAATATTTGTGAAGGGATGCACTGGTATCAGTTACTCACACTAACAGATCATGGCTGAGAAAATGTGAAATGGAAACAGATTTATTCAAGCAAGAACAAAAACTAATGCTCATAAACAAACAGGACAAACTCAAAGAGCTAGTATGTTGCTCTACTGCTTATTCTAATGTTTCCTTTCCCACCAGACAGCACAGATGAAAACATTTTGACAAAGTATGTTTTTAAGTACTAAAACTTGGGTACAGAAGATATAAAAATCTCTACAAAAGAGGCTGGTAACAAGTACAAGTTTTGGTTTCACAGTTTCAAATGACATTATATGTTGCTAATTAGAGTGTTTTTCCCCTTCCTATTTAAAGCTTAACAGGATGAATTCAATTGCAGCCTTCCTATACTCATGGAAGTCTTGAAAGCAAGAGCATGAAAAAAGTGCTATTGTACCAGGAAAAAAAACAGGAAGGGATGAAAAAAGTTTGAATCTCTCACTACTGTGTACATTGAGCAATGATGGGTTTGAGACTTACTTTGGTATTAGTGATATGATCTGTGGGATTCATCTGCACGGAGCTTGTAAAAAGCTGAATAAGACAAAACACATCAAGCTTTAAGTATCTCGATGCTCCTATTAAGAATACAAGAACGTCACATCTGCATGTGTGAGAATAATCCCTGCACTGTGTTTTCACCCTCAGTTAGGATTACAGTTTATTTACAGGTAGTCACCACTTCTGCAAAGAAAATCTTTGGAGCGTACTTTGGAATCGCACGAACTTCACTCACGAAGGAAACAACTGTAAGCGTGTCTAACTCGGAATAACGTGGTTCTCTGCAGTCTGAGAATCACCAATTCATTCTTACTTTGCTCCATGGAGAATTGTGTGTACAATAAGGAGGAACATACCCTGAACAAGTTTTCAAGTGACACTGAACTGGAAGGAGTCAACAATACATAGGGAGCAGATCTGTTAAGAGGGATCTTAGGAAGCTGGAAAAGAGGGCCAACAAGTACTCCATCAAGTTCAACAGACAAATGTATCTAGGACACAACCACCTCATGCACCAGCCTAGGTTAGTGACCAAACGGACAGGGAACAGCTCCTCAGAGATGGACCTGGAAGTCCCACTAGACAACACCCCACATAAACCAGCAGTATGACCGTGCTACAGAGTGAATGGTTTTAGGCTTCCCAGTATGAGAATTTTCAAACTACAGAGTCCAAAGGGCCACAGATGGTTAGGGGGCATGAGACATACAATGGGCTGAGAAAACATGGTTTATCTTGTCTGTAGAGGGCAGACAAGGGCACTAACTGCACCCTTCCACTACTGATAAGGAGGTGTTACAGAGAAGACAAACTCCACAGAGGTGGATAGAGGACAAGATGCAAGAGTGACATGCTGCAGCAGGGAGAATTTGGACTGACATAAGGAAGTTCTTCACAGAGAGCAAAGCACTGAAGCAGGCACTCAGGGAGGCTATGGAATCTCCCTTTGGAGACTGCAGAATTTGAGTTGACAAGGCCTGAGCAACATGATCTAACTTTCAAGTCGGCCCTTGAGCGAGGAGGTTGGACTAGATGGCCTGCACGGGTCCCTTCCAACCTAGATCACTCTGCTAGACATGAACCCGAAGAGAAATTGAGAACATACACATACTTCCAAGAAATCACCTGAAACATCAGAAAACCTTCTAAAATAAATGCCAAGAGCCTTTTTAACCCAAGTTCATTGAGATGACGACAGATTCTGTGCTGGGCCATTTCAAAGCAAAAATATTAATCTAATTGATGTCTGAGTTTATGTAGCAACAAATAAAAATGTTATTTCACTAAAAGCCATTATTTGATCAAAAATTTACATCACTGTCATCACCACAGCATGCACTTGGGCAGTGGTGTAGTACAGTTATACCAGTGCCCCAGAAACATATTCACAAATATTTATAACTGTCCTTTTTGAAAGGAAGAGCAAAATATAATCTTGAGCGTTTTAAACAGTAACAGTCTATACAAATATTTTCTTGAGTATATTACCAAAATACTAGAAATATTGAAATAAACAGAGAAAATTACATCAACCAGTAGGTCTGGATCTATGCTGAACTGTCGTCCTGATAACATGGCCTGGAAGTCCTCTAAACTGCAGTCGATACTGTCAAGATAATCCAGAAGTTCAACTCTAGAAGACAGAACCAGTATTATATTACTGTATCCACTAATAGAAGAAAGAAAAAAAAAATCACAAGTTTTACACAGATGTACTACGTAATCTAAAAATCTTCACCAGCACTATTTTGACTTTTTCATTAACTTAACTTCTGGAAAAGACTGAAAACTTTCAACCTTATTCTTTAGAGAAGAAGCCAAGTAAAGTAGACAGGTGTTCCAAAAGAGAAATCACATCAACGTTAGACTATGATTATCATCAGCAGAGACAGAACTCCTGCATCTCACTAGTCCTAATGGAGTGCAATCTGCCTGCAAGAATCCTGCATACAAATCCTGACAGCATCATCAGTTTAAACAGCGTTATTTACAACATTACACTGTCAGATTATGTACCCCAATTCACTCTCTTCATGATGAAAATCAGAGGGGGTCCCATGGTAAAATACTTAAAATGGAAGGATCTATCAGCATAAAGGTAACATACATTTATATTCTTAAGAGAAGCTACTGTTCTGTCCTTTGAATTTCAATCAGTTCTAATACTTAAGAACATCAGGCTACTCACTTTCCAAGAAGGTTTATATTCTGTGAAATTACTCCACTTTCATTGAGAATGGAATCCATCATTGAGACTGGATCTTCTGCAGTTAAAGTTGACTGGCTGTTCAGCTGTACAGCACTTGACATGAGCGGACTTGCACTGTCACTGACAGGGCTGAGGGGATCATTAGCTGGGACAGCGACTGATTCTGTGCTTTTATCCCCTTGAATTACAGGGGCATATTCTTCCTCATTATCATCTTCCACAATTACTATATCGGGAGAATGACTGCAGCTGTAAAACAAGACAAATGAATTGAAGTGTTCCAAACACAAATTGGTACATTATTCCACACACCTAGTTACTTTTTTAATGCAGCTCAGTTAGTAGACACTGTTGTGCTAGACCACATTAGGAACTATTAGGAGCATAGAGGGACACCAATGTTTTTGCGTTAGAACAAGCAAAAGCTTTCATATAAATGTGGAGTAGCTACAAAATAGGCCAAAGCATATGAGACTGCCAAACAAGACAGACTGTGTGTACTTTGCATCTTTTCAGTGGAATAAAATTCAACTCTGGATTAGCCGTAACATGAAGGATCTCAGTTAACTGTGTTACAGTTAACTAAGCTTGCTTTGTACACCAGGAAGGCAACCAAAACAACCATGAAAAAACAGTTTCAAATAACTTGCTTTCCACTGTACACTGGTGGTTTTCTTAACACTTAAGTAGTTGTGCTGTCTTACCTTCATTAAACTTTTCTATCAGAGAATGCATTTCCAGACATCAGTTCAACAAACAAAACAGTATTAGTTCAAGCATAAACTACTAACCTCTAAATTTTATTCCTTGAGGCATAATACAGGCCCTATCAATACCATGCAAAGGAGGAACTACTTCTATAGTGCTAAGTAAAGAAAGAAGAAATGTAGCCCCAAACTACTTGGGACTAGAAAAAAAAAAACACTAAAATTCCCCAAATTGACTAGCATAGTAATGTTCAAAGACCACACCGACACTTGATAAACAGCACATGCAAGTTAATCTCCACAAAAAAACTTTAAAACCAAGGGATGCCACCCCTGTCTGTATTCATAACCAAAAGTAAGACATCAATTATTCTGTCTTTTGACAAGTAGTATACTTAACAAGAGTGCAATAATACAGGTTACTTCACACTAGTTTCTATCTTCAACATATTAAAATTCTGACAGCCAGTTAACTATTGGGAATCCAGAGGAAACCTAGCGTGAATTCACAGATGATGTTCCTGTACATGGAGGAGTCTTCTTACCACTTTATTAAAGCAGTATCTAAGACATCTGAATTATAGCACAATATACAGCAGCGACAGCCAACTACCCATACAGAATTCTAGAAACTTCTTACTTGGAAGAATCTGAAGTGGTATCTTCATTTGCTTCTGGTGTAACAGGAGGATTTTCATCAACCATGGTATTGTCCTCATCGGCCACATCCTCAGTAACATCATAAATAATGATGTCATCTGAAATTTGGTCCCTCTGTTTTAACCCCTCAGTTCTGTTGAGAGGTACCTGAGAATTATTTTTAAAAGAGTCAGGGGACAAAAGGACAATTAGCTTCAGCATTCTGTCAGTTATCACTGCATCTTAAAATGCTGTAATTCTGAAACAGTAGAAGAATTTTCCAACACCTTGGAGATTACAAGGGGTTTGTACGGATCTAAGTTTAACAGAAAAAAAAACACGAGTAAATAAATGAACAAGACGGAGAAGAGCAGCTACAGAAAAAAAAATGTTTGGCAAGTAATACAGGCATAGAAATAAAAATATACTAGCAAAAGCAACAAAAAAGATACAAAGACAGGACTACACGAGAAGTAAAAATGCTAAAAAAAGTGACTACTAGTCTTGACCTGCCATTTAAGTAGTACTTGCTAGAGCACTCATTCTGATGATTTCTCCACCCACAATTATTTGTACAGGAGAAAGTAACTTTCAGAGCTGTGACACATTCAAGCAGCACAAAAACTTGACATGACGTTGCTGGGTTGGGTGCTGCCTTGCAGAACAACAAGGTGGATTCTTTTCTCTGAATGGGGCCCTCAGCTCCAGGAGACAACAGCAGAACATACACATGCTTAATGGCACTATTATTAAAAGCAAACCGCTTTCAGTAGGATCACATGTAGCTGTATTTAATACACAGGTAAGTGGTTTACACATGATCATACTGACAAGTGAACGGTAATTATCAACACACTTGGCTTCTGAAGGATACACAAGGCATACTGCTTCTAGAAGCTGAAAGCTCTCGGTACACAGTTATGTTTCTACCCTCAATACGACACGTTACTTGATCTGTCTGCTTCCCCTGGACTCCTTCCTTCATCATAACAAATAACATGCATAAAAGAAAACTTACATGATGGTTACTGTCAGCCGGTTCTTTCACAATTTGCTGAAATACATTTGACTTTGTAGGTCCATTAGTGTTCAGGAGAAGAGGCCTAAATCACAGTAAAGGAAGAAAGCCATCTCAGAACTAATTCTTCCATTTTATTCAACAAAAGATGTCAGTATACTTACTGGACAGCAAGTTTTCAAGGCCATATTTACCTCTTGCGCTTTAGGCTCACTAGTTGGTTATTCTGCACCAAGGTAACAATAAATTGCACAATCTATGAGGAAAAGAATACTATCATTAGTCAATTTACCCTGTAATTGCTTCTCTCTGAGCACCAACATACCTCACAGCATAAGACTTTGTTAACCAAATCCATACCAAAACAGCACATCACTTATTGTGTGTGTAGTGATTTTTATATAGAACTGTTCAGAAGAATTAAAAATCAAGGCAGATCAGAAAACATGGCTGGTAATATCTAAAAAGAAGAGAGTTAATCAGTTGTTTGAGAAAGGCTTTTTTTTTTCCACATAGCAAGTAATAATTTTTTTACACGTCACTCAGTATATATTAAGAAATCCAGTAACTCAAGACTATCAGAAGAATTCTAATTCTAATGAAAGAAGGCATGTAAGGGTGTTGACTGTATATATAACCTGTATCTATAAATACTGGGCCTGATGAAAGGCTTTTTTGACAGATTAAAAAAAAAGACACATACAGTTGACAGTATTCATCAGCTGCCTTTCCCTTTGAAATCTCAGCCTATTTTCACCTATGTTTTAAATTTAAGGACTAAATGAAAGTCTCTGGCTTGAACAAACTGAAAAAAAAAGATCAGTAAAAGTCTCTGCTACAAGGCTGCTTATAGTATTACTATTTCTGATACATAAACAAAATAAGAATTTGTAAACTCTTTGCATTTACATTGGTTTTGGTAGATCATAAATCTGACTGTTAAGCTAAGCTAACATATTAGCAGTGGGTTCCATTCAACAACCTATTCTTCTGATAACGTTAGAAACACACAGTTAGTATTAAGTGGAATTAATCTCCAACACTGAACTTTGTAATTCTTGTAGTAAGATACATTTTTTTCCAGAGATCTGTCAGTACAGTCTATTAGTTACCTGATTCCTGAAGAAATCAAAAACCAATGGACCATTTTAAGCTATCTTAATGAATGATTTACAACGTTCCTGGAATTCTTTCTTTGAAAATGTTTACAAGAGTTTTGGCCTTAACTTTTGCTTATGGGGTGAAATATACTGAATGTTTCTTTCACAAAGGTTTGCTCACCATGCACCACCCAGTTGTTTTTTTTTATTAAAAAGTTATTTCCCATGCTATGATAAAAGAGTGAGGGCAAAGAAAGGTAACTTGACAGAGTATTCTTAGCTTAGAAGCACTCATACTGATGTTTGAACCAAGTCTTACCTTCCTAATAACTTGCTGTTGTTGCAAGTGTTTTGCTCTCAGTTCTGCAACTTCTCTCCAAAGAGATTCATTCTCTCTGTTTGAAAAGGATAATTTAAAAATCAAAATAAGGTTTAAAATATTCACAGGAATAATTATTGTTAAAGATTAGTTAGTTTCATGAAAGCTCTTTGAAATGTGTTTTTAGGTTTCAGGGAAAAAAAATCGCAGAGTCAACAACCCTCACAAATAACTAACTACAAAATAGAGAACCAAACACAACAAATAGCTTGAAGAGAACTTCCAGCCTCCTTAAAACATTTTTTTTTCCCAAATAGAGAAATACTTATTACACACACGTTCAGCATTTCAAAATGAAGTATTTTGTTTCCTTTCACATAAAGTTACCTTCTCTTCATTCTAGTAAATAAATAAATTAAAATCAAACAAACATACAACTGGTTTCTGGCAGCAGCAAAGGACTAGACAGCCAAGGAATATCCCTTGGGAACAGCCCTTTCACCAGTAAATATTGCATTTCTTCATCTATATCAAGCCTGTATGCCCCTCCTCACACACCTTTTGCTAGATGCAAGACATCAATCAGAAACTACATCCACCTTGAAAGCACCTTTACAGAACAAGCTCAAGCCTTACAAGCAGCTGTAGGTTATAACAGCTGCCTTTATTAACTTCAGTAAAGGCGCATGTATTAGGTGCTGAAAAACAGGAGCACAGCAGAGCTGGCAGCCTTCAGGGAACACTGCCATTTCACAAACCTTGGTTGTTGCAGTTCTCACAAGAGTCCAGAACAGAGATAGTATAAAAAGTGCTGTAAAGTGGCCCTTGCTATCATATCCATGAACCTTCTTGCTTCCAACAGCATAAAGCATATTAATCAGTAGATAATGAATATCAAAAGCTTCAGTGGATAAGACAACTTACCACCCTCCTCTGTTTCATAGTTTAGTTTTCAACACAGATGAATGCCAAAATGGGAAGAAAATCTCTCCATTGGTGTTTCGTGTTTTTAGGAAACCTTAAGCTTAATTTTCATAAACAGCTGCTGATAGGCAGTATGATGAAGCTTAGCAGCAGTCTGAGGATTAATGTCTAACACACAATTTAAAAGCGCAGTTCCATCACAAATTTAGTAACTGCAGTCAGGGATTTTGAACTTTCTCAACCTTTCCACCAGCTTTATGAACATGTTTTGTAGGACCAGGTCTTCTGATTTAGCTCCAGTTTCTACTTAAATCATTTTAAACTCGTGGACCAAGATGGGTATCAAACACCGACCATTCTATCTTCTTATCTCTACAAACTGTCAGGTCGCTAGCAACCAGACGTCATTTCAGCCAAAGTCAGCCCTATTCTGAGCAGGGCTTTGAACCTTATGGCCTCCTGACATGCCTTCCAACCCAAATTCATCTATGATTCAAAAGGATGAATGTGAGCGGTTTTAATTTAGACTGGCAAGTTTCTAATAAAGACCCTTCCTGGCCAAAATGTTTGCCTTTGAATACTCTATCACTCTAGTAATTAGAACTGAAAACACCAACTGAATGACACGATGTAATTCTCAAAACTTGAACATACTGCTTACCTCTGCTGCAGAGACAAGCAGTTGTTTATTTTGTCAATTCAGAGTCCTGAGACAGAGTTACCATGGAGGTGCTCTGACTTACAGTGCAAGAGCTTATCCCTTATTATCCCATTTGCATCTACATATTCATACATTTGTGACACACCTCTCATATTGTTGAGGATGAATCATAGTAACTACACAAGCGATACTATTCTAAAAATACTCTATTTATATTTGGATTTTAGACTCTGTATCTCTGTGGCTGAGGTAACTAATGAATTTTCAAATTAGATTTCTAACCAGATTTTTATAAGCATCAATTGTTCTGCAATTTCAGCAGTGAGGGAATGAAGACAGTAAGAGGAAGCTAAAAAAACAATGAGCAAAA
The DNA here is from genome assembly GCF_013377495.2 of Cygnus atratus. Lineage (NCBI taxonomy): Eukaryota > Metazoa > Chordata > Aves > Anseriformes > Anatidae > Cygnus > Cygnus atratus. Next base: position 54,772,685 of record NC_066364.1, on the reverse strand, counting down.
ACATTAATTATAGTATGAAAGTATCACAAGCAATTTGCACAAACCAAATTCTGCCTCAGACTAAATACAGTAACCATTTCAAACTTGAAGTCACACATACTCAGCATACTCTACGCTAAGAACTTACCTGAATCTTAAGCCTCAGCACCATTATGGAACTAAAATTAATCGTGTTTAATTGCCTACTACTAGACAGTTCTTCAAACATCAACTTTGCCTATTACTTTTAGTCATATCAAAACGTTCCATTTAAAATGCAATTCTTTTACTGGAATTTCTCTTCCCAAAGCAATAGTTACAGTTGGACACTCAGAAATCAAGAGACCCTTAAAATTGTGTCTCACACTTAAGTCAGATTTGTTCTCCAGCATCTATTGTCAGAATTACTCAATTTCAGAGCTGAGTTGCTGCTTGGGCATTTACCTTTTCAGAGCAGACAATCGAGATTCAATAGTCTCTTGTTTAATTTGCACCTTTTGAGCACTACTTATTATTTTGGAGAGATCTTCCTGGCGTATCTTGTTTTCTTCAGGTCTTGAAGAAGAAACCTTTAAAAGATGAGAATCCAGAAGCAACACTTTCCTCTACTCGTTGTTATTTATTATTTTATTTTGTAGATCAAGTATATTTTGTCTAGTGTTGATACTATGAGTTAATAATAAAACAAGCATCAAATACTAAAATACAGAAACTCCTTACAACAGTCACCATATTAGTTTTAGTTATTACAAACATCTGTATTCATTCAGATTTTCCAGGCATTGTACCCAGCGCTCTGTATCGTAGCTGCTTCAAACTAACCCACGTTAAAAAGCATCTCCCACCACAGTTTAACTTGTTGTATTTGTTTCATAACAATTTTCTTATTCACCCTCTTCAGAGTAACAACAGAGCAAATTTCAGACACGTATATGTTTATACGTTTGCTCCTTCTTCTCCTTGGCGGAAACTTTACTACTTGCAGTAGCTGCGCTCTAAAACGAGCTACATAAACAAACAGACTGTTGTATTACTGATGGTACAGTCAAAGCATGTGCTGCACTCCTAATACACGTTTGCTAAATGTTCTATTTACACACCTCATTTTTGCTGCCTGTTAAGCTCACTATGACAGGAAAATACTCAGATAAAGGAGACTAGTCAAATAGTCAAACCCCCCAAAATACCTTTAAATAAATCTTATATATATACAAATATATGAATGAGAGCAGCACAGTTTATTTGCTTCCCCAGACTCCAAGCTCATTTGCACTCACAATCTTGCAATTAAACATGACATGTAATCTGCTATTCATTTATACTTACTGGTACAGCTTTTTTACATACTGATTTTTCACTAACCTTCCTTTTAATGTGTTCCAACAAGTCCTCCCGACCCTGCTTAAAATATGGGTGCTGAAACTCTACTGGACCATCTCGCTCCAGTTTGACAATCCCAGAATCAACATGGACAACTTTACGGAAACCATCTTTAATAAAAAAAAAAAAAAAGGAAGAAAAAAAAAATCTCTCAATGCCCACATTAAGGAAAACAAACTGTATCGCTCTGACTATCCTTTTATCAGGTTTGAGAATGAGACAGCAACCTAGTAGCAGAGAGCACAGCAGAACTGCTCAAAGGAAATAATCTGTAACTGAACACACGCAGGATCGTGAACTATGCCAGAAACCAAAAACCCCCAAGAACTTACACATGTTTAACTGTCTGACAAAGCTTGCCATGTTGTTGTGCTTGAAGTATTTGGGAAGAATCTCTTTTGCGAATCTCTGTTCGTCCAACACCAAGAAACTCTGGCCATTCTAAAACGAGAAAGACGTTAAGCTTCTTAAAGACTATTGTAGAAAACACTCTGGGCTTTTAGAATTAATCACCACATAGGAATGCTTCCTTTGTGCACGCAGTATGTAACTGATCTGCTTGCCTACAGTTTTCCACAACAAAAGTGTACAAACCCTTCAGTTGCAAAGCAACAGAGAATTCCTGATTTACATTGCTATCCATACCTAAAGGGAAACATTTCTATTGTTACTCTTCACTTCCTCGAGAGAAATGATTTAACGACCAGTTTACCAACAAGTGTCAGTGTCACTACAGCAGAATACTATCGATGTTGTATGTAGCTTCACAATCTTGGAATACAGCAAAGAGACTGCAAGGTAAAAAAAAAAAAATAAAAAAAAAAAAACACCACCACAACACAACAAAACACAGCTTAAGTCCCTTCTGCTTCTCAGCATAAAAACATGACTAGTTTGGTAAGACCTGTAGAGAAGATGAAGCTGTCAAAAGCTGAGGGTGTCCACTGGATTTCAGAGTTACCAAACAGCACTTAAGACAATACCTCCCTCCTCCTGCGATGCCAACTGTGAGGGAGGACTGATCTTTTCCCCACTGCACTGGTCCTCAAATTTCATCCACGGGCTGAGACTAAAATAGAAAGAAGGCTCTGCTCTTTGTTCTTCAATGATCTTGCTCCAATAACTAAAGGACAAGTAATTGGCAGGATCCAAATCAGCTGCTTCAAAATGGTACAGGTTTCTCTGTGGTCTACCCACAGTACTCTCACTTTGCACCTATGGAGGAGCCTACCATCTTTGACAAATGTCATCGCTGATACTCCATCTTCTCAGAGGCCCTTTGGTTCAAGAGGCCCCACTTTTTTCTTACCCCCCAACGCCAGCAGCTCTGTGTTCCCCAAGCAGCTTGAAAAACCAGCACGAGACCATGTGAAGATCTTTACCTAAGACCTTGTTTCTGACAAGCAAGCGAGGATCATCAGAAGCAGGGTTTATAAACGGAATGCCATTAGATGAGTTACAAGCACAAATCTGAGAACAGTAGGAAGATGAAAGCTTCCCAGTAATGTATACCTATTTCCCGCTGAGAATCAGTCAGCGTAAGGAAAATGGGAAGCAAAACAGCAGGAACAGATGACTTTAGCTAATGCATTAACATAACTCACTAGCTGAAGGTACTCAACTGGTGCAACGGTGACCTGTAACGCCAACAGACAGTTTTCACGCAGCACCTGACTTCACTGTTACTTTAAAAATTTTCAGACCTACAGCAGAACAATTCAGGAGATAGTTCTTCTCGTCCTTGTTGCCTTGACAATCATTTACACTGATGTTGTAAACAGACGTCAGGTTAAGGCCTGACATTAACTGAGCGAAGCCTTACTACATAGCTGAATACAGCTTTCAGGTCTTACTGTTACTGACAGCAGCATACAGCAATTGTCCAAGTATTTCATCTGTTATTCCCTGTATATGTTTCAATGTCACCGCAACCTCCACTAAGATAGGCATGTGGAGAGACAAAACGTGGTTGTTCTGCTTCAGTTTCTATCCACCCAGTGCAGAGACACAGGAAAAAGTGAAATGTTACAGTTACAGCACTTTTCCTCCACTATTACGCCTGACATAGTGTATTTTCAAAACAGACTAACACTCGCATACCAAAGGCTACCAATACCTTCCTCCATCCAAGAACTGCTAAATGCTGCTAACATGAACCACGATTAGTAGATCTTCCTTCACAAATTGCGTTGCAGAATCTCTAACAATTTGGCCTTAATTTTTAATTAATGAAATAACACAAAGATACCTAGCAATAACCTTGGTACATTTACTTGAGGTAACTCCAAGCAATACATTTGGAGAGTGTCCATAAGGTGGCAAAAATGGCAGGTAAGGCAGGCATCACTCCCTGCAGCCCTCAGCATCTCTCTTCCAAAGGAAACAAGCAGATGGAAAGCTGTTGTGGTCTAGGCAGAATCCACAAGTCTCCTTCTTCAAAAGGTTCAGGTTGAAGCTACCGGTAACCTGCTATCAGTGCAGCGCTTAAGGGAACCTTTGATGGCTGCCTGAATATTTAAAATAAACTGAGCTGAAAGCTGCCATCTCAACACCACTCGAAGATGCCAACACGGTTTGAGAACAGCCCTTTTAAATACGCTGTTGGGAAAACGTTTAAGATAGAGAAAAGCATGACGTTATTGTAAAACAATCCGCGCGGCGCTACGGGAGAGCTCCCGCTGCCTGCGCCCAAACCCGCGCAGGATCGCTCCCCGTGCCTCCCGCATTACCTCGCCGGGCTGCAAGGAGGCGGGCACGTCCTGCTTTACGGTATTTTTCAGACACTCGCGGATTTCGCAGCCTGGCAATGGCTCCGCGCTGCTCACTACGGCAGCCTGGCACTTTACCACAAAGGATCCGAGAGGAAGGCCACCCGAAGCCCATTTCCCTTTTTTTATACATTTATTTCTGAGGAACGAAGCCCAGCCCGACGCGACCGATGGGATCACGGCACACATTCCCAACCCCCGTACCCCCGGAGGAGACCCTCCACACCCACCGCCGTGCCCCCGGGGCCGGCCGCGAACAAAGGCGGCGGTGTGCGGGGGGGGTGGCGGCGGTGGGGGGGGCTCCAGCACCGCCATCCCCACGTGGCCGCCGCCTGCGGCCCGGCCTCGCGCGCCCCCCCCCCACCTTCCCTTCCAGCCGTTAAACGGCTCCGAGCCCCCCCCCCTCAGCGCGGGTGCCCCCCCTGAGGCGGGCGGGCCCAACGGGCGGCGCCGCACCTGGCTCCAGGTGATGAGCTGGTTGCTGGGCGCCTCGCCCACCAGTGCCCACAGCTTGCTGAGGAAGGCCGGCACGCCCGCGCCGGCCGACGGCGGTTGCTGCTGCTGCTGCTGCTGGGCGGGCTGCTGCGGGTGCTGCTGCTTCATCGTGCTCGGGAGCCGCGGCGCTGCGGCGCGGTGCGGCCGGGGGAGGGGCAGGAGGGGGAGGAGGAGGAGAAGCGGCGCGGTGCGGCTCCGGTGCCGGCTCCGCCCCTCCCGGCCGCCGGCCGCGCATGCGCGCGCCTGCGCGCCGCTTTTACATAACGGGCCCACGTGCGCCGCCCTCACGTGCCACAACAGCGCCGCCCGCACGTGCAAGTGACAAGGGGCGGGGACCAATGGCGGCGCGCGCCTGCTCTCCGGGGGGCGGGGCCAGGTGCGCTGAGGGGGCCGTGGTCGCGCGGCCGGTGAAGGCGTGCCCTGAACCCCTCAAGATGGCCCTAGCTACTGCGGCCCGGGCACCCCGCGGTTGAAGCCGGCGAAGCGGCGGTCCCGGCCCTCCCGGCGGCAGGGGAGGTGCAGCCGCCTCGCCCCAGCCTTTGGCTGCCATTTTGGCACAGTACCTCCAAACATAGGCGGTGTAACTGCAGCCGCCTGCTTCCTCTACCTACTGCTTGGAAGGATAAATAAATAAAAAAGCTGATTTTTTAGTTTCCAGTCACAGTAACTCACACAGAAAACTGTCCAGCTCTCCAAAGCTAGTTGAAGCAGTCATTTCTGGTGTCACCTGGCTGTCACAGGTGCTGAGAACATGCCCTTCTTACCCAATCCTTAGTCTTCAGAAAGCTCTGTAGTCTAGTAGAATGGTTAGAAAATAACTAGTTAGATGAAAAACAAGTATACATACCATGCTAATTTATTATATAGATGATACGAGAAAAAGAACATAATAAGCATATGCACAACAGACCCAAGCTAACTCTCTAGCGAAGATGTCTGTCATTCCCAAAGGAGACCTCCTTGCAAGGTAAAGCATTTAAACTTCAGATGTACTGACTGACTATAGAGCCTCTCAATAGAAATTGATTTAAATCAAAAGCATAGTTGAAGGAAAATAGTCTAGGGAATGGTAAAAATGCAGTAAATTTCCTTCCAAGCTCCATTCTGATAAAAAAATATTTGCAGTGAAGTCTGCAATGAAGAAGCTCCTCTACGGCACCGAAGCTACTATCTTCACAACAAATCCTCAGCCATTGACAGTGTTACTGATGTTTCAGTTTGTTAAGAGGTACCATAAAACTGCAAATCAAATCTCAAAGTCTCAAAAAAAACAAGGTCAACCTGGTCTGCTTCAATCTGCAGTGGGAACAGCACAATGTGATAGAAAAGAAAAACACATTAAGAACTTTTAGCTTGATAGCTTGCAGGAAGATGAATTTAAATATTTTATATTCAAACTATATATCACCTAACTTCTCCTTTCTCATAGCATTAGCTGGCTACAATAACCTTTAACAAACTAATTCACTCATGTTCACTAGGTCATGACTGAGAGAAGTCACAACTACTGAGTTTAAGGCTTATTCCAAATACCAATCCCTGAAAAGCTAAAAATGCCTTAAAACCTATTAAAAACAAATTTATAATTGTCTGAGCAATTTTTTCATACTAACATGCATGCAAATTCCTACCAGCTTTCATTTATTTTGCTAGAAATGCCAGATAAGCAGAGTGAATATAATTATGATTTGATCTGGACACAGGTTTGTTCTCCATCTTATGTTTTCTGTTTACATCATCATCTTGGTGACAAAGACTTTTATATAATTTGGTTGCTAACCTCTTAGGGTTGAGGGAAGTCAAACTTTTCTTGCTGGACCTCAGTTTAGGGGAAAAAAATAAAGAGGAATTTTCTTCTGAGGCCTTAGGGCATAAGAACTCAAAGTTATTAATTTAATACTTAACATACCGCTCAAGTAACCCTTCAATTAGTTTTTTGTTGTCTTACAAGGTCCAAACAAGGTAATTTCTTGCCTATGTTCATGAAACTTCCTGTTACCTTACAAGTCAGTGACCGTAGAACTCACCAGCTTAACCCATGGCTATTTTACTTCCCAGTATCTTCATGAGCAGTGCTATCAATCTTCTTTTTCCACCCTGAAATAAATTTTTCCTCCATTCATCTTGCAGAAATATGGTAATTATTATCCGTTCTGAGACAGCTCAAGCTAATTAGATCTTTCACAATACTATTCCCACCTTCCCTTCACCAGAAAAACATAGGAACTCTGTAAAACTTTATAGGTATTGTGAAATTTTGGGAGTACAGAAAAAAATTCCTCCATTATCCCTTAGTTTTTCCCCTATCCCTCAGGCCCCAGAAGACGGGATATTTTGCTATTCCTCCCCAACCTTGTGTCCCCTCCCTAGGACCTAGAGTCCCCACATGTGGAAGTTCCAACCTAAGACCTTGTGCTTTGGGGACTGAGAGCACACTGCCAATAGGGAACACCTACTTTCCAGACCCCTCTGTTACATCTTTCACAGAGAGGCTATGTAAGTAGCAGCATCACAAATCTGGGCAGGAAGCCAACGGAACAAAGCTAAGCATCTATTCATATTGTTACCTGTTTACTTTGACATCACATATGCTTAGAATCACACCACCACTGATCCCTTCCACTCATGGCAGAGCAGCACGCAAGCCACATAGCAGTCCGATTCTCCCTTAAATGAACTTCGGCCACAGATAGCCCTGTTTTGATGTGGTTTAAGGTAAGTTATTTGAAATGGAGACTGTGCTATAGCGTACTTACAGATAAACTTACAAAGAGATGTCACAGGGAACAGCCCTTATGTAACAAGGCTTTTCTATTATGAACTTCATCTATCTTCTCTCAATTCTGATTTTTCTTTCACCACAGTGGAATACACAGCAAGGGTCAACAGCCAAGCTTTTCTCACAGGCTGTTGCTATGGCTCTTCTCAGTCTGAAGTGCAGTCTGTATAAATTCCTGTTATGCCAGACTCTGAGTAAAGCCTAAGTCAACTCCCCAAGGGATACCAGTCTACAGATTTTCCTCAAGACAAACAGCATGAAGCAAAATAAGCAACTGAAAATGACAAGGGAGTCAAAGGTAAGGTGACAGATTTCAAGGCAATGCTCTCTTCTTTTCATGACCACTCTTTATCCTGACTGCAGTACAAAGCATTTGAAGGTTGTTGCAATGATAAGGTAATACAGACAGACACAGTGGTCCTGTCACTCTCAGACATACTATGTGTGTTTCAGATCCAGTTATCTTTATTAGTTTGCCTATAGTGATCCCTGTGAAGGCAAAAGAAAAGCAGTCACTGAGCATGCACATATGTTGCCACTGGAACAAATACGTAAGGGCACAAGTTAACTGTCTTAGAATGCCCGCAGTATCAAATGCTGTGCATAGCACTTTACAACCAAAATTTGATCTAAGCTTTCCCCCTTAAAAAAAACAACATATTATGCCATTTAAGCAACTAAAGAGTGTTCTCCTGGGAGTCCAAACACTGCATGTATTAGCATCTCCTTGAAAGTGTCCCTATGAGGCCTTGCTTTTAGTTAATCCTCCTTGAACTTGGGGACAGCCTTTGAAATTTGTGTCTTCATGATGCAACTGGTTAGAGTAGACAAAGTAGACAATTTCAGAGAGTTTCTGAAGAGGTTATGCTTCTAAAACGAGTATCCTCTGTTTCATGCTGTCCTTGTGCATCTGATTCAAGTAGTGTTCAGTTTTTCAGTTCATTTTTTTGGATAGCTAACCTATTCATTTTCCTTCTCTTCTCCACACAACCTGTAAGAAAAGCAGATGGCACTGTCAGCACACAGGGTACCTAGTGGTCAATGATAAAATAAAGACTAAGTTTTAGAATTAAATTATGATACTTAAGTATGAAATCCATTTCCATTCATGATTGATGGCTTTTTTTTAAAAGGAAATTTCATACTCACATTTGTGTTTATTACTAACTCTTCAAGATATCTTGCTATAAAAATGGCACAGGAATTATATTGATTTTTTATTTGCTTAGGTAAAAGGAATATTTGTTTCAGGCCTTTCCCACTTCGACAAGATCTTCTAACACTATGAAAATGCTCAATGCACCTTAAAAGACTATTTTGATTTTATTACAAGGAAATTTTGCACACTGGGAAGAGATGTTTTAAACAAGCTTAGATAGTGACCAATTAAATGCAATCCGCTTCTTTAAAAAACAACATCCAGTCTCAAAATGCTTGAAGCCATTGAAGAAAGTTTAAAAATGAGACCAAAAATATGAACCTAAAGCCAGTTCTTAAGCCATCGTAAGAACAAGTTCCAGTATCAGGCCAGATTATCTGATCTTCAGGGCTTTCTGCAAAATTAATCTTTATTGAAGCTTTTGGAAGCTTTTAAAGAACATCCCTTCCATTTGGTTTACTCTTACCAAAAGCACAAAGCAGAATAGAAACTCTTCACAAAGTATCAACATGCAATTTTAACCATGTATTTGACATGTAAAAATAAGTGTTCTTATTAAGTTATAAAATTAAGTTTATTCTCACGAATAAGATGTATTAAATTAGTTCACCTCTTAAAGGTCATTCAGAGATGATCTGAATGCACAACACCCACCTGCTCTGTGATTGTGGAGTCTGTCACGTCATTCCCACCTCACCCTGCTGATGGCTATTAAACCACCCTCTTCAGCCTGTTTAAACTGAGAAACCCACAAGACTGAAAATATAACAAACCAAACTGGTTAATCTCAGTCTGATTTACCTGAATCTGAACAGGTAGAACGGTAATCTTCTGCATCTGTGTCTAATCCACTGGTTTTCATTGCTCAAGTTCCTGTAATTTTAAGGGAAAAAAAATACTCGATGTCCAAGAACATGACCCAAATACTAGTATTGTGAGAGACACTAGAGAAAGTAATGACTTGCTGCAGTTTCCACAGGATTCTACTATTTCCCTTCCAGTTTGGTTAAAACTACAGCTGTAGCAACCACACACCACTGTTCATATGAAACTGAAACGCCGTTTATGCTGCAACTGCAGCTGTCATCATCTTTGTTTAGTTAGTAAAATGTAATCAAGTTATTTTTGAATTTGCTATCAACGTGTTTTCTTGCTAGGCTGCATTTTCTTCTTGTCCCCAGATTGGCTATTATGTTGAGATTATACGTTAAAAAACAGGACGAAGCCAGCAACTGGTAGTTTTCTATATTTTGCAGATGTAAGAACTAAATACACACAGAGCATCTGGACTTCACAGTTCTGGCAGATGCTGTCTGTGGTTTGCACATTTGGTGCCTTATCCTGAAACTTCAATGGAGTCTCAGCAACAATCACTTCCTCCTCTCCCTGCCTCTAGATAGGAGATGCAATCAGATCCCAGTCACCTTCTTTAGGGTCTTTACAAAGAACAGATTAAGATTTCATTAATTTCATTATTGATCATTAAGGTTCCCTACTCAGTGCTGAGGAACAGAACTCAGAATGTAGTGCTCTGTTATTTGTGACAAATATTATGAATGAAAAATCTGTATTTTTTTAAACAAGCCACATACACACAGATGACAAGGACATTCCACTTGCAGATTTACTACCTATATTACTAAAGAGGCCCATAAACACGATCATCTCCCCCCCCACCCTTAAGAAAAAAAAAGCATTTCCCCATGTTACTGTTCAGAAACAGCTGTCCTCTAGTTCTCTCAAGCTAGATGCTGCTCCTTCAAAAATATATGGAGAGAACACTGAACAGCTGGACGCAAGAGACTGTAGGACTGATAAGCATTTTGTCCTCCCTATCCCTTCAACAATGTCATGTTATTCAATCCCTTCCACCATCTCCACTGTGCCATCTTCTGCAGTATGCTGCAATATCTATTAGATCAAGGCAAACGGGATTATAAAATATAAACAATCGACTCCTTAAACACCTTGGGGAAGGGAATAAATTTTTAACCTGTATCAGTTCTATAATCCAGTTCAGATAAATCGGATGCAAAAGCAGTTTCATCATCCCAACCAAGAGAAAGATCCAGGAATAAAAGCAAGCAGCTAAGGAAGCATGAGTTAAGGCAAATTATACCTTGTCAGACTACAAAAAAAGCAAGACATTTCTTTTTTCCCCCCAACTTAAAGTATAAAGTAAGTCATACGATGAAGGCTAGTGATTTTCCAGGTGCTTAATATTTTTCTGATCAATGAAGACAAGTGTCAAAACAAAATTTGTGTCAACAAGAGACAGAGGTGTTAGAAACAATGTAGACTTGGGTTAGAAGGAATCTCTTAATGTATATAAAGAACAGGCAGAAGTTCAGTTTCTTACTAGATGTTCTCTATTATGATGTCTGACAACTCTATGTTGGATATATATATTCTAGAAAAAGAATGTAAACCTGATAACACAGGTTTATGCGTGATAACACAACAGTTTCAGTCTTGGAGAAAACACTTTTAGACCATTTTCGATGGATTTTTTCCAACACTAGAAACAAACAATAATTAAATCCAAACACACAGCAACTCTGCCACGCCAGTGTTAGAAAACACCTTAAGTTGCAGAAAACATCAAGACTACTTTCTATAGCATGCACCTTTGCCTGATCTTAAAATGCCACTGGTGGGCTGCCTTACTCAATTTCTTACATGCCTATCGGGTGAAGAGAGGGATGCTTCTCCTCTGAGTATTTCCAGTGAAGTTGAATCTGTTTTGAGGCCAGAAAAGGAGATTAGTTTAAGAGATTCACCCAATCCCATAAATCAACTCTTTAGAGAACCTTTACACTCCAAGATTTTCTACTCTTTTAGCTTGCTAACTTCCCTTCATTCTCCAAAAGCTTGGTTTGTCAAGATACACTTTCTTAGTTAGTGAACCTGTACATTTTTATTGCAGTTCATTTTATTCTCACCCTGACCTCGTAACTTGATTATACGGACCAAGTTCTTTTCACAACTATTCAGTGCAGTACTCCAAATCCTGCTAGCTTCAGAAATCTTCCAAAATAGTTGAAAACCTCGTGGCTACTACTGTAAAAGTTGTACGTTTAACAGGACAATTAAGCATGTTGTAAAGCTAGGACTAAATCCTGCTTCTTGTATGCATTTCTATTGAAGCCTGTAGGAGTTAGCATGGAAGTAAAATGAAAACATTGTTTGTGTAATAGTTTTAACACTACGCAATGCTTAAAACCAAACCAAAACACAAATGCTCTCAAATGCAGCCAAGGTAACCAGCAATGAAATAGAGAAATGCTTTTTTTTTTTCCCCTGTGCCTAGGGATGTAAAATCACAAGAGGTCAAGTCTATTGATATTTTGCTTTAAATTTATCAAAGCTTGCTGTTAGATCTGTGGATTTTCTCTGAGAAAAGAAAAAAGTTAATCTAACCTGACACTTAATAGCTGTTTGTAACTATGGCTAAACCAAGTTGTCATAGCTTGAAATTCAAGAGAAAAATCACTCCCTTGTGTTGTGTACGCTGTCTCTAGGTGACCACTAAGTGCAGAGCTCTCCTTTCAAACATTCAAAGGCAGGGAAGGCCACAAAAAAGAGACATACAGGCTCTAACTGCAGTTTGTACAGGAGTACTAGTTCTGCAAGGAATTTTTTTTTAACTCATTATGACAAGGGGTGTTCTGCTTATCTACTGGACAGCAGTACCAAAACTGGCATCTGGTGTGGAAACATCACGACTGAACACACGAATGCAGTTTACATATACACTGTATACATCTCCACTGAACTGTAAGGATCCCCAGGTCTCAATGGAGCAGGCCAAACATGACCCAGAAGACCCTCCCCATCCCCAACGTTTCATGTTGTGAAACCCATTTTAATAATCTATAGGTGGAGCTGTGCTTCACTCTAAACCTGTGGAAGCACTGAAGAACATAAGGAGATTTCTTTAAATCAAAAGGATAATCTGTCTTATCTCCCTGAGGGAAAGATCTGTTTCATTACGACACATCTGGAAGTATCTAGATCAGTTCCAGCAGAGATCAGGAACTGTCTTAAACAGAAGTACAACTTGGAAAGGTTGACAAGGGATGAAACAAGAAGCTGACCATAGGTTCAATGGGAAAAAAAACACAAACATAAATCCAAGGACAAATATGAGGTCCCTGGTAAGGACATGTTCTGTTACATTAAAAAACACTTTTCCAATATCAAACATTATAGAACAGCCCTGAACCAGAGAGAGCTGGTCAAATGGCTGTAATCTCATAGTAGTTTGGTTTTAGAAGCGAAACTGGCAGAAAGGGGGCCTGTCCCATCAGCTCCTTCAAAGCAAGAGAGTTCTCAAGAGCTTTTATTGAGCAGATTTGGCACAGTCTGCTAAGTTGTTCTGTAGGTGGGCACCACGATCATCTATCAAATAAACACCACCCTTTCACAGAACAGGAACAATTTCACTTACTATACATCTGACCTTTCTGGCTGGACCAGCCACCCCTACCATCTTCCAGACTCAGGAGGACTGCAGACCAATTACCCTCCTCCTGTATCAGGTGCTATAAGCTCTGGCATTTGGGGGAAGGTGCTGATTTATTGTTTTTGCATAGGAAGCATACAAACTGTTCACACAGAGAATCAGCCTGAGAAATTCCCATGAATGCCTTTTTTAAAGGCTATCAGCCCACAGTCAGCTCAGTTCTCCCAGAAAACATTGTTTTCACAGTCCGTGTAGAGGAAAAAACAAAGGACAAAGACTCCCTTCTCTGAGAAATGAGGCAGTATTGCAGAAAGGCTGCTGTCACCTCAGTAACGCACCAGTCCACATCCTACCCCTAAGTTGCTAAATCAGTTACCCTAACAGTTGAACCTTCCAGATTTAGTGACTGATAGTGGTAGAACTCCAGCTTGTGACTCATGGTCACTAACAGGACAGCTGGAGAGGTTAAAGACATTTGACACAGGCATTTTGAGTCACCCTGCTCCCTAAAGCATAGAACCCATGGTTTTTTAATCAGACCTTAACCTTTGAAATGGCGATTTGAGATAACTCACATAAGCTTGGCAGTGCTATATTTATTGAGTACCACAAGGGTTTGAAGAAGAGGCTGCATTACAGAGGAAATGTGTATAAAAGGGAGTAAGACACATGCTTTTACAAAAAAATGGTGGATTAACCAAACTTCAATATGGATATGCCAGAACAACATGTTATTCACAGATATTTAAGACTTACTTTCCTGAGCATTCTACCAAAGAAGATCTAAATCCATATAAAGTACTCATTTGACCATTGAAGGGTTCTGACTAACACTTGCCATGGTGATCCAGATCCATTTAGAAGCATCGTTGGTCCTGCCTATTTCTTCTTTCTTGATGGCATCTAGGTTTGTTAGTGATAAGGTAGTTTCTGCTCATCCTTGAGCAGCTGTTGATGAGAACAAAATGCCCATTTACAAGTTTAAAGCTGTCTATACTGACAAATGCAGCACAGAATTCTAATCGTAAAACCTTTTCTACCCTGGGAAAAATGCTGCCTTGGAAAATGCAGAGATTAACTACAAAAGTATTGCTACAGCGAAGATTATAGGTGTATGCTGGTGTACTATTTAGACAGTAATCTGGAACTGGCAAAGACTACAGAGATATCACTATGAGCCAATTGTTTATACATATAATTAAAAAAAATCTTGTGTAAGTAAGTGTTGTCTGCCAAGTTAACAACAGTATTATTAAATGAAGCATGCCACATACTGACAACAGAAAAGCTTTTTTTCTAAGAAATAAATTGTTGCTGCATATATGAATGAAGGATCAGTTAGGCACAAGGATCTACACTACAGAGTCTAGAGGTCATCTGTTCTGCACCCCCTCCCCAGCTTTACTCAAGCAGGGCCACCAGGAGGAGGTTGCCCAGGATCGTGTCCTGCCAACTTCTGAAGACTTCCAAAGGATGGAGGCTCCACAACCTCTCTGGACAGCCTGTGCCAGTGCTCTGTCACTCACGCAGCAAAGAAGTGCTTCCTGATGTTCAGCTGGAACCTCGTGTGTTCCAGTTTGTGCCAGTTGCCTCTTGTCCTGGCACTGGGCACCACTGAAAATAGCATGGCTCTGTCTTCTTTCCACCCTCCCTTGAGGTATTTATAGACATTGGTAAGTTCCTCCCTGAGCCTCGCCTTCTCCAGGCTGAACAGTCCCAGCTCTCACAGCCTCTTCTCATAGGAGAGGCGATCCAGGCCCTTCATTATCTTGGTGGCCCTACACTGGACTCTATCCATTATGTCCACATCTCTCATGGACTGGGGGGCCCAGATCTGGACACAATTCTCCAGGTGTGGCTTCACCAATGATGAATATAGACAGAACTAGATACCTCTGCATTTGTTAATATTTTTAGATTAGTAACCACTGAGGTAAAGCAAGAAAAAGGTCACAGCCTCTGCTGCTTCCTGAACACGGACTGCTTTATTCCACCACCTCCCGAAATAATAGCTTCACTTTGGACTAGGATTATATGATGAAATTCACCTACCTCTCAGAATATAGACACATTTCAGCTACTAAGTTAAAACAGGCATACATCATGTTTTAGGCTCCGTCATTTCACAGTGACTTGTAAAAACAAAACAAAACACAAACTCAGATTCTCCCTAAATTGGAGAGGACTCCTTTTACACTACCTGCCCTAATCTCAAAAAAATCTTTTGATATTTTCTCTCCACAAAACATTAGGCCATTCTACAGTAAAAAAAAAAAAAAAAAACAGATTTGCTCTTAGAAATGCTTTCAATGTATACAACAAATGCTCACTTTAGCTTAAAAGCTTCCATTAAGATTTTAGCTAAAAAGTGGAAGTTACTTGATTTTGGGCTAAAAACACCACAAAATTTGTTTGATTTTTATTGCTAATGACTTAACACATCAGTATCGTAGCATCATCATTCTACGTACTCCTGAAAACATTTATAGGCAGATGGACTGCAAGGAATGTGAACAAGGAAAACCAGCTCATGCTGTAGGGAGGAACGCATAGTTCTGGCAAACTAAAAATAAAAAGAAAGCATTAACACACCATATGCTGTACAACAGCTAATAGTATTATTTAGAAATATTCCAATAAAAGAAAGCTAACAATGGCAGAAGTTCAGACCTACTAAAAAAACGGGGCTTAAGTCAGCCACCTCTGACAGTCCTATTCGTCACCATAAAAACTCGTGTTTGTTTATAACTAACAATTTAGCTTCTTTCATTTTACACAAACCTTAGGATAACATATACGTAGTTAAAGAGTTTTCCTTGTGACCAAAGTTACTAGCCATGCCAGAAGACAGTTGAAATACCACTGGTAAAACAAATTTTGGCTTGTACACAGACCACGACTTAAGACTGACTTGTCTTGCACCACAATTGTAGTATCTTCCTATTCAGTAAGTTCTGTTTTAACCTCTGTGCATCTGCATAGTAGTGTTAATACGTTCTCTTTCAAGCAGTGTGAGAAAAGCAGCCAAAGAAAGGGAGCTCTTCAAGTATTTTCTTGTAAGTGAAATCCTATCACAAAAAGTAATTTCAACTCAGGTAATGCTCATGTAACGTCGACATTTTAGAAACTACAAACAACATTGGTGTAAGAGAACAGCCTGCGTGCACACAGTGAATATTCAAACAAACAATCAATTTTTTTCATGCTTTCAAACTGAAGATAGCAATCACAACTGGATTATTTCTTAGAATGTGTCAATTAACAATCTGACCAGGGAGAAGGCTAAAGTAACTTAGAGGAAGTAAATCTTTTTGGCAAAAGAAAACACTTCGAACTGCCACAGAGTAGACAGTAACACAGCACTGGGTGAAGGACTCATTTAATGACACCACACCCTTGGGCAAATCTTAACCTGTTCTAATTTTCACTTCCAGTTTATGAAATGGTGGTAGCTTCCATACCTGCAGCAGAGATTTTACAATCACGTAATTGCTCACAGTCTGAAATCTTCAGGACTAACAGCAAACTTCTCAGTCTCAGCCTCGCTGAAGTGCTCACTCATTATTAGGGTAACCAGCTCCAATTACAGAAGTACATATGTGAAGGTAAGAACTACGTTTTCCACGGCTTTTCCCTGTTGGTGTCAAAACAAAGAGTTTAGACTTCTCCTTTGTAGCAAAGTAGCTGAAGCACAGAATAAAAACAGGACATATTTGCTGAACAGCTCTCACTCCAGCCCAACAGAAAACAGGGAAGAAAATGCAATGGATTTAATCCATACTAAAAAGCTTCAGTAAATCACCATTCTGCAGCTTAGCCTGTGAGGTGACCCGACATCAGCAAAAACATTCTTAAGGATGTTTTCATTTGTGACTTATATTGTGGAAAGGTAAATTTAAAACAAAAAGACCTGTGGTTTAGATTGGTTAAATTTTACCTGACAGGCCTCAAATTCTAATGGACTATTTGGAAATTGATTCAAAGCAGCAAATGACGACTGTGTGGCTGTTTTTGTTCCAGAAGATAAATTTCATAAGCATCTCAAACAGAAGTTTCAGAGTCCACAAAGTACATTCATTCTGGTACACCCATATGCTATATACTACTTAAATTCCCCTTTAAAAACATAGCTAGCCATGAAATACTTTTTCCTAATGCAACAGAGGAGCTGCACTAAGAATTAGCATTTTCCCTCTAGCCAGAAAAGGTGCTGAAACAGGAAGAACATTTCCACCTCAGACTAACACTGAACCCAAGCTCTGAAGCCTTTGCTTTTACACATGGCAGAACTCCATTCACATTCAAAAGCAAAAAGTAAAATGTGTCTCTCACTGTTTGTACTGGGTTTATGTGGCAAAGTTTTGATAGCAGGGTGGGGGCTGCAGGGGTGTCCTCTGTGAGCAGAAGCCAGCAGCTGCCCCATGTCAGATCAGAGCCAGCTCCACCTGATGATCAGAGTCAGCTCCAGGGTGGATGGTAGGGCAAATGCATTTTTAGTTTGCTTTAACTCTCACTGCTCTAGTCTGCTAGTGATAGGCAATAAATTACATTCATCTCCCTTATGCTAGTTCTGTTTAGCCTGTGACAGTAACTGGTGAGTGATCTCCCTGTCCTTATCTTAACCTTTGAGCTTCCTCCCCCCCCCCCAACATTTTCTTCCCCCTTCCTTCTGAGAAGAGAAGTGTCAGGCAGGAATGGTGCTGAGCCACCTACCACCTCACTTCTCAGCTCCTAACTTACTAAGCAAAAGGAACACCCTGGTCCATAAGGAAGAAGTCTCCATAGAAAAAAAAAGGGATGCCTTTTCTCATCCTTATTCCCCTCAAAAAGGAGCACTGTTTCCCAGCCCTCTCATGTATCCCTTTTTCCTAGAAGCTCTATTTGTTTTCTTATCTCAAGAGCAGAGTAGGCCACACAGGGAAGGGCATGGATGCCCTTCTCTTTGACACTTTTTCAAGACTTCTCATCCCTGTTTTACCACATTCAAACATACGGATTATCTACTAACCCTTCTGAACACATACTCCTACCCACATGTTTTTTAGTTCAAAAACAGCTGCTACAAACTAGTTATGACCATGAGCTAGAACATGCTGAACCAACTGCCATGAACCAGAACAACTTCAGTCAAGAGAGAAAGCAAACAGGTAAAAATGAAGGATATTAGTTTAATTTGCTTGCAGCAAAGGTGTCTTGTTACAGATACCAACAATGCTCAACTCCCA
Organism: Cygnus atratus; assembly: GCF_013377495.2. Lineage (NCBI taxonomy): Eukaryota > Metazoa > Chordata > Aves > Anseriformes > Anatidae > Cygnus > Cygnus atratus. Next base: position 54,754,435 of record NC_066364.1, on the reverse strand, counting down.
CAGATCATCAGTCTTTCCTTGCTTAGACAGATCTAAGAGTTCTGGTACTGTTCTCCCCATAAAGTTGAACCCACTGTTCTTACTCTTCAACAATCCTTTCCCATGTCTGAAATGGGTCTGCTCAAAGTCTTCGATGATCAAGGTCCCTGCCTCCAGTTTCATGTTTGTTTCTGCTTCCTGTCCCACCACAGTGATTATTCCAAAGTCTGGAAAACAAAACACAAAGCAACTCCGCAACTTGTTCAATATTTGATTTATTACACAAGAAATATCCAAGTTATTTTCGGTTATTCAAATAATGTGAGGAGGAGACTGCTACAGGCACAATCAGGGAAATAAGGATACTTAATGGCAATAAGGAATAAGCTCTAACATGCCCTTGCTTCTACATTGTTAACATGACAACATAATGGATCGATCTGTAGTTTGCTTGCTCTCAATGTAAATATTACACAGTACATGAGGATTTTGTACTTCAGTCATTGATAAAAAACTTGTCGGTCAACATCAAAAACAATAAGCATTAATAGGAACAGGCCTCCAAATACTGTATTTTCGGACTGAGAAATTCAATACATGGGATTTATGAGAATTCCAATTCAAAAGAAAATATATTTTGACTTTTTGATTATAATCACTACAATTAAATCATTTTTTGTCCTCAGCTGTTTAGCAATTGTATGGGTATGTTTGTGTGCAAACTATCAACAGCTTGAGCAGAAGACAATAGCTTAATTTCTGTCACTGAAAGGAATGTGGTCCTCTGATGACTAGAGCTACAAGGCTACCAAGTTATTTTTCTACTCCTATATCAAGGCACACTATTTTTCTATAGCCCCTCCGAAACTCCTTTCATCAGCCTTTCACTGAAAGCTCCGAACTCCATTTCCATCAATACTTTTTAATTGTACTATGAGTTTTCAATAAATAAAACTATACAAATTAATCCAGAAAACAGATCTAACAGTTTAAAATTCAGTAAACAACTGAATGATTCCAGGTTGCAATCCCAAGAACATCAAAATCAAGTTTTCCTTTAAGTATACTCTATCCTTGCTTGCTAAATTACTGCCCCATGCAACTATTACGCAAAAGATTAAACTCAAGTTATGCAGCATTCTTCCTCAATATGTCAGGTGAAGCATTAAATAGTAGCATTAAGTACTTAATGTAACTTCGTATTTCAGGAAGTGAATATTCTCCATAGAACTCTAAAAAAAGCTAACTCCACAATCTCTACGTGTTGACATCACTGTGCTAATAGTGTAGTGTGACTACTAAAATATTTTTCTAGTACTTAGAAGTTCTTTGTCTCAAGAAATGCCATTTCAATGCTGAATGATTATAGCCATAAAATAGCCCAGATCAGAATGGACCTCGAATGATCATTTAGACCAACCTTTCAGGCTAAATGGAAACTTAGATGATATTATGCTGCACCCTGTCCAGTCTTGTCTTGAAAGCCTCTGGTGATAGGGATTCTATCACATCCCTGGGGAAGTCACTCCTCTGATTGATTGTTCTCACTGTAAAAAATAAAAATAAAAATTTTTTCTTGGGATATTAACTTGAATGCTTAAAAATAAACAGATTTCTTAGGAACATCAACTAAAAGTGACCATATGTACATAGTAACAGTTACTGTCAAACATGACAATTTGAGCATGCCATGAACACATTTTTTTCAGTTTATTTGACCCAGAAAAATACAACAGAACATGACAGATATGATACATGTAATCAATTATTATTTTTAAATTTTAAGAATACCTCAAAACTGCAACTTGGTACTATGCACAACAGGGCAAGAGCACTCTTACGGTGAAAGTCCCAGAAGTTATGACAGACTTGTCAGCTGCACACATTCCTTGCTGTTTGTATATAAGATTGACATCTCACATTGGTAATAAGAAAAACAAACACACTAGGAGTTTCATTATCTACAGCAGTATTGTTTTAAGACCATGACAAGTGGTGATGATTACCAAGGTAAAAACTAGTGAGAATGAGAGCTCAAGGGAAAATGAAAAATCTAAGCGCATAGAGAAAGAGTCCCCTTGGGAAGTGCTGAGCAGTACCAACTAATTAACTACTGTGCTCATTATCATGCTACATAACATCTTACATGAGCTATGATTTCAAGTGTAGACTGACTGCAGCTCCAGCCAAGACAGAGTATGTGCTGAACTACACCAGTTGCTCTCGAGAAGAGCTATGAGTAAAAGTTAATGGTTTACCCTGGCTCACTGCAAGTAGCTCTTGAGCATACTGTTGACTGCAGTCTCTCTCCTAGGCTATCTGGGGCCTAGGAGACCATTGAAAGCAACTACAATGCTAGCTTTTCTCACAAGTCAGGTAACAAAGCATTGCAAGGAGTGACATAAGTCTTAATATTCAAAAATAAGAGAAATATCAGCTTTAGAAGAACCACAGCTACTTAACTTGTAGCAACTTCATTTTTCTACTGATCAATTGATATTTTGGCTTACTAACATCCGCCTTTACCTTCTGATGGTAAAAAACACCATTGAACTACAGCACATGCACACAAGACGAGATCAACGTCTACCCATCTTTGTATTAAAAGAAAAAAATAATAGCAACCTCCTTTTCCTTTGAGTGCAAGGATTTTCACAGCAGAACTCCTAATTTTATTATCTTCTTCCCTTTCTTGGTACACATACCTAGAGTTCATTAGAGAGTATATGTTATTTACTTGCATTGGCAGAATTTTAAGTTTATAGCTATCATACTCATTTCATTCATTTTATTTATATTTCCCCTCTGTGATACCCATTTTGCCCAAACCCAAATAGTTAGTTCAGGGGACTGGTCCAAACTAAAAATAAAACATCAGATGTTTAAAGATTAAAAAAAGCATATTCCAGTACTGGTGAACAACATTCTCTTGATTAGAAGTGAAAATAGAATTAACAGGAGTTTCTGCTCCCAGAGAGACCTTATAGAGGCCTTACAGTGCCTAAAGGGGGCCTACAGGAAAGCTGGGGAGGGACTCTTTGTCAGGGAGTGTAGGGATAGGACAAGGGGGAATGGCTTTAAACTAAAAGAGGTGAGATTTAGATTAGATATTAGGAAGAAATTCTTCACTCAGAGGGTGGTAAGGCCTTGGCATAGGTTGCTCAGAGAAGCTGTGGATGCCCCATCCCTGGAGGTGTTCAAGGCCAGGCTGGATGGGGTTTCGGGCAACCTGGTCTGGTGGGAGGTGTCCCTGCCCATGGCAAGGGGTTGTAACTGGGTGGTCTTTAATGTCCTTTCCATCCTAAACTATTGTGTGCATCCATGATCCTTCCTATATCTCATTTCACAATCAAGACCAGCAACATGCCAGAGTTATTGTCAGTAATTATAGAACAAAAATCTCAGAAATTATGTAACAAAATCTCAGAACCCTGATGTGGCACCAACTGTGTTAAATTCTTCTTTCATAAGATTAAAGATGTTCTAGCTTTCAAAAACAAAAATTACCTTGAAAACGTTACTAAGCGGAAGAAGAGTAAGAGTACTTACTCGAGTATCGAGCAGGTCCCTTCTCGACCTCGCAGGAAATGCCCTCCCCTTCTGGCGCTGCCTTCCCAGGTGCCCTTGAACAATAGGTTTGAGGCCCTGGAGCTTGAGAGACTGGTGGGTGAGGACGAGGTAGGAAGCCTACCCAGGAGGATGCCTGAGGTGAGGAAGTAGACTCCACGCCTGAGGACTGCCTCCACCAAGAAAGAAAGAAGGGTGATTGTTGTGGGCGACTCCCTCCTCAGGGGAATGGAGGGCCCTATTTGTCGGTCTGACCCCACACATAGGGAAGTCTGCTGCCTCCCTGGGGCCAGGGTCAGAGACGTTACCAGGAAGCTTCCAAACCTGGTTCGCCCCTCTGACTATTACCCGCTTTTGATAGTCCAGGCTGGCAGTGATGATCTTGAAAAGAGAAGCCTCAAGGCTATCAAACAGGACTATAGGGGGCTGGGATGATTGGTGGAGGGAGCGGGAGTGCAGGTGGTGTTTTCGTCTATCCCTACGGGGGAAGGGAGAGGCACGGAGAGGACATGGAAAGCTCACGTGGTTAATAGGTGGCTCAGAGGCTGGTGCCAGCACAGAAATTTTGGTTTTTTTCACCATGGGGAGCTTTGCTCGGCACCCGGCCTGATGGCCCCAGACGGGTCCCTATCTCCAAGGGGAAAACGGATCCTAGGCCAGGAGCTGACGGGGCTCATAGAGAGAGCTTTAAACTAGGCAAGAAGGGGGACGGGGCTCAAACAAGGCTTGTTGGAGCTGTGCCGGGGGAAACAATGGCTAGGCTGGGGAAGAAGGTGATGGCCCAGCTGAAGTGCATCTACACTAATGCACGCAGCATGGGCAACAAACAGGAGGAGCTGGAAGCCATCGTGCAGCAGGAAGGCTACGACTTGGTTGCCATCACGGAGACGTGGTGGGACCGCTCCCACGACTGGAGTGCTGCAATGCCTGGCTATCGGCTCTTCAGGAGGGACAGGCAGCACAGAGGGGGTGGTGGCGTGGCTCTCTACATTAGAGAATCTTTTGATGTTGTGGAACTCCAGGCTGGGAATGATAAGGTTGAATCCCTGTGGGTTAGGATCCACGGGAAGGCCGGCAAGGCTAGCAGTCCTGGTCGGGGTCTGTTATAGACCGCCGAACCAGGATGAGGAGACGGATGAGGAGTTCTACAGGCAACTGACAGAAGTTGCAAAATCGTCGGCGCTTGTCCTCGTGGGGGACTTCAACTTCCCGGATATATCCTGGAAACACAACACGGCACAGAGAAAGCAGTCTAGGAGGTTTCTGGAGAGCGTGGGAGATAGCTTCCTGACGCAGCTGGTCAGTGAACCTACCAGGGGTGGTGCCCCGCTAGACCTTCTCTTCACAAACAGAGAAGGACTGGTGGGAGATGTGGTGGTCGGAAACTGTCTTGGGCAGAGTGACCACGAAATGGTAGAGTTCTCTATTCTTGGCGAGGCCAGGAAGGGGACCAGTAAAACTGCTGTATTGGACTTCCGGAGGGCTGACTTTGAGCTGCTCAGGACGCTGGTTGGCTGAGTCCCTTGGGAGGCGGTTCTGAAGGGCAGAGGAGTCCAGGAAGACTGGGCGCTCCTCAAGAAGGAAATCTTAACAGCACAGGAGCGGTCCGTCCCCACGTGCCCAAAGACGAGCCGGCGTGGAAGAAGACCGGCCTGGCTCAACAGAGAGTTGCGGCTTGTGCTTAGCAGAAAAAAGAGGGTTTATAATCTTTGGAAAAAAGGGCGGGCCACTGAGGACTACAAGGATGTAGCGAGGCTGTGCAGGGACAAAATTAGAAAGGCCAAAGCTCATCTGGAGCTCAACCTGGCTACTGCTGTTAAAGACAACAAAAAATCCTTTTACAAATATATCAACGCGAAACGGAGGACTAAGGAGAATCTCCATCCTTTACTGGATGCGAGGGGAAACCTAGTTACTAAGGATGAGGAAAAGGCTGAGGTGCTTAATGCCGCCTTTGCCTCAGTCTTTAGCGGCAATACTGGTTGTTCTCTGGATACCCAGTGCCCTGAGCTGGTGGAAGGGGATAGGGAGCAGGATGTGGCCTTCGCTATTCATGAGGAAATGGTTGGCGACCTGCTACGGAGCTTGGATGTGCGCAAGTCGATGGGGCCGGATGGGATGCACCCGAGGGTACTGAAAGAACTGGCGGAGGAGCTGGCCGAGCCGCTTTCCATCATTTATCGGCAGTCCTGGCTACTGGGGGAGGTCCCAGTTGACTGGCGGCTAGCCAATGTGATGCCCATCTATAAGAAGGGCCGGAGGGCAGACCCGGGGAACTATAGGCCTGTCAGTTTGGCCTCAGTGCTAGGAAAGCTCATGGAGCAGATTATCTTGAGGGTCATCACGCGGCACTTGCAGGGCAAGCAGGCGATCAGGCCCAGTCAGCATGGGTTTATGAAAGGCAGGTCCTGCTTGACGAACCTGATCTCCTTCTATGACAAAGTGACGCGCTTGGTGGATGAGGGAAGGGCTGTGGATGTGGTTTACCTTGACCTCAGTAAGGCTTTTGACACCGTTCCCCACAACATTCTCCTCAAGAAACTGGCTGCTCGGGGCTTGGACTGGCGTACGCTTCGCTGGGTTAGAAACTGGCTGGATAGGCAGGCCCAGAGAGTTGTGGTGAATGGAGTCAAATCTGGTTGGAGGCTGGTCACAAGTGGTGTCCCCCAGGGCTCGGTACTGGGGCCGGTCCTCTTTAATATCTTTATCGATGATCTGGATGAGGGCGTCCAGTGCACCCTCAGTAAGTTTGCAGATGACACCAAGCTAAGTGCATGTGTCGATCTGCTCGAGGGCAGGAAGGCTCTGCAGGAGGATCTGGATAGGCTGGAGCGATGGGCTGAGGTCAACTGTATGAAGTTCAACAAGGCCAAGTGCGCCCCAGGTGCAGGACCCAGCAACAACCCCAAGCAGAGTTACAGGCTGGGAGATGAGTGGCTGGAAAGCTGCCTGGCCGAGAAGGACCTGGGAGTATTGGTTGATAGTCGGCTGAATATGAGCCTGCAGTGTGCTCAGGTGGCCAAGAAGGCCAACAGCATCCTGGCCTGTATAAGAAGCAGTGTGGCCAGCAGGTCTAGGGAAGTGATTGTCCCCCTGTACTCGGCTCTGGTGAGGCTGCACCTTGAGTACTGTGTTCAGTTTTGGGCCCCTCGCTACAGGAAGGACATGGACGTGCTCGAGCGAGTCCAGAGAAGGGCGACCAAGCTGGTGAGGGGTCTGGAGAACAAGTCTTACGAGGAGCGGCTGAGGGAGCTGGGCTTGTTCAGCCTGGAGAAGAGGAGGCTCAGGGGCGACCTTATCGCTCTCTACAGTTACCTTAAAGGAGGCTGTAGCAAGGTGGGGGTTGGTCTGTTCTCCCACGTGCCTGGTGACAGGACGAGGGGGAATGGGCGAAAGTTGCGACAGGGGAGTTTTAGGTTGGATGTTAGGAAGTACTTCTTTACCGAAAGGGTTATTAAGCATTGGAACGGGCTGCCCAGGGAGGTGGTGGAGTCACCATCCCTGGAGGTCTTTAAAAGACGTTTAGATGTAGAGCTTAGCGATATGGTTTAGTGGAGTACTTAGTGTTAGGTCGGAGGTTGGACTCGATGATCTTGAGGTCTCTTCCAACCTAGAAATCTGTGTCTGTGTCTACTGATGTCCAGTGAAGGTAAGAATAATCTACCAAGTCTGACCAAAATGTATTTTTGATGTATCATAAGAAGTGATACATAAGTAATACAGAACAACAATTTGAAGGCCACAGCTAAAGGAATTTAAAATACTTTCCCCAATCTTCTATTAGTCACTTTAGTAACTTCAGTAATATTGCAAACATACAGAAATCTGACTATTTCTTCAGACAATCATTAGAACACTTGGGTAATGCTTGTATCTTTTGTTAGGAAACAGTAAGTGCACAAAGCTTGGGAGAATTTACACATTTTGGGACACTATGGCTATGTTTTCTGTTCTTAAAAGAAGCAGCATTTTTCTCAGTCATTTCTCACTAATTAGACCACAGTCAATATAAAAATCAAGTTACGTACTGGAAAGCCATTAGCCATTACATCGCCAGCACAAAACTTTCTATTGCTAATGGAACAGATGTACTGTAGGGAATAACAGTACAAAAACCATCATGGCAAACACCCATGGCAAACAAGCCCTGCTGGCTTCAACTTCTTGATCGCTTTAGCTGCCTAGACAGATATCATATTGATACAAGATGCACACACTCATTTATGGGAAGAGCAAAGACATTAAGGGTATAAGCAAGGAATTTCATACAAGAATTGATATTCTCATTCATTTAAGCCAGAATATTTCTTATAAGACCATACAGTTCACAACTGCAAGCTGATACCAGTGTCAAAGAAGTTGGTCATAATCACACCATTTTAAATTAAAGTTTTCCTCTAGCATTGCTCAGCAGCTCCAGTTAATCGCTGCCTCAGACCTGCTGATGCCTCATTTGCTTCTGTTCAGTATCAAGAACTTCCTTCCAAAGTTTTTTTTTTTTCCCCTGACAGCTTAAAAGGTAATATTTCAGTAGCTCTTAGAACAGCCCAACGTTGACAGAAAAGTGTTTTGTAAGTAATACTGAGGTCCTCAAAATGATAATTTAAAACTTCACTTTTGAGGAAAATATATTTTTCTTCATGAAGCAGAAGAGATCTAGAGAGACAGAACACCGAAAGCTAAGGGATCATTATTGACACATCTTAACACCGTACCAGTTAAGCTGCTCTTAGTTACATATCTCAAGCAGGAAATACATCCTGCATAAAATAGCCATCATGAACAAATTTCTAGTATCCCTCACTTAGCAAACGAAGGGCAACAATAAAGGTGATCCCATGAAGCATTCTGCTGCTTGTGAACACAAGTAAGTTAAAGCAAAGCAAAACAAGTGTGACAAGTATACTGATAAATTATACATGCTTATACATAAAGCATGAGTGACCTTTAGGCTCCCAGAGTTACTAACCTGGGTCTCATTTATTAAAACATCCACCAAAGCGATGATGAAACATAGCAGAGGTATTCCAAAGTGAGAGTCCCCATTTCAATGCAGTCAAATTAAATTTGGTTTCCAAATTGACTTAATGAAAAGATCACATTGATTGAAGTAGACTTCATCGCATCTTGAATATAAAAACCCTAGAACTGAAAAAAGTGCAAATGACAAACAAGAGGAAGGGAACTGCAAACAGTACACACAATAACAGGTTGGTCAGCTTTGATTACAGTTGCCATGTTGTTGCAGCCTTGTACCACTAGGACTGTGAGTCAGGCAATGTTTCTATGGAGATGTAATACCTTTTATTAGACTAACTGATATAGCTGGAAAAAAGACCTGATGTGCATCTAGGCACATAAGCTCTTGAGGTCACTGTGTGACCTAAAGCTTGCCTGGCACCCTATCCCATTATAAGCCAGTCTAATAAAAGAAGATTACCTCCCTCCACAGACCTTTTCTAATACATATTATTATACCACGTGCAGTCTCTGGAAAGAGATGATAGTGAAGATCAGGGCTCTGGTTTAGTAAGAGTCACGTACAGTGAACACTTTTCATCATAATACCCAATCTCTCAAAACAGTTGCAGTGCTTCCTCAAAATATCACAAGCAGCAGAAAAGCTATGCCAAACAAGCAAAAAAGTCCTCTCATATAGTGCAACAATACTTTCAGGGAGTTACCTAGATCCAAGAAACAGTATACTACCTGCTTGTTTAAAGTCTGCAATACAGTGCCAAGGAAAAGTGTGGCAGGAAGAAATTCAATCCATGAGAACAGGGAAAACAAAAATAAAATTATCACAGTAGTGTTCATTAAAAGAGGTTCCTGTATTACAAGAGCTGTGTTTCGCTTAGAGACAAAGAGCCAACATAAATGAATTAGCAGTCCATTCTGAGAAGATGGAAAGGGATGATACTTCACTTGGAGAAAGAGAGATTATGCAAGTTCAGAGTAGTCATCTTGTCAGCAACCTGAGTTAAATTAGCTTTAAAGGTCATCTCTTCAAGGAATTACTCAAATGCCCTGAAAGTCTCAGTGAGGTACTTTTTTTTTTTAAAAAAAAAAAAAGAAAACACAACCCAAAACATTGTCTCCTTGGCTTTCACTATCAAGACCTCTCTCAGAAAAGCCTCAAGTCATACTAGAACATGTTAGGCATTTTAAGTTTCCCAGATTTTTTACAATAAAGGTTTTAAGCCTCTGCTTAAGTCACATTCTTACAAGTGCACATCAGACAGCTTTCCAACAAGCATTAGACACTCCAGGCATGCTACACTGCAGCCATCTAAAAAAAACGAAGTCTAAGATACTTACTCCAGATTCAGAATGTGAAGTACATCCAAGAGAGAAATTTATCCTGTCCTAGAAAAAACTGACTAGATTTAATAAATCCAACTTTCAGAGTAGCATTCCTCAATTTAGCAGACAGATTATTTCTTCAGTTGTCTATCCTGCCAGAGAGTTGTTTCCAGGAAATAGAAGAGCATGGCAAACTACAAAAATCTCCCAGCTGGACACTAATATAGCAGATACATGACCGTAAGTAGTATACAAAGAACACTTCACTTCTTTACCATGAGAGAGACAGAGCACTGGCACAGATTGCCTAGCAAGGCTGTGGAGTCTCCTTCTCTGGAGATATTCAAAACCCACCTGGATGCCATCCTGTGCAATGTGCTCTAGGTGACCCTGCTCAGTATGGGGGTGTGGACTACATGATCTTCAGAGGTCCCTTCCAATCCATTTTGTGATTCTGTGAACACAGAGGCAATTATTACTAATTTGGTGAGTACTGGGATCCCAAAGACATCGTTTGGGAATGTGGTTCAACACTTTAAAAAGTGACAATGCTTTATGTAACATGGATGCAGTGGAACAACATAGGGAATGCAATATGCAGCAGGTGGTTCCTACCACCTTTTGTTATCAGATAAATCCAACCTCATTGAGCAAGCCCCTGAAGCAATGGACAGATGTATGGTTTAATTACAGAACAATTTTCCATAATCAAAAGTAAAACTGGAATTTACTAACTGTACCTAAACAAGCAAAGATTTTGACTGTTAGAGATGGTGGTACAGGAAACAAAACAAGAAACCTCCTACCACAAACTAAGAGGAAAAAAAACACACTCAGTGTCTTGACACATAACAGCTTTAGAAGGATTCAGCATACCTTTTTAATGATTCAAGTGCAGAGTCCACTACATCCCATCTTCCTTGCACTGGATGAAGAACTGCTAACACCTTGTCAATCTTCTATGGATCAATGTTACATTTTCTATACAAGGTAAAGGCACCTAAAACGAGCAAAATAGAACACTGAATAAAAGCAGTGAGAATTAGAAAGAGAACTAGAAAGAAAACTAAGTCCTTTCACTTAGCATCCTCCTCACATTCTCAAAAGGTTCATTAAAAGGAGAGAAGCATATATAGGAAAAAAGAAAATGAGGTTGAACAACCAGAACAATCCCCCACACTACTAAAACATTAACTGGGACAAAAGTCAAATTCCAAAATGAGAATGTTGTTTATACAACTCTTTAGACACAGATGTTAGATTTACAAGAATTGTCGGTATTTCAGGATCACGTGCAACTGTGTCTTTTGAGGCAGTACGATATATGCTTTTTTAGTTAAAAATGTCAAAAGACATGATATTGTATTAAGCTGTTCTTGTACTACATTGCAAATACTTAGGAACACAGAAGCTGCGAAACAATGTTTGCAACCAGAATAACTTAACAGTAACACTACTAAATAGTGCTCTCAATCAATAAATACTAGTAGACGCTGTCAGTCTTGGTCTGTTCTATGAACTTACACAAAGAGTGTAGGGAGCTTAAGAAATGGAAGATTTATCTTTTAAACTTAATCACTAATGAAACCAGGAGTCATGATGAATGTACTTTAAGAGCAAATCAAGTCCATAAAACCTACCAGTCAAGGCTTCTGTATGTACTTCAGTACAAAAATCTTGACTTAACTCAGTTACAAACCTTCACAGAAATATTTATTGCAATCGGTATTTAAAAAAACAAACAAACAACTGTTCTCTGTTTTTAAGCACATTCTTACAGCAGAATATTTAATTCAAGAAAGATAACTCAACCAAAGAGTGCTTGTTAACCCAGATCTCTTCCCTGACCCCACTTCCCTGCACAGGCGGCACACCCTGGGAGGCAGTGCAGGGGCAGGAAAATAGACATCAATTCAGCTCACCTGCCTGCTTCTCAGCTCATTAACAGCAACTGCTGCAGGCCAGTGTGCTCTCAGGCACTCATACTGCCACTAGGAGGAGCCAAGCAGGTTAGGAGACAGGCTTTAGCAGCAGGTTAAGAGACAAAGCTTAAACTGATCCTCGTCACAAACAGAGAAGTAAGAGGAAAGTTAACTCTGGTCCCTGAAGGTCGTTTAGGGGAGACACTGTTCTTCAAGAAAAGAAAAAAACTAAAGGAAAACCATCAAAAAACAACAATTCACACATGAAAGAGAAAGAGGGAGCGAATGAAAAAAGATTCAGATAGATGTCAATACAACAAGGACATTGTAGGCAAGTTCACCATGTTCTCTTTAAAGAGAGGATTCACATTTATCCAGTGTATCTGTTATGGATCACAATGTTCAATACTTGTCATATTAGCTGCATATTTACATGCTGCACTGAGACTACCACACCACCACATCAGACAAGAGCTTGTAAACACCACTAATTCGTAACAGACATCTTATTTAAAAGACACATTGAGGAATACAAATACATTTCAGTTATAGAATAAGCCACAAAAATAACATTTTAAAAACTTAAAATTTTTAATGACTTTCAGGATTTCACAACCCTAGCATCTTAGTAATGAATGACAAATTGTTTTTCACAACTTTTTTGGAATTGAAATGTCTGGTTTCACTTGATTTAATTGAACACTTGATATTATTCAAACCTGCACAATATTTTTGCCATCATGTGCTGTGGTTTCTGGAATCAGACGAACTCTACAGAAGCATTCAGTGAAGTGTTCTTTGGTCAGAAAAGACTCCATCGTGGGGAAAAGGAGGAACAGCGAAGGACTTAACTCCTTCCCCCAACTAGCACACAAAATCCTATAAAGACAAATAAGAAAGGATGTCGATAATTAAAGAACAAGGGCTAAAGTTAGCCAGCCTGACTTGCTAGTTCAGTGGAAATCCTGAAAGTTACCAAACAAAATAAAAGCCACGCAGTCAAACTATATAAACCAAGATCCTCTCCTCACTCTGTCTCAGAGATATCCAAATAATACCTGTCAGTATGATTCTTTTTTTTTCCCCCTAAATAGAAGAATCAAGTCTCAAACTACAATGTCTAAAGCATGAAAAAAAAAAAGTCTCATGAGCAGCCAGCAAGCTCCTTGGAGTATAAGCAGCAAGTCCTCTGTGTGAAGTCTTGCTCAGTGAGCCCTAAATTCAATATTATCCTGAAATAATAATGCATATACACCCAATGTAATGCATTTAATTAACAAAACAGTGATAAGCCACTGTGAGATCTATTTATTGATATATTTGATATATTGATATATTTGTCACATTCCCACCAGGCGTGGACTAATGAGCTGCTCTCGGCCACAGCTGTCAGCTGATTACTTAACAGCCTGACCATAAGGCTGTAAGTCACAGGCTTCAAGTAAATAAGACTCTTGCATACTCCCCTGAATGATGCAGTCCTTCCCAAATCCGGGAACCTTCCCAAATGGGGGAACCTCAGCTGAGGCTGCCCATTCTATCACGCTGCTCAAGTCCCATGAGCTGCAGGAACTGTGCCTGACAAGCGTACAATGCCTCTTTGGCTCTCAAGGGACCTAAGCCTCACGCTTAACGGATCAAACAGAACCCATTTTTCTTGGCAAGGCTTCTTACAAGGAACTTCTCTGCCACTTCCTACTCTTCCTCTGTCCCTTTACTTTGCCAAAATTCCTCCCCCAATCTCCAGTTCCCCTTATATACTCATCTGGGCTACAGTCAAGGTGTGCTGCACCTGACTCAAAGGTGCTCTGATGCTGGAGACCTGATCAGGGGGCTTGCCATGACCGCCCAATTGAGTACTGCCTCTAGCAATGCCTAAGAGGCTGAATTGTTCCCTGGGGTGCTACAAGTAACCTGTGTCCTCTCCCCTCCACCAGGACCCCCCATTTTACGAGATTTGGAGAATCCCATCCCTTTCCAGGTGACCTCAGAGTGAAAACACACATTACGAAGACTTCATGAAGGCACAGGACCATTACACATCAGCTGTGATCCACAAATGCCAGCAGAACTGATATGATATGAAAACAGCAGTTTTCCATACTGCTGGCCAAACGTGGCATTTGTAGTTAAACTGGCATCTCATCCACAGGTGAGCAGCAGCTCTATGCCTCTACAGAAACTGATAGCCTAGAAGGCGGCTTGTTTCTGTATCGGATTTATATAATGATATATGGAAGAACAGTAGTCATTTCTTTCTTTTAATGCTCTTTTAAGAGCGGAGTAAGCTCACAGAGAGCTGACAGCATACATCATTCCCAAGGGGGTTTCTGAGAGGCTCTGCCAGAACCCCCAGACCTCTGCTAGGGACACGGGGCCACAGCAGGTGTGTTTTATTACCTGAAGGCAGCCGTTACCGGCACCGCACCGCGGTACCCTCGCACAGCCTTCTCCCAAAGCAGCTCTTCCTTGGCTTGGAAACACGTTCCGGCTCCGACCGCCGGCAGGCCGGCCGCTCGGGGGCACGCACACCCCCCTCCGAAGCCCGGCCGCCAGCACGACCCCTGCCAAGGGCGGGCCGCCGCCATCTTCCCCCCGCTCCGCCCCGCGCACACGGGCTGAGCCGGAAGGCGGGGCGCGGCAGACATCTTGGGCTGGGGCGGAAGTCCCCGACACCGCCCTCCTCCTGCATGCCTGAGGGAAGGTCTTGCCCTTAACCAAGATGGTGGAGGGGGCCCTGCCTTGGCCTCCCTGCGTGGGTATTAGCCCTTCGCTGCATGCCCCCAGCTGCATACAATTGCTCAAATATCCTCAGTATCCCATTTCTTTAAAGAATCCCCTACTATTTTGCTCCCATTGGCCATTTACTTTAAATTGATACTGTGTTTTTCCTGTGTGTCTCTTGTGATCATGGCCTCACAGCCTTACCATGCTTACTAAGCTTCTTCTTAGCCCGTGCTCTATTTTCTGCCTGTCTACACACACAACCTGCATGGCTCATGCCACCCTAGCATCTCAGCGACCATAAACATCCCTGCAATTGCTGTGGTAAATAACACAGGGAAATCCACTGCAGGACGTAGACAGTGTTTCCCCATGCATATTCTGCTGTAGGCTGCACCCCAGCCTTGACTGATGAAGGGACACACGAATGTGGGGTGACCTGAGGCACATGAACATATTGAGGGAGTCCTCAGCCAGCCAGGCACACTGGGAGAAGGTCTCCACCACTCACCCACTGGGACACACATTGCTGATGAGGCCAGTGGGGCTTCTGATGAGCCTTAGCCTCCAGTGCTCAGGGCACTGTGTATGCTAGGAGAGGTGTGGGGAAATGCATTGTCTTTCCTTCATCTTGTGCTGTGCCCAGCAGTGGACAAATGGGCTCGGTGCTGTCACCTTTCTGCATCCTGCCATGTGGTGACACTAATAGTCACCTGTTAAGGCTGTGTTTAGAATTAAACATTGGTGAGTAATGGTGTCATAACCTCTGTGCTAAGAAAAGGACTACCCAATCGACCCAGTGAGAAAACTGTATATGCTGAATGACACCATTTTCATAAATTTAAACATTTCCACATGGCAGAATAAGTCACCTGCATGCAGCAATCAGGACTTAAAATCCTTAAGCTTTATCTAGAAATAGGGATGCACCCTGTTGTCTATATACAGAGCTGAGCCAGCAGATGCGGTGGTGATGATAGTGATGGTGAAGGAGAGGTTAGAGGTGTGACTGGATGACCTCCATTCTGCTATGAATTAATTTTCTCAGGATCAGGAACTCAGCTATCACATTACCATATTTATTTAAGTAATATATATATATTGCCTGGATTCTGCAATAAATATTTAGCTATCAAATGTGTGTTTACCTGCCTCAGCCAGTTCAGAAAAACACTAATGCATGTGAGCAGAGACGGAGGGGTTTGAGTAATACCTGTCTTATTTGACTATGTGAGACATTCATGTGTCAAAAAAGACTTAAGCTATCATAGAATCATTAAGGTTGGAAGAGACCTTCAAGATCATCTGGTTCAACCATCACCCTACTACCAATATCACTCACTAGACCATGTCCCTAAGCATCAAGTCCAACATTTCCTTGAACAACCCCAGGGACAGTGACGCCACCACTTCCATGTGCAATCCATTCCAATGCCTGACTACTATTTCTGAGAAGAAATGTCTCCTAATTTCTAACCTAAACCTCCCCTGGCGCAACTTGAGTCCATTCCCTCTAGTACTATCACTAGTTATCTATACACTTGTAAGTATCTATTAGAAAGAACAAGGTAGCGTGGAAAAAGAAAACGGCACTGATAGCTGTTGGAGCATGTACAGAAAAGGAATTTATACCTAACCTAATGTGAGGATGTTGGATGATATTAGAAAAAAATATCGAAAGTGTTTTGATCCTAATGCAAAGGATGGCATTGCTAGTCAGTCAAGGGAAGTGATTGTCCCGCTCTACTCTGCGCTGGTGCAGCCTCACCTCAAGTACTGTGTGCAGTTCTGGGCACCACAGTACAAAAAGGACGTGAAACTGTTGGAGAGTGTCCAGAGAAGGGCTACTAAGACGGTGAAGGGCCTAGAGGGGAAGACATATGAGGAGCAGCTGAGGTCACTTGACCTGTGCAGCTTGGAAAAGAGGAGGCTGAATCACAGTCATCGTGGTCTACATGTTCCTCACGAGGGGGAGTGGAGGGGCAGGCACTGACCTATTCTCTTTAGTGACCAGTGATAGGACCCAAGGGAATGGTGTCAAGCTGTGACAGGGGAGGTTCAGGCTGGATATCAGGAAGAGATTCTTCACCAAGAGGTCGGTTGCGCACTGGAACAGGCTCCTCAGTCATGGCACCAGTAGTCATGGCACCAAGCCTGTCAGAGTTTAAGAAGCGTTTGGACTGTGCTCTTAGTCGTATGGTCTGAATTTTTGGGTAGACCTGTGCGGAGCCAGGAGTTGGACTCGATGATCCTTGTGGGTCCCTTACAACTCGGGATATTCTATGATTCTATGACTAGAAATAATTGCAGTAAGGTACAAACCGTAAAAGAACTGAGTAGGTTCAAATTATCTTTGTAGAAAAATCTCAAAGAAGCTTTATTATATCGTGGTAGGTACTTACTGAAAGTCTTGAGTCTCATTTCATTTGGTTAGGGGTGATCTGACTACCTAATATTAGAAAGATAAATTCTGTGAAGTAGTTTGTCATGATGACTGGATTTAATTTCCCAGTATGGGTTGAAGAGCAAATTATATTGGTAACAGTGGGACACTGTTGTTCCTAGTGAAAGCTGAAGTATGAAATTTAACAGAGTTTTTCACAAAATAGTCTCTGAGCTGAGAAGAATAATATATTTTGTGAAAAAGTTTTTAACAAACAGTTACAACACTATAGAAAAGCTGAATATAGTAATTAAGAATTTATTCGGCTGACATAAAGTATAATTAGAAAGTGCCAAGTATTTAAGGTCTTATCTTCAAATGGGTACATTTTGAGAAAGGTAGCAAACTGGAGAGGAAAATGTAAACCTGTTAGTCATCTGTTAGTGACATTTTTGACAAAATGAGTTTCAAAACTTTTTCAAGAGGGTGAAGAGTTGAAGTACTGTACTAGAAAGATTAGATAGTCTTGACAATGGAGGAAAGAAATGAGGAAAAATACAATAGCATGAAACAGAAGGTTATGTATTGGGCATCAACTGCAAAATGTCTTTGAAAAATTGAAAGTCATCTGTAGGAAATAAAGGACCTAAATATACTAGACAAACACAGGATGACTGGGAGTCACTGGCATGATTTAGGCCAAGAAAAAGGCAGAGACATTCAGGCTAAGTATTTCTAAGCCTCAAAGGGATCCTGATACTGGTTATTTGTGGGGATATTCTCAAGGGAAAGAGTTCACTTCACAGAGAGATCTGATTAGCTGCGTTCCAGCTCAGGAATAATAAGGTAACAGTTTTAACAGGAATTCATTAATTCTTTTTAATTAGTAAAGCAGCAGCAAATGGCACTGTTGGTCTGTTCTTTCACTGAAGAAGAAACTTTGTCCATTTTAAGTGAACAAAAATTTGGACAAGGTTTTTTTTCCGACATTCCCCCTCCCCCCCCCCCCCCCCCGTTTTTTTTTTTTTTCTTAGGTTTCTTTTGAGGCTGCATATAAGCAAATCAAACATTTTTATTTTGCATTAGAAATCTCATGTTGAATGAAGAAGTTGGAGTCTAACTTTCCAACTTTCTATTCGAAATAACCCTCAAAACCATAGGCTAAAGGGAACCTTCTGAAACTAAAGAGGTATAAACCAGACATTTTCAAATTCAATTTCTGGATAAGCGTCGTTTTAATGTATGCCTCTAGGTGGTGCTAATGTTATGCCGGTGGTCAAAATCGCAGTTTTAAGAAACGCTTCAGATAGCAGTGAAAACATTTTGTGCGCAGCTTTTGAGTAGAGGGAGTCATATTTATTCAACATATTGATAATTTGCAACGAAGAAAAATTCACATCATTTCTGGTAAATGAATCACCCATAAATCTATGTTCAAATAACATTTAAAGGTCTTGTTTGAACCCACAGAAGCTAATCATTTCAGAAATGGGCTTGACAAAACATCTTTAAGTAAATGTTGAATCAAAGAATTGTGGCATGTTGGATATTAGTTTGCTCACTGTTTGGAGAACTGTCTTACACCACCACTAATCTAATGACTGAGTTTATTTCTAAAAGATACTATAGCTTGCAATTTTTATTTTACATGTGTCTAGCATGTAGTAATTTTCATGTAGGCTCCATAGCACTAGAGTCATAGCTCTGCCTGCCAACAGTTTTCTGGGCCTCTGTGAAAGCAAGCACTTTCAAGCCTTTAACTGATATATATACAAATGTGAGAAAGGAAACCAAAGCTTTCTACTAATAGAGATTTGTGCACAGTTTGCAGAAAATAGGAGCTGGCATTATTTGATGCCTATTTTAAAACAATATACATTTTTTCATAATAAAAGGTGATTATTTATCCAGCCATTTTTCCTTTGAACTGTAGTTCAGGATACTTTTTCTTCCTCCTGCCTCATTTGTACAGACTGACTTGGCAGCCTAGGTTGCTCAGCATTCTGATACATACTAATAGCTTTTGGATATAAAAAATGGAAAAACACTTCTGAGTCATTGTTACTGACTTTCTTTTTCACAATGTAATTTCCAGTTGAGACAAAGCCCAGAGATAGGTTGTCCTGTAGCTCACCTCAGTGCTTTATTAAATTAAAAGGAAATACATACATAGCAGTGGCTCTTGTATGGCATGATAGGTGGGCTGCACAGCCTGCTGAGAGAGGAGGCAGCTGGATGATAAGAATGGGCCTTGGGTTTACCGCATCTAGCATCCCAGGAGGCACTTTGTCCTCTGTACTCTGCCAGGTCAAGGGCAGCAGGGACAAGGCTGAGCACCCGCTCCCTTCCTGGCATGCATAACAACAGATATTTAATTTTGCTCTGGTGGGGCTCAATTGCTTTTTTTTTTTCTTTTTCTTTTTCTTTGACTTACTTTACTGTTTTCTTTTTTAAAGTACATTGTCCTAACTCATCCAATCTGAAATCCATCAAACATTTGTCATCCCTTCGAAATATCTTTTGGATTAGATGTGCACTGTTGGAGCAACAGTAGGGTTTGAGGACAGACAGTGCCTTGCAGAGCCAATCATTTAATTTGTAAGGCAACACAGACGTGCGATCAGCATGGGTTTCAGTGTGGCGAGCTAACCACATAGGTAATACAAATTACTCAGTGCTTATGGGTAATTAACCTGCTAATTATTCATAAAACATTTTGCTCTGTGGTGGTTTCGTAAATTGACAAGAATCACCCAAGCTGAAAGAAACCTTTAAAAATTCTTTTTACTGTTGCCTCACTTTATGTCAAGTCACATCATATCCCAGAACAAAGTTTTTGTGTATACAATGAGGTAATAGTGAAAAACGAAACTCCTTCCTTCCACATGAATGCCAGCTGTCATTTCACGTAACCAGAGATACCCACCTATACAAGGAATAAAGAGTGCAAAGAGATTGTGTCTGGTACCTGTTCCTGATTCAAGTTTTAGTATTGGGATCAGCTTTAGATGAGATATAAAACTTAGATTCAGACTCTACAGTTTTGTACCTCAACATTTCTTTTTCAAACATAAAAGACTTTCTTAACCCTTGTGTTTTCACCAGTTCTCTGATTCCCTATTTTGGTCGTAGTATTCTACAAAGGGTAACCTCTCACACGGGAATGTGTCAGTATGCTCTTGGTACATAATGGATGCAAAAAAATGATGGACGCTATGATTTTAATCTTCTAAATGATCAAGAAAAGTATATAGCTACACCAAGTGTTGAAAGCTATGTCATGTTCCTGGGTGCTAGGATCTTTGGGGCTGTTTGGGCAGTTGGGCCCTGTTTTCTTAGGACTTCACATTATGGTGGAGACAGCAGCTTACAGTGGTTCTGGTCTTGCTTGGACTTCATTTTTCTCCTTTACCCTGAGTGAAGGCAGGTTTCTCTGCATCATAACAATCCTTCTTTCTGCTGGGATATACACACCTGCAACAAGCCTCCCAGTAGATTTTTGTGATGAAGGATGCCATAACTCAGCAGACCTTTTCCCTTACTTTCTCAGAATTGCCACCTTTTCTCCTTGACTGATCCCATACAAAACACTTTCTCTAGTCCTGTTTTCTAGCATTTTAGTAGAAAGAAGGAAGAGCCAGGAAAAGGCATGAGAAGATTCAGACCACCTCCAATCAAGACCGTTCTTCCTCAAGATGTGTGGCATACATCTGTGTCATACCTGATGGACTTTGAATGATGGAAATGCATAGGCTCCCCTGGCAAGATAGTGTTTCACTGTGTTGTGACTTTTTTTGTTTTTCCTTAATGTCTCACATGAATCTTCTATGTTATGTAAACACTTTGCTACTTGCTATATACACTGCGAGCATCCATAAGCTTATGTCTGTAAGCCTGTTCATAAACTCATTTTCTGTAGTTGACTGCTACAGTTGAGTATTGTTCCTCTCCTCTCCAAATTTCAGCCCACTGAAATTCAGTATGAGCTGGTTTGAACCCTCCACTTTCAGGCTTATGAAATAGGTGGCATAATTATCTCAGACATGTCACTGCTTGAAAAATAGTTGTATTTTGAAAAAAAAAACAATCAAACAAACAAAAACAAACAAACAAACAAAAAACACCAAACATTATTTCCCTTAAATCACAGGCTGTGAAGATTTTTAGACTCTGGAATGATACATGTACTGTAACTAAGCCATAGGGGCAACACAAATTTCTCATTTCAGAAAGGATAAATGGACTAAATGGCAAAGCCTCATAAGATTTATTAGTTTATAGTAGACCATTTGTCCATTGTTGGTTTGTTGTCTTTGAAAATGGCTATTGATCTGATGTGTAGGAGTAGGGAAATTCATATAATCCACTTGGCCAGTTGTGAGACAGGCTAAGAACAGGCTAAGATAAAGGACAGGCTACATGCAGAATGGGAGTCAACAGAACAGTGAGAAAATCCGCTGTGTTACCTGACAACTTACAGAGGTGTTAAGGGTGGAAAAGACAAAGTACCACCATTCTTGTCAAGTCCTAAAGGGTACAAAAGGCACAGCAGAAAAACAGCATGTGGTCTCCAATCTAAGAAGACAAGTGATGTGATGAATACTCAATAGCCGGTGTCACTTGTCCTCCTTGCCACTGAGGTGGCCTTGGCCAGACTACTTGGAAATACAAGCATGTGAGTGTAAGAATCCATGTGAGTGAAATCAGCTCTGTTTAAATTACCATTTTCTATTATACAGTTTCACACTGGGCTATGTGCAGCCTGAATATTGCAAAAAGTACCTACTTTGAGGCTGTGCTCAGATCCATAGGTAGCCAAGAGATATAAATGAAGGCCAGAAACTAGTATGCACAGTTATTTTTGTGTGAATTTTTCCATCATATGACACAAGCTTTGTAAACAATAGTGTGAATATTTCAGCTATTTTCTGGTTTAGACACAGTTATCTTTGAATCCCAAATTGCATAAAGGATGGTGCTGAAGCAGCTCAGGTAGAGAGTGGAAGTACAAAATACAAATTAGGTTTTGAAGACCTAGAGAAGCCTAAATCTTTTTACTACACACTTGGTAGGGATTTGCACGCATAATCCTTTCAGTTTCACTGTACTTCTTTGCTTGTATCCTTTGCTTCTATTTATGCTGCAAGGATCATCAAAAAATATTGTAAACTTCACTATTTAACATGTCAGAAACGGAAGCAGCAGAAACTTAAGCAGCAATTTATTTCCTTCATAAGTAAGCCTACTGTAGACTCAAGGAATCAAAGGGTAGGGAATGAAGCCATTTGATAGTTTGCAGATGTGTACAGCTTCTTCAACCAGGCCAAGTCTGTAGTGCAGGCTGTTCTAGAGATGCATTGTGCTGCTAAATGACAGTGGAAGCTTCCTGAAAATAAAGGTGATTATTTTACAACCAGAGACCTGCTTACACAAGTCAGGCTTACAGATAATTAGATTTTTATATAGACTACTTTGAGAACTTTGAAGAAGTTGTTGCTTGTAGCAGCGTGTATTCAAAGGTGAACTAGTTTTTATTTCCTTGAATTACCAGAAGATGATAAAAAAGTCACAGCAAGGGTCTCACCATTCATTCCTGTACAGTGTCTGACACAAAGCAAACAGAAGAGATGGGAAAGCTGAAAACAAATTTCTGCAGAGAAACAATGGTTTGTTTTCTTTTCTATATTCTCCTCCCTCCTTCAAAACAAAGACAAAGCTGAAAGTTACCAATTGGGAATACTTTGGATTATTTCTTGCTAGGTGGATGGCCAATTACTGTGGATGAATTTGTCCATTTTCAGAAATGGAACACATTTTTGCCTTTTACTGAAATATGGTCTTCATTTGACCTTCTTGAACGCTTTTCACAATGAGCCTTAAAACACAATATAGAGATAAAATACCAAGCATAACCATATTACAGTGCGGTTGTTGACTTCTGTGTTGAATGAATAACCAGCTAAAATTTCCCTTTCTTTGTTTTTGAGAAATTATATTACCTTCACAGCAGGCATGCTATTTTCATGATTTATGACCTATGTAGTGTGTAATGGTGATTCTTATCAGGGTTCAGGAAGTTTAGTGGAACACTGTACAGGAGGATAGGGGTTGCTCATACAGAGTAGGCTATAAGAATAAATGGGATTTATGGTCTGACCTTCTTTTTAGCATAGGTCATAGAACTTCAATCTGTATTTCTTACATCAAGACCATTATTTGTGATGGAGTGAAAGTATCAGATGACCTGGGAGTTAATATTTGTACAATGGGGGGAAATTCATTGCATATAATTTTAGATATATACAATACACACAGCTACACCTGCCTTAGTCACTCTCCCCTTGTGGAAAATGGAAGGAAATAAACACTTCTAAAGATCAAGTCATCTAATTTATTTCAGGCATAAGACTTTTGGGTGAAAGGAGTCATTCCCAAAGGTGAGTGGAGTTTAGGGAGAAGGCACACTGCCCAGTACTAACTTAGCCTTGAGGTCTACTGCCCATGGCATAATCTAATATGCCTGCCATCTTCTCTCACATAGGAGAGATTGTTGTCAAAGGTGCCTAGTAACATTTTAGATGCCCTATGCCGTCTCTGGAGGCTTGGCAGGTATGGATCGAGTCCTACAGGATGCTATCCTGGAAAGGCAGCTGAGGCCAAGTTGGATCCATTAAGGCATCTAAAGTGACTCTAGAAAATAAAATAATCCTTTCCTTTTTATTTCAGTTTATTCTGCTTTTGAAAGATTTACTGTCTACCATTAGTTTCTCTTCTAAGTTTGTTCATCTTCCCTAGCCAAGAGTGTTTTCTCTCCCTCTCATTGTTTTTGTTCTGCTTTACACTTGCCTGGTTCTGCATCTTCCCTGAATTATGGTTGAGAGATATACTTTATACCAGATCTCTCCCTCTCTTTTTCTTTTCTTTTCTTTTCTTTCTTTCTTTCTTTCTTTCTTTCTTTCTTTCTTTCTTTCTTTCTTTCTTTCTTTCTTTCTTTCTTTCTTTCTTTTTCTTTCTTTCTTTCTTTCTTTCTTTCTTTCTTTCTTTCTTTCTTTTTCTTTCTTTCTTTTTCTTTCTTTCTTTCTTTCTTTTTCTTTCTTTCTTTCTCTTTCTTCCTTCCTTCCTTCCTTCCTTCCTTCCTTCCTTCCTTCCTTCTTTCTTTTCCTTCTTTCTTTTCCTTCTTTTCTTTCTTTCTTATTGCAATAACACAATGTTGTTAATTCGCGTTTAGCTTGCAATTCTTTATAACCTTACAGCCAGTTTTAGCAGGACTGCTACTTAGCCACTGGCCTACTATTTTCTTTTTCCCAAAAATATTATTTTTGCTGTTTGATCATTTTAATTGTTATTTTGTTATCTAATATGACTGCAATCCCTTCCAGCTTTGTGTTGTTGGTATTTGCAGTAGCTATACTCTATATTCTATCATTCAGATGGTTAATTTAAAAGCTGAACCTACTGCATCCCTGGAAGACCCTTGTAGAACTTCAGGCATTACATCTTTCTAGTTTCTTAGTGTCCCACTAGAAAATATTCTATATGAATGGCTGTCTGCTGATGCTTTTCCATTCTATAGACATTGCATCTAGATTATGTTTGGTAAGAACAAGTATGAAACAGAGTCTTTGCTGAAGTCCGTTATTACATTTCCCTGTGTCCTGGTTTCGTCTGCCTGCCGGGTTAAACCACAGCACCCCAAAAGGAAATTAGAATGGGTTGAAACAACATGTTCTTGACAAACTCCTGCTCTCCTTTTCTTCTAGGTTTTGAATTATTAACAATCTTTTTTTTTTTTTAATTATTATTATTAATAATAATTTTTGTTCATGAAACAGAACTGAAGTTAAGTTAGCTTCACACTTTAGGCACCATTTTTTATTTTCTAAGCTTCTGATGCCTCTCCATGCCTCCAGGAGTTCTTAGGGATAACTAATATCATACTGCAACAGCCTCCTCTGCTGGCATTTTAGAGTGAACTCTGTTAAGGCCAAGCAGATCTGAAAACATCTTAAATACATTAACATTATTTTGAAGCTATCCTTCCCCCCCCCCCCCCCCCACCCCCCTTTTTTTTTTCTTCCTATTTCTTATTCTGGGGATTGTAAGCTTTGCCTTTTCTTGTCTTATCTACCAGATCTTTTTGATCTGTGGTGTCTTTGATCTGATACACACTTCATAAGGAGTCATTCTTGAGCAGTATTGCTAACCTTGACATTTTCTGCTTACAATTTCAAATGAGAAATACTACCTTTACATTCTTCTGTTTTCTGACATTTCCTTTGTTTCTACTGCCTATTTATAAGCTTCTGGGTAAGGAGTCTCTCTTGCTAGAGGTTTACTGTTCAGTGACCAAAACAGAGACTTTAATGAGTCCTTGTTGCTGGGGGTCCTCCACATTTACTTTTGTAGAAAGCAGAAACTCATCTCTTCCAGGCTGTTTACACGCACATGCAAACGAGAATCTGAAGAAGAAATGTTTAGATTTTCAGCTGGACTTTCTGAGAGAGGGTTGGAGAAATTTATTTTACTTCAGAAGTACATCTTGATTATATATGGTGGCTTGACTCATTCACTGTGCTGGCAGCAGGACAGCAGGGAGCAAATAGCAAGAATGAGAGAATGAGAAGACTGAGGGTCAATATAAAGGCAGGGAAATCATTTACCAGTTAAAATACATATTTTGAATATTTATTTGGGTATTGGGAAACACACACAAAAAAGAAAGACACTTAAAACACCCATCCTGCCCCATTCTCAGTTTCTCCTTCAGTCACTGCTCTCCTCCCCTCTGTTACTGCTTCAGTGAGGCAATAGGCAGTGCAGGAGGCATTTGCTGTCAGGACATAGTGGTTTCTCTCTTCTGCTCCTTCCTTCTTATACTTTTCCTGCACTCAGGCATGGGTCTCCTATGGGCTGCAGTTGCTTCAGGAGTATCTGCTCTGCCATGGAGCACCTTGTCTTCTTCCTTCTCCCCTCCTGACCTGCTCCATGTGCTGTTTCCACCACTCCCTTCCACATCTTTTGGTTCCCCCATTCTCACTGTGTTCCCTCCTTTGTCTCCAGTGTTTTCTGCCATTTTCAAAATAATGTTTTCCTAGAGGTGCCACCAGCTTGGCTGATGGGTTCAGCTGTGTCCTGTGGTAGATCCATTGGAACCACCTGAAACTGGATAAGTCCACCACAGGCAGCCCCTGGACCCTTCTCACAGAGACCAGTGCTGTGGCCATCCCACTAGCTGAACCTTAACACTTACACCCAATACGGTATATTATACCCTGATGAACCCATCTGACAATGCAACTGTGTACAGCTCAGTGAGTTCAACGCTGTCCCACATAGTGAAGTGTCTCTTCACAGAAGCTCTTTTTTGCTTTCAGAAGCATCCATTTCAGGCAATTGTACCTCTTTGGGTTGAGTTCACTGCATTGTTCTGAAAAATCCTACTACACAGAGTTTTTACTTGGTTTTCCACTCAGTTTTGAAGTGTGGTTTTGTTGTCTTCATGGAAGGCATTGTGACCTTCATTGGTTTAGCTCTGTCCATACGCAATAAGTTAGGATCACTTTGCTCAGGAGGAGAAAGGGTGAGAGAGGATGCTTGTGTTGGCCATAAAGACACCAGGGCAGTAAATATTAAGAAGGGGGGAAAAAAGGTGTAAGATAAGTGTTAAAGTTTGTGGTGAAGCATGTAAGTGTTAATCAGCCACAAATACACTCAGCGAGGAATTGAGAAGGAGGCCTTCAACCGTCAGAGCCTGACGCTCTGCAATAACCTGGTAGTACAAGTAACGCAGACAAAAAACCACACTGCTTCAGATTGCATTTCTGAAAAGAAAATATGGCACGGTGCAATAGCAGATGTTTGGACCCCAGGGTTCCTTTCCCAGCTTTGTCTTTTACTGTCTTAAAAAGGCTAGGAGTTAAAAGAGCATCCCAAGTCTCTTTTTGCATAAACCGAAGTTTTCACATTCAATAAATATAAAGACTGTCTGGATAACTCATTTCCAATACAAGTTTATTTTGTTTTGAATTTTCAGTTCTGTCATCACGATCTTTTAGGTTTTCCTAATGAGTAGTTGTGGAATTTCTGTGTAGAACTTGTTTTTGTGCAGAAAGTTCCTGATCATGCAAGCTGATGACCTTTGCTTGGTTTGGGCTGTGAAGCCCTGAATGGGATTTCATGTAGCGTTTACAAGATGGAGCTTTTAGTTGCTCAGTAAACGGGCCATCACATTTCACTGCAGATTGGTGTGTCTCTAACCAATCCTCTAAGGTAGAATGGGCTAAACCTGGGTGTTGTAAACCTGCTTTCCTACTCACATTGAGAAGACTACTTCCAGTGGCAACTTAAATGTGTCAGAAGCAAGAACAAAATAAACCTAGCTATGTTTTTGAAGGTCATATGTGAGGAGTTAGTATTTTGGCTGCTGTTGTCGGAGCTGAAAGAGTGGAAACAACCTAAAAGTCCTGAAGACTGAGGCATTAGTATACTTGCTTAGATCCAGGAAAGCTAAATTATGTCATCCATTTGCCAGATCCTTAGTATAGCTACACAGCGGAAATGGCCAATATGCTGCTAAATTATACTAATTTCTTGCACTACGAGTAGTACAAGATGCAGAATTACATTTCAATTTATCCCAAGTTCGACTTGCATCTGTTTAGGTCAATAGCAGTGAGAGCTTAAAGGCTGATAAATTAGGTTTCATATATCTCAGGACCCTAGACCAACAGATTATAATTTCTCAGGTGAATACCTACTGAGTTTTGTTTCAGAGTGCAGACCTCACTCAGAGGAAACCCTCAAAATAGAAACAGTGTATTGATGTTAAAATCGTTCTGGTCACTCTTTTATGGTGCATAGCTTTGCTTTATAAGCACTGGCCATAATTTACTTCATTTTAGAGTTACATGGCCTTTTCAAATCCCATTTGTTTAGCTGTCTGCCTCCTTCCAAGCCAAAGGGGCTGCATTTCATTGCTGAATATTTTCCCATTTGAAAAAAAAAAAAAAAAAAAGGATCATTCACGCTGAGGAACACTGTAAATATAAAAGTACTTTCATGACAGCCAGTTGGCTGTGATGAGAAGCTAAACAAAAACATTTGAATACAAAATATTCTCAGTGACATAATTTCCTTTCAGTATTTTTTGGAAAGATTTTATGAGGACAAAACTAATTTTTGCGGTCAATTATATGCTTTTATTTTAAGTCTAACTGGATACAGAAGTCATTCTGTCTGATTTTTCCCAGACCTTGGCAAGAACAAGCTTACTGGTTACAAATTTTCACTGGGGCAAAAAAATCTAGTGAAGTGAAAACAAAATGCTGTACCTATATACTGAGTACAGTGGATTACCAAAAAATAAAATATAGAAAGCCCCGTTCTTGGGCAAAAATACGGAAAACATGCTTTGAGTGTGATTCATATTTCTTTGCTTTTGTCTCTTCACTGATTTCAACGAGTTTAGCAGATCGGTGTGCAGTAGTGTGACTCGTGTCACACTTTCATACACAAAAAAGTTGTAATATACAGATTTCTTCCAACAGTACCTACTGTCTCCCCAGTCTTGCTTCTTTTCCTGACTCCTCTAATTATCCAGTACGTAACTCATTTTTCTCCTTCCCAAGGTAACAATAACCCATAATAAATTACATCCCTCAAAGTAATACAGATTCACAGCTTTTTTCAGTTTTCCTGGACCTTTGTCAGGGCTATTTGTAGTAAACTTCTCTCACACAGTAATCTCCAAACAGCATTTAAATTATAATTAACAACAACAAAAATCCACAGTTTCTTTGCCCCTGGATCTCCATATTTTGGTCTTCCAAGCATCCTTCCAAAGGGGTTTCCAGCCATTTGGTTCTGGTTTCTATACTCCCCCACATGAAGATCACTCTTAACCTGATTCATGGTTACCACTGTTGGCAAAGATGACCTTTATCCCTGGATTGTCCCTACTGTGAACAAAGAAATTGCACTCCATCTGATATTTCTCAGCCATGGACAGGTGTGCCTGGTGGGGTTAACAGAGCTCTGAGGACAGTGCTCGGTTTGGTTTCATTCTGGCTCACCTGATTCAGTACAAGGTTCAAAACTGAAGAAGCAGAGAGGAGAATCAACCTGCTCCTATCCTTCCCACACCAGATTAGACCAAACAAATAACAGCAACAACAACAACAAAACCCACCAACAACAAAAACCACCACCAACAAACTAACAAGTCTATCATCTGGGTTATAGAAGCAGCTCTGAAAAAAGCAGGCACACTGTGACTTTGGTTCTTTTTCTGAGCTCTGCTATTTAGATCACTGCCATTTTAAGAGCTATGTGGAATGAAAATCACATTTAGGACCATGTTCTGAAGTCTTTTTGCAAGATGCATTACTTTTGGGAGTAAGCGTGTTAAGTAAGAATAATGATGATAATGATAAACGTGATGAACTAAGAAACAGTGAAGTGTCATTACTGGAGAAATAAAAATAAGATCCCATACTCTTCTAGTGCATTGCTGGGTCCTTTATTGCAAACCCCACAACACAACTCAAACTCTACACCTGGTGAATCTGGTCACTGGAGAGAAGAGTTTCATGGGGAGAGGATTGTCCATGCAATCACTATGTGTGGTGTCAGGGTCTACTTGACTTTTTCTAGTTTATTCAGCTTATTCTATTAGGCTACTGGGGAGGCTTTCACTGATTTCAGTGACCAGGTTCTATGTCAGAAGATGTAAATAGCCACAGAAAGAAAATGTTTATGCTTGACCGAATTAAAACTTTACACAATGGGTCATTGAAAAGGCTGAAATATAAAGCTACTTGTATTTTGTTCTTACTCATAAAACTAAAAATGCCAGTCCAGACTCTCAGGACACTGAACAGCTATGCAGCAGCAGAAGCAGCAGCTGTGTATTAAAGAACATTAGGGAAAGCAGTTAGACAGGGATTTCTTCCTATACTCAGTCTTGTTCCCTGTCACCTTCTGTTCCTTCTTATATAAGGATTGTCTAATCTTCATCCTGAAGTGTTCGTGCTTTTATTAAAGTTTTATGCTGACAGATCTCAAGAGTTATTGGATAAATCAGCAAGACATATGTACGGTTAATTAGAAATGAATGTGATATTACATCAAAAGGCTTCAACTGTTAAGTTTTAAATGGTTATAATTAACTTGCTCTTTGATTTTGAGCTGGATTGACTAAAGAGACAATGAAGGTCAATTTCCGTTCACTTGAAAAAATAATAAAAAAAAAGAATAGCCATTAATTTAAAAAAAATCCAAACCCTCAATCGTGAATCCTTTCAGTTATGCAGTACTTCCTTGATGTGAAGGCAAGCCAATGAAAATCCTCTTAATTGGCTCTCCTATTATCTTTTATTATAAAAATATAGAGTCCAATTCACCTGATATGGGAAAGAAATTAGAGAATCAAGTCAATATTATTTAGTTAGCTCTGTGCAGAGTTTGATTTGATTTTAAGACTCCAAGCTAAGGAAGATTTTTGTTTTCTATATAGTGCTTTCTCCAATGAAAATACATGATAAACTTTTAAGGATTTGCCATTACAGCTAGTGAAATTAAAAATTGACCATTTTTCAAAACATTACTATTTTATTATTATTTGTATTTACTAATTTATCTAATATATCTAATTTATCTAAATAACCATATTAAATAGTTTTTTATATATATAGGTAAAATTTTAACATCTCCAGTGTCAAAAGCCCACTTTACATGCGTAAAATCCAGTTATTTCTAATAGTGGTAATAGGATGCCTGGCCTTTTGCATTTTTCTACCCATCTCTTTTGTATACATTTATTCCCAGAGAAGTAGCCACGTTGGTTTGAGATTTGCTCACTGCTTTGTTTAATCGTAAGGGGATGCCATTAGCTCCTTCCATATCACATGAAAAGGGCACATGCAACCCATAATCACATAATTAGGACAAATACAAACACAATTATCCCTCAACAGTGCAGCGGAAGGAAAATACAATGCAAACACTAAAATCCTGACTGAATGCTTATCACAGTCTGTGGTTGGTTTTGGATCTGGCAGAAGTTTGCCTGTGCAACCTTCTCAGTTATTCCTGCTCTCCTAGTAATGCAACAGCCTGAGCAGCTCTGTGGGTGGCAGCGAGAATAAAATCAGCAGCACAGGCTGACTGCCCATGCCACAGATATTTTTAAGACCCTCTCCTCTAAAACAGCACCAATAAAAGTTTGTTCATTCTGCAACAGGAAATGTCTGCACTCCTGCCACTGCTATCAAAGGTAAAAATAAAGGAAACGGAGCCTATAGTTTCTGGCCTATAATGAAACCCAAGTCCCACAGAGCAAATTATGCTGTATATAGTGCCTATCATCTAGAAGGATGGTATGATATCACAAGATACTTGGAGAATCCCAGTGCCAACCATGTGTTGTATGTTCATGAACAGATTTCCCAGGGCTTGAGGGAATTTTTATCATAGATTTTGGTGCTGTGGGGAGGTGACTCTGAATGATGGAGTTTATAAGAAAATGCTTGCATAATATTAACAGAAGTATTAACATTTTGGGGTGTAGTCTATACATCATTAAAGTGAAGGTACTGCCAAAGAAATGTTTAAGGACCTAGAACAAAACTGTGCAGCATTTTAGGATAGATATTCCACAATACTGTTGTGAGGGAAACAAAATTTAGTAATACAGAATATCAGTCATCCAAATTTGAATTTTGCCAGGGCACTAGGCTTGATGTCTATGCAGTGAAACATTTTTATGACCACTAAAAAAAATCGTTTCAGTTCTGTGCCTCATCCTCTAGGCAGCAATATCCCTTTGCTTGAAAAGCACATTCTTAGTTTCTCTATTTAGTATGTAAGAAAAGTATGCAATGATTTCACCAATATTTCCTTTGACTGTCCCATTTCAGTTCTGAGATCTGACAAGAAAAAAATCTGAGCTAATATGGCCCCTGTTTTTTATAACTTTTTTTGCATTTAATTTTCTCATGTTTAAGAAGTGAGCTCATTGCACCTGCATTGCAATTACAGTACCTTTATTTGACTGTTTTGTAGCTACAGACTGAGATTTCTGCCGAGATCCTTATTTAGATATCCACTTTGTATCTCAGAACTAAGCAGTGGGAAAACTTGAGCATTCAGCACTATTAATGCTGAACTTGTGGGTTTTCTGGATTCAGACCTGAATCTGAATGAGAGCTCAGTGACCTTGCCCAAGTCTTATAGCATAGCTGTGAGGCTGGAAAGACCTGTTAAATATCAAACCATTCCCATCATTATCATAGCAGTGCACCCTCCGAGGGTGCACTGAATGAGATGAGACTGAAGACTCTCCAGCAGTAGACTTATTATGGTAGATCTTGAGTAAAGTTTCAATTTTCAGCTGTGTGACATCAGATTTGCTTTGATTCTTGCCAAGACAGATGCCACAAAGCCAGGATCACAAAGCTCTCCAACTGGGTGGGCAGCAAGCTTGGTACACAAGTATGTGAAGTAATATCTTGTGTTCATAAGGTGTGTTAAGAGGCAAATATACTTGCTTTGGGAATATACAGTGTCATTTCCACCCCCCCCCCCCCTTTTTTTTTATTTGTCTCCAGACAAGCAGACAAGTTTCTTCCTAAGAAAATGCTACACAGTACTTGGCAGGTGGGAAAGGCCCTTAGGAAATATATCTTCAGATTGTGCTAGCCTGCACATATTTGACTCTACATGTTTTCCTAGGAGGGCCAGGGCTGGAAGGGGAATGCTTTAGGCAGTGTATTTGCATGCTTAACAGAGCAATAAATCAGAATATTTGCAAGAGTTTCTAAATCAGCCTCATCCTATTACACCTTTTCTACTTTCTCTCTGGAAATCTCTTCTCAACTGGAAACTGGGGTTTTCAGAAGGATAGCAGATAAAATTATATGATATCAGTAATTTGTTTAACAGGCAAAAGAAATTTTATGTATAAGGATTAACTGAGCTTAACTCTTCATTTAAAATATGCTAGCTAGTTAAGGAGGTTTTAACTTTGCACATTTCTCCCCTTTTTTGAATGTAGATGGAAATTTGTACAACATCCTTTTGATTTCTTCTGTCATGCTGTATGTGTATATGGTATTTATCCATGTATATTTATTAATTTTTGAAATGTAAATAGCTATGAATGTAGGAATCTGTCACGATCTGTTCATATTTTAGACAAGTTTAAGCTCTTTCACTTATTTTCTCAGTAGTTTAGTATATTTCAAAAGATTATATTTTAAATGTATTGAAACTGAAATGAGTGTTTGCATTGCCTTTTGTATCAGTTTAACTAAATTAAAGGCAAAACTTAAATAAAAGCATATAACTTTCCATGTAGACAACTCTTGGCTGACTATTCTGTTGGCCAAATATGCTTGCAGATATTTACTACTTTTTCTTATTGTTATCCTTAATTTGTTGCATATTGTGTAAATGCAATTTATACTTATATTTCATATAAATAGCTTTTGTGGTCTAGCATGGCATATACAAAGCAATATGCATACTGAAATAGATTATCCATGTGTGGCTAATTGCAAGAGAGTGCAACACAGATATATCACTGTGTGCTCTTGTAATTAAAGATATGAACACAATGCATAAGTAACATGATTAAGGACATATTCAACATTAACTTTGATTTTACATCTTTTGTGTTCTTTGTTGTGTCCTCTTAATATTTTCTAATTGTTGTAATCTGTTAAATATTTCAAAGACAATTCACTTAGGCAAGTTGTTAATCCTATAGAAAGTTACGGAAACAATTTTTACTGGTCTTCTATGTAAGCAAAAGCTTAGCAGATGTGATATGGGACACAATCTGAGCGCATTCTTGCAAGTGTTGCAATTGTATACCTGCATACCACTCAGGAACTCCATAATTCCAGGCTGGAAGTGATAATTCAGTGTTTCTCTAATTGTTTCAATTAATACATTTTACTGGTTCATTTTATGATGTGTCATTCTGGTTCTCTGGATTGGACTTTACTTTTTCACAGTGCTTTTAAATTGCCTATTACCCAAGAACATAAACGTGTAAAAAGATGATAAAGAATTTCTACCTTGGAGTTTATCAAAGACAGTGTTATTTGATTTTCCTGAAGACTAGATCTATCTGATCAATACATACAGAATTGCAAGCAGAATTATGAAAATAAATGATATCAGTTACCACAGTAGCATTACAGGAGAAAGATTAAAGAGTGAGTGAACAGAATGTCCTGGCTGCTCTTACTACATTCTTCTTAACAGCTTCCTATTTTCTAATACCTGGAGTAACAGGAAAAAAAATAAGAAAAAAGAAAATTAAAGAACAAGAAAAATCCACCAACTTATTGTGAAATATCTGTGATGATATTTTCCCTTGCAGTGAAGTGTTTTAGCTGTGCATAGTTCATGACCTTTAGCAAATCTGAACTATAAAGTAATGTGAAGATTAACCATTGATTTACTTTTCATTAAATTAAAACCACAGTGACAGAGACTAGTGGTGAAAATTTGGTCACTAAGAATATTCATTCAATATTCACTAACAACCTCCTCCTTCCCCACCCCCCAAAAACAATCTTTTTTTTTTTTTTTTTCTGAAATATATTTAGATAGTCAATTGCTGTCTCTACAGTGGAGAGAGAGTCCTCTGTGGGAGTTTTGGCAGTCTGTGGTATGTGTCACTCCTCTCAGCCGAGCCAACTTTAGATGCTCATTTAGCTGAAAAGTCCGTTCTGGAGTCATAGAGCATCTTTCTATTCTGGGAAGCTCCCAGAACAGGAAAAGGAATAAAGTGCATTCACCCAGTCCCAGCTGTATTCCTAGACCTACTTGTGTATCACCACCTCCTCCTCTTGGCCCCTCCCGTCCTTTCCCTGTGTGGGGAAGACCTGCAGAGAAAGTAGGGAAGCATGGTCTCTTTTAGGTGTGCAGCTGGTGGAGAAAGTATAGATATTTATAACATTAAACCTAAATATCTCCTGATAGGAAGGTCTAATGCATGTATGACCTGCAGGACAATGCAGGAAGCCTTCACCTTTGCTATCTTATGAAGGTCCACTTTGCTTTTGACTAAGGTGATGATTTCTCAATGGCTAATTAGATGTGCAAGACTGATAGCTGACAGACTGCACATCTTTTGAAAAAAAAAAATAAGGAAAAATTATTTGGCAGATAATTTTTGCTACAGATGCAACTGCTAAAGTCGTTAACTGCCCATCAGATAAGACTCTGGCACTTGGAAAATTTTATTAGACTACATGTCAGTCTGAAGATGTGTATGCACGTGTAGAAAATGCCATCAAAATATTTTGGCTACTATTGAGAATATGGTTGGGGAAAATACATTTAATGAAGTCAAAAGTCTCTGCTTACCCTTTGTTCAGATATGCAGCACTCCGAAATCTCTAAGTTTATGTAGTCATTGACTATGCTTCATCTCTTCTCCTGCTGGGGAGGTGAGCAGGTCTCATAGTCTGACAGCCTGGGCTTGAGAAAGTGAACCCAGCCTTACAAGGGGTCCTGTTCTCACATGGCTTCTGCTCTTGTGCTTGGAGCCTTGCTCCTCCCACCACTGTGGCAAAGATCAAGGCTTATCGTCTGCACAGGAAGGATGAATAGAAGTTGTTGATGCGTCTGGAAGAGCAGAGGCTGGAATAGGCTCAACTCCACATGGTGAAGGTCTTGGGAGAAATAATTTCAAACTTTCCAAGGTACATGTGATCTCCAAATCCATTGCTGTAGCCTTGGCTGTTATCTCCTCCTGCAACAGCAGGAAATTTTACAAGGCAGAAAGCTCAAGTCTCTTGATTAGTGGCCCGAGAAGACACGTGTTTGTTGACACATGCAAAACAAGCACAAAGACAGTCTGAGACCAAAAACCAGAGAGAAAAGGAACAAAAATCTATACCCTACCCAGAGGTTCACTGTTAGGGCATAAAAACGCTGTGTACTAATGTTCTTAATTATATTGTATAAATATTTCCTCATTAAACAAAAGTTTGCTTTGGGACAAAAAAAGATTCCCCCAGCTGGTTCATACATCAAGGAGATGGAAACTGTGGCTGTGTAGACACACTGAGGAAATCTGCAGCGGGACATTACCTGATTTAAATGCAAAAGGGAAAAAATGTTATGTAGGGGAGAGAGAGAGAAGAGATAAAACTGATAGAAGTAGACAAAAGCCTGATTAACGAGAAGAGAGTAACAAAACTGCCTCAGACTGGCTGGGAGCCAGAGGAAGAAGGG
This sequence comes from Cygnus atratus, assembly GCF_013377495.2. Taxonomy (NCBI): domain Eukaryota; kingdom Metazoa; phylum Chordata; class Aves; order Anseriformes; family Anatidae; genus Cygnus; species Cygnus atratus. The sequence goes on along the minus strand of NC_066364.1, from coordinate 54,718,306 downwards.
CAAGTAAGATAGCAGATGAGACATATTTTGTGAAGATGCTGGATTTGAGAGTCTGGGGAGAGGTGTCTAAATTGAAGCCTGAAATCTGTAAGATGACCTTCAGGCCAGAAGGCAAATTTTTTGGAACAAGGTGACCAACCAAGTCTTAGAGCCAGAGAGGCTGTGACTAGCAAGGCAAAGTGACAGGAACTGGGAAACCTGAGGAAGCTGAAGCAGAAACTTCACGGATGCTTCAGATTGCGCCTCAAAGAGCTGGTTAGTGGTGGATGTCTGTAGGGAAGAGAGAAAAGTTCCAGTCCTTCAGGAGGCACATGTGGCTCTGATTACGGAGCTGCATGCTGGAATTCTGGCTGGTTTCTTTTCAGCTTTTTTTTGTGGTGTGTTGTTTTTCTTTTCTTTTAATCTAGGGCATTACACAAAAATAAACTGTCAAAAACATTATTAAAGTTGCAGTTTCCACTAGCTCAGGAGTCTGTGTAACATGAATCTCTGTAACGTGAGTCTCAATGGCACCGTACATATGAAATTACAGTGTCCTCATACCAGTAGATTAGTAAAGCTTTTCCAGGACAGCAATTTCTATTATCACTTGCTTCGAAAGGGTACCTGGAACCAAAGAAAATCTTGGTTATCACTTTTGCATAAATGTGTATGCATATATACATAGATATACACACGCATACATATATATATATGTACAGAAAGGAGAAATATGTGATGATACAGTATATATAAATTGTTTTCACCACATCATATATGATATAATGAGATTTGCATTTGTTTAGATTGAGGACCTGTCTATCCTGACAAACAGCACCTGCCCTTTGACAATGGCTGTAGCAGACACGTATGGAAGAATAATGAAGTACACGGTCATATCATGCTGGCTCTCTCCTTTCCAGTTTTCAGGTTCTATGGATCTCTGGCTTGGAGATTTCTGGTTTAGTGTTTAATAGGCCTTGATGGATTTTCTTCCCATCCATTATATCTCGTGACAATGAATTTCACGGTTTTATGTAGTGTCAGAGAAAGGATCTTCCGTTACTTGTTTGTACCTGCTGCTTGATGTTCACTAGTTCTTCTCATATTAGTCATACTGAAAAATTGTTCCATGTTCACTGTATTCCTGCCATGCTTCAGGACAATTCAGATGCTTATCATATCTGTGTCGCCATCACCTCTTTTGCAGGCTGAAAAGCTCAAGTCAATGTACCTGTTTGGTACCCTTTGATTGTACTAGTCACTGTGAGCTAGTATAATCTTACTCAGAAATAAAGAATGTATATTTGAGTTAGAGCAGGTAGCCTAAAAAAAACCCCTATAAATTCTGCCCCCAAATCCTTTTCTCTGTATATGCCACACAGATACCAGAACATAATTGCTGGGGTATTTGAAATGGTTTGTAAATTTTTTACAAGCTGGTGTTTCACTTTATTTCACCAAAGTCTTTGTTAGTCTGACTCTAAATATAAAAGTTTGAAGGGAACCATACGCCCTCCTTCTTCTTCCTTTCATATAACTCAGAATAATTCATTAATATCTGGAAATGTGACAGCTTAGAAGTCTGGTATAAGAAAATTTCTTGGTCCACATGCAAGAAATCCAGGAAAGTTTCTTTACAAGTGGGGTAAGCTATGCCTACAAAGGAAAAAACTAATAGATTTTAAGCCATGACCCTTTCATATACAGAAAAATATACTCATCATACTTCATCATTTAGAACAATAACAACAACAAAACCTACAATAATTATATCCCAGGAAAACAGCACTATACAGTTCCTACAAACAGTATGTATTTGTGGTTTTTCCTTAAGTTTTAACACAGATAATGCTGCCAGGATTATTTATTTTTAAAGTTTGTTCACTAACTTTTTTTTTTTTTTACCATATTGCCCAAATATTTTCCTTCCCTTGCTTTGAGGAAATTCACTAGTCTCTAGAGAAGGGCAAGGCAGAGCCATTGCACGTAATTTGAGTCTTACCCTAGGATCTTGCTTTTATTTAAAATCACTACAGTGACGTTGAAATCTAACAGTAATGGTAAAAAATCACTGCAGTAACTCTATTGTAAACTGTTGTGGTTTTGTGTGTATGTGTCAATTACAGACTATGCTAATTTTATTTTAAAGTAAAATGAAGGCAAGTGGTCTCTTGAAGATGTTAGATTGCTGGTCTCCCTCTTCATTTTCCAGTCAATAAACAAGAGTGAAAAACTTCCTTGCAGCAGATCCTCTCCAGTGATGTCTCCCACAGCGTGGTTCAGACAATGTCCTCAGCAAGCAATGATTCAAGATGCACTGGGGTAAGAACATACTCAACATATCGGGCAACTAAGCCTAAAAACAGTATATGAATCTCTCCTATTGCTCCTGAAGCAGGGCAGTCAATAAAACCTGCATATGCCTCTAAATTGAATACATTAAAATTATCACTGCTGCAAATAGTTAAACTTTAGATCGACCACAGCAGAACCGTTAAAATATTTTAGCATTAAATCCAACAAGAAAGAAAATTGAATACTCTTTCCTTTATGTGGTCTGCCTACTATATTGGTATTGTGAGCCATTGTATGTTATTGGAAGTAAATGCAACATGACTAATAGCAACTCTAGGAATATTTTTATAGTTCTTGGTAATTAGATTTATTTATTTATTTATTCATTCATTTATTTATTTTGAGAAATGACTCCTTCGTGACTCTTTCTAATTTTAGCTGCAGTTTCTAGCTGAATACCTGTCAGGTATTCTCAGTGATAGCACTTGCAAGGATAGAGACTTGTCTATGGAAATTTCCTCTAGTTTAATTCCGTTTTGTTTAGTCTCACCCATGTGAAACTAAAATAAGTTAACTGTGTGCACAAACCACTTTTGTTCTTTCTGCTCTAATAACAGTAGCAGGCAGAAATTAGGTAAGCTTTCCTGCATCATGAGAAAACACCCATTCTTTTAGGTTGTTAAGTCTTGTTGAATATTCAGGTGGCGTAACAAGTGGAACTTAAAAAATCTGGGGGAGAAGTATAAAGTAGGATATCAATATACATTTAGGAGGATTTTATTCTCTGTTATTCTGATCTTTACTTGGTAGTAATGCCTGATTCCCAGGATTGCAAGATAAGGACCTTCTGACTAAGCAGTGTAGATCACCACCTAATACAGCTTCCTGTCCCTGCTGTACACTAGTCCAGTTTCAGTGAGATGTGGGAATGGAGGAGGTAGGTCAGAAGCTGACCTGTTACAAGGCTGAACGTGTGGCCTTATTGATTTTGCTCATCTTGACTGGAATATCTCCTTAGGAACTTCATTTAAAAAGACTTTGCAATTTGGTTCATCTTGAACAATGCCGACTTAGCATTGATAAGGTTACAGCTGCCCAGAATGTGCTGACATAAAAGCCCCATAATTGTGCTTGCCTAAATCAAGTCAGACTGACTGCTGTGTGTGTGTAACTCCAGTTTAGAGCTAAAAGGGGTCCAAGGGCAAAGAGGACAGAGCACAGTGCTGGAGGAAGTGTTAATGGGACAGTTATAAGGACCACCAAGCTTTGGGAGAAAGTTTAGCTTTCAGTGTTTAAGTTAACATTAAGGGTGAATCACAGGAAGGAGTGAGTTTGGAGGATATCCAGCATATGTATTTTTTGTTCATAGGAAGATGAGAATGCCACCTGCTTCTTTTGTGTTATTTGCCCCTGTCTTGAGCAGAAGAAGTTATCCACAAAACAAGTTCATGTACATATGTTCACCTTGTGTGTGAGTTCCTGGGAAGGGGTTAATTAGGAATAATTAGGTGACCTATCATTCTGATTTCCCATAGAATTTAATTAGGTTTTCTTTTTCTCTTGTATGTCAAAATCCTTTCATGGTCTGAGATTTTTGATGTGAGAAAAAAAAATCTCTGATTGTTAAAACATACCTTGGAATTTCCTACTATGCTCATGCCAGCAATGCAATTTTATCACTTTTACTAAGAAACAGTCTTTAGCTTGGGTTTGAGCAGCTACACAGCACAGTATTTACTATGTAACATTACTGTTTTCAAAGGTAGTACTTACCAGTGAGGAGCATAGAGATTCCTTTCAACTTGCATAGTTTGAATTTTAAATATGAGCTCTGATGCCTATGAATTTGTGGTGCAGGTTTGACTGATTTCGGTTGTTGAACACCCTCACTAAGTCTTAATCTCCCACATGTTTTTTCACCAAGATGAGGGTGAAGTTTGGGTATTTCATAATAGGTATTTTAAACTGCCTCAGAAATAGAAGCACTATAATCCCCAGTGGCTTGTTTCTTGGAGTTACAGGATGAGATCTGCTTTATTGTGGTGCACTCACATGGCTAGTTATCAAGCACATAAATGGCTTACCAGGGTAGTCTTTTAGTGTTAGATGTTAATAAATGGGTTTCCTTCACTATTCATATCTTTTAGCCCAAGAGACCAGAAATTTGGAGAAAAAACTCTATTGTAGCTGCAAGTTTGGACTCACTCTGTGTGCTCCCAAGCTTGGACTTAGTGGCTACGTCTCTATGGGGTATACCCATTTGCCAGCTCAGTGCCACTGAAATAGGAAAGCTCTGCTTCTCCTCCTAATGCACTTCTTTTTAGCTTTTTGTTTTAGGATCTGATTGCTTATCTTGTTCCAGCTCTGGGACTCATGTGAGACAGCTTACCTCATTAACGTGGCCGATAAAAATGTCCATCTGTCTTAATGAGTTAAATCAAATCATGGAAGTGGTCCAGTGGATGCCACAGTGTGGGCAGGAGACACTGGGTCTTCATGACTAGGAGCAGAGGAAGGGAGGAGGAAAACAGACCAGAAAAGGAACAAGGCTGCAGACTCCTTAGATGAGTGCATTGCTACCTATGAAGCTGTGGTATGTGAGGACCATGTTCTCTTCAGTCTACTCTGGATGAAAGTTGAGGTCCTTCTCAAATCCTCAAGCCCAGGCTGACACATGCTCCTCACATGCTTGGGTCTGGACAGAGCAAAAATTTTGGCACCACTGACTGAATCCTTCCTGCTAGAGCTCCCTGTTTCAAGAAGAGGGAACAGATGAAGCACCAGGTGGGACAGAAAGCTCACCTACAGCATGAAGTGCCAAGAATGCAGCGGATTAAAATCTCACTTTACAATAAAGAGAAGCTTTGGTTCGTGTATTTATTGGTCCATATTGTGCTGTAACTTGGGTACTTATTAGACGTCTTAAAGCACAGAGGTTGAGGTCAATGTAGAGATCTGGATAGTTGTTCTTGGACTTGTTGGAGGTGCTCCAGATGTCTAATATTATCAGATACTGTACACCTACAGCTTCTCTTTGAGGGCAGGCTGTATGGAAAATGGGGCAAATGTGCATCTCTTGATGTCAGACTAGTAAAACCAAGTTTGCAATGATCCTTTGTTCAAGTGAAGAACATGTACTCTTTGTGGGAAAAAATTAACTGGAGAGGAATTTCTGCATCATAAGGGGGCATTTCTGAGAAGATTCTTGGATATTCTGTACTTGATTTTCAGGGCGGTGCTTAGAGGCCCATGTTAGCCTAATGCTATTCTTCTGAAGTTTATAGGAAGCATATTCAGTGACTGGGACAACATGATATATTGATTTTGTTCATGTGTTTCTGTTTATGGTGACTGAAGCTGGGATTGTGGTGATATAGTGCCAAAGATCATTAATCTTCTAGCATCTTTTTTGTTCTTTCCCTCTTGTTCAAGTCATAGATCCTAGCTGTAGATATAGCTGGAAAATGACTGTCAGAATGGAATATGATAGGGAGTTGCTGGAAATGAGCCATTGCTGTGCACTGTTACAGATTCAGAACAAAAGCTTTAAAAGAACATTCGTCTGAGAGTCCTATATCTTCAGTATGTAGAGCTCTTAAAAAGTGTTTGGAAGAACGCATCTGTCCCACCTATTTAACTTTTTAAAGTACATATTGCCTACAGGGTTAAAGTTGGTGAAAGCAAAAGAAACCAGTGAAGGTTAATATTGAATTTTGCTGGGTTGGATTGAAACAAAATCAAAAGATCCTTTTGCTTGGACCAATTAATACACAGCAAGTCAAACAAAGGACAATATGGAGTAAAAAGAGCTGTTAACTTGTCAGTGATTTTATTAATTTGTTTTAAGAAATGGAGGAAAAACTGAGAATCCACTTGGAAAGTCAGATGTTTGATTGTCAGAAAAAAGAAATAACTGTTAGAGCAATCATGAAATACATGCATCTTGCAAGGACTCTAATTCTAATTGCTGTGTGTATTACTTAAATTCTGAGTGTGTGAGATAAATTTAAGTGAAACAAGTGCCTCTGAGTGCAGTGTTTTGATCCAGGTGTTGAAAGGGATCCAGAGTTACCATCTGTAGCTGTTTCTTTGCTGATGACTCTCACAGTGATGAGATTGCTCTCTCAGAGTGCTGTACGACTGCAGCTTCAGGTAGCTAAATGATTTAATTACTCGGTTTTTGGATCATTGATCAATGTCACTGATATAGAATATGCTTTCAGTAGCTCTGTTTATCTATCTGGTTAGTAGATATATACTCATGGGCTGAGCTCTGATCTGTTCAGCTGAGATAAGAGCATAATAACAGCCTATAATTAATATGCTCACTTATGCTTACTATGTGACTACAGAGAAAAAATAAATACTGGTCCTGGCAGTGTTAATATTCATTCTTCTTCTGAAATTGCTTGAGTAATTTTGTAAAGCGTATGTTACAATATGTTCTCAGAAAGCAAACTGCAAGGAAAAAATCAAGATGTTTCCTAAATTTTGTTCTATAGTTCAAAATATAATTAAAAATTTTTATGGAACAATTGGATACTTTGGAAGAACTTTAACTAGTTAATTTTTTACTTATCCATTTTTTGTCATTTGCTTATTTCATTACACGTGTGGCAAAATCCAGTTACAGATTTCTCATTCCAAAGTAACATTTTTGGGATTTTGCCAAATTCCTGGGAGTTGTGATTTCAGTATTCTTATGTATGTGAATGGTAACAACTGGCCACATGGCTGAAGGACTGTTTTATTCACATTGCATTGAATTTCACAACCATAACTTACACGAATTCTCAACATTACTGCTGTTCATAGTGGCTGTGAAGGCACTGTCACTGACAGGAGATTGGAATATGCTTGCAGTGTAGCTACTGTGCGTAAAAACAACCTTGTGTTTTTCACTGACAAGAACTTCTTAAGCAGAGGCCCAGAAAAATGTGGCATCACCACTATTTCTCCTTGAGCATGTGGAGTGTTTTTACAGGCAAAGTACTAAATGGTACCTCCAAGGTTTTGGCAGTTTATCCAAGTATTTCATTCAAGGGCACCCAGGCAGGTCCTGTGCACTTTGTCCCAACTTGCTCAAACTGAAATCACAGTGAGGCTCACCTCTTTCCAAGTCCCTAAGGTGTATATCTTCCTTCTGCTGGGATTTAAACCATCAGGGCTGTTGATTTCCCTCTCTCCCATAAAGAAATCATGTACAGATAATTCTGCCATATCTGATATATATACACTATTTCTAACATATGTGTTGTGACAGAACAGTCAGCTTGGAGTGAGTGGTTCTGAAACATGTTTAAGAATAAATGTTCACATGTTCAAATTAATGGTCTGAAGCTTTTTTCTTTCTCTGAAGCTGCTTATATCCCAAGAAATGGAGCAGCCAGTAAATAAGTTTGGTTTATAGCTCCACAGTATAATATGGCATTAAAGTATGGCACAGTCTATGCCAATATAGTATCTACAAACTGATTTTTTTTAAATTATTATTTTCTTTAAATTATTATTTTCTACCAGAAATCTTCTTGTAAAGAAACAGGAAATGTTTGTATTTAATTTTGCTTTTACTATAAGAATTGCAACATTACTTATCTCTTGTAAAAGAAGGCATGAAATTAATAGTGTTGTCTTACGTTTGCAGTCTACTTTATAGTACCTGGGAAACCCTAAGCCCCCATTTTGTGGCTTTTTCAATTACGTTTGTGGTTAAAAGAATAGATTTCTTTAAGTTGACACATTGTGCAGTTGGACCTATTCCCCAAAATGCAGTTCTGCTTCAGAGAGGTTAATTAATGTTGACAAATTCTTTCTTGAACTCTCTAACATCTTGTATGTAGACATTATGATATAACATCTATAGCTCTTTTGGGTTCCTCTTCCACTCCCTGGTTTGTGACAGAGAAATATTTCCCTTTCTTCTCCTTTCCTCTATAGTTTTATGAAAAAGAGGAAATGTTTCATTTTCTCTTTGTTTACTCTTTTTGATTACTCAATGAACAGGAACAGCAATATTTTATATTCTCACTCATTCTTTCTGCTGCCTTATATGTGCTAGTAAGTGTATGTCCTGGTTGGAAACTTGCATGTAGGTATATTTACTTTTCATGCTATTTTGTCTATTTCCAAAGTATCCGAGTTGCCTCTAAGTGACTTCTAGAAGGCAATATAGTTACTCTATTCAGAGCTCCACGGATACCATTTTATTGTGCTTCTTAGGAGAATAAAGGTACAAAGGTAGATGGAGAATAAAGTAGCACAGGTAGATGGATTCTTCTTCTTCTATCCCTCCTGGGAAAAGATGGGTATGGGACAGAGGACACAGCTTAATCTGCAGTGAGTGGTAGCTCTTTGGTTACCTTACGTGTGAGCAGGAAGCGAGGACAGTTCTAGATAGCCAGTCACCTATGATAGCAGACTCTTTGCAACAAAGGTGTGGATACATAAATTAGCTTGTCTCCGTCTGGGAAAATCAAGTTCAGTACTGCAATAGCTGTGACTGTGTGTGTCATAACTGTGCAATAACTGTGCAATGTGTGAGAAGACAGCTGCTTGGGGAAACATACGTTATTCCCTGGCCAGGAACAGCAGGATCACAGAGTTCCCTGATAAACTTGTCTCACCTTTTACCTCCCAAGGCAGGAGATACTGTTGCAAGCAAATCAGTTTTAGATGATGGGATTCAATTTTTGCTAAGAAACTTTGAGAAGCTAACTCTGGCCCAAGATGATTTGTTTATCAAGCTGGATGTGACACAAGGGAAAAAAAAGGGAAAAGGACAGGACAGGACAGGGAAAGGAGAGGAGAGGAGAGGAGAGGAGAGGAGAGGAGAGGAGAGGAGAGGAGAGGTTCATAAATCATTCTCATTCATCTGCCCTATAAATTCAGGCAAAGGAGAATCACTCATTGGGGTCAACAGTAGCCTTCTGGTGAAAGCACCTTTCAAAAGACACTTCGCACAATTGATATAACTGTATTTCACTCTTAATGTCATCATACCACATTTGTTTCAAAAAGTCTGTGCTTATAAAGACATGAAAATTACCTTTTCTGAAAGCAGACTATAAAGTGACTAGACTGCATATTTTTTGTCCCTTAATATATATACATTAAAATATGTTTTCCAGAAGAATTCTTCAGAAAAATAACCTTATTAAATGCAAATTGAGACTGTTAGGATTTTAAAAATTATTTGAAGGAGGAATCTCTGTGTCCCAAGTTGCTTATAGTTAAACTCTTAAAAGAATTTCCTAAGCACTGAAGAAGCTGACTTGAAAATCCAATCTTTCCCTTACTTTAAAATAGGAGTTGTCTGTTTGCATTTTTTTGAGCACAAGCACGTTTCACACATACTTCAGGTGCTTCTCCAAGGCATCTCTGTTTTTACTGAAGGAGGAAATGAGTCATCAAGTGCTATTCAGCAAACATTATGTGGGCACTTCCAGCCTCCCAACCTAATCTTAGTGGTACCCTGAGGAATCATTACTCTGTCCCATTCATAAACTATTCTGAGAGTTCCCCCCTTCTCACCACTTCAAAAGATGTGGTATATGTCTTGTGGCTCTCAGACAAATGAAGATTTTGTTATGAGATTCACACAGTAAGAATATTAATCAGTTTTTTTTTTTTTTTTTTTTTTTAATACTTTAGATCCACTGATGGCAACTGAACTACATCACTTACTGACCTTGGAGCAAAGCTTTTTGGCCATGGATTGTTCTGAACCTCACTTTACATATGAAGTAAGCTTGGCTGAACCCTTATGCACACTTCTTGTTAAGACAGCTCAAGATATTAGCAGAAATGCTGAACTGTGCAACTCAGCACTCATAAGTTCACAGCTTTGACTTTTTTTTTCTTTGGGCAGGGAGAGAAGTCTGCAAAAAACATGCTATTTACTTCAGCTGACAGTACGGTATAAGTTTCCTGGTTGTCTGTGAAGAGTGTTGATATGTTCTGCAATGACTTTTAGCCTTTTTACTTGACATGGTATTGATACTCACACAGAAGTCTTCTTGTTATACAATTATGTAAATGAGCCCAAAGAGTGCTTAATCAAAAGAAATTCAGTATTTCTTGCTTTAGAAAAAACAGTTCCTCTGAAATGTGTTGCTGTATTAGATGCTGAGTCTCACAAACACAGCATAAATGGCCTCTCTCCTTGATGCAGACCAAGCCAGAGGCAGTTTGCATCCAGCTATGACTTTTCAGCTGTGCTGTTAAATAACTACTACCTTTTAGTGAATTCTGGGGACAACAGAGAACCACTAGACAGAAGTTTAAAAGCAGAAGAAAATACTTCTTGCAACATACAGCTTTACCTGGGAATGCAGAATATTGTGGGGGCAAAAATACCAATGGATTCAGAAAACAGCTGTATCAATTCATGGAAGAAAATTCACCTAGATCTAATAAATGCAAAGATGAGGATACAATGTCTGGCTTATGATGTCCTAAGGTATACGTTTTTTGCAAGCTAAAAGTTTAAGTGTCTCTGTATACTTACCTTGTTCCTTGCACTGCTTTCCTTGATATCATCACTGATCAGTTAGAAGTGGGACACTGAGCTACATTGGCCTTTGTCTAGGTAGACCAGTAGTGTCATGTTTGTTTGAGACAGCTGACTGCGCACATCTCAAATGTCTCCTTAAATAACAGTCTATGTGACGGACTCTGTCCAGAGCATGTTAATGATAGTAGTTAAGTAGGGGAAAGGAAAGTTGTCTTATTTCTTAGTCAGTCAGCCAAAAGCTGGAAAGTATGGACAAAATGCAATGCAATGTGGTACCAAAGGAGAAGCAGCAGACTTGCTTACACTGCTTGTCTGGAAGTCATTTCCTGATGCCCTCACCTGTGCCCACCCACTCCTCCGAGACACTCCCATCTCACCTTCATCCCCCAAAAGAAGGGTGGTGTGGCCTGGCCTGCTGGGGGGCCCATGGCTGGAGATTGGCACTGCTGTGGGCTGAAATGGGCTCCTAGGGAAGCCCATAAGGCCCTAGGTGCCCTTGGGGCTCCAACAAATGCTTCACACCTTTTTCACAGGGGAGGTTAGCTCTGAACTCCACATGAAACTCTTCTCACTGTGAAATGAAAGGAGAGTGTTTTTTTTTTTTTTTAATGGGTACTGTCTGACTAATGGAAAAAAACGGTGCTAATAAAAAACAGTATTGTTGAAAGAAAAAAAAAAACAAGTGAGAAATGTTTGTTTCCTTGTGTCCTCTTCCAGAAGGCAGAAGGAAAAGGCAGAGTGGAAAAAAAAAAAAAAAGAATTATAAACAGCACAGGAAAGATCAGCTCAAGGAGTTGTTGAGAGAGAGGAATTTGTATTATAAAGAACTGAAGAGACACAGCCAGCTAGCCTGAAGTGCTGGAAGAGTAGAGATGTTCTAGGATCAGCGGTGACCTCAGGCAGGAAGACATGTCTGCCAGCATGACCCACTGATCTCCCTGGATGCCTGGAGCTGGAACAGGCCACCAGGATGCTCAGGAGTTCCCTGTGTCCTGGAGGGGGTGCTGGTGACCACCCACCCTTGGAGTGCCTGCGGGAGCAGCCAGCAATTGGCCAGGTCAAGCTTTTTGACCCAGAAAAGATGTGGAAGGTAGGAGACTGCTTCTGGAGAGAAAACCTGGTGACCAAGAGAAGGAGCCTGCTTTATAGAGCCCTCTGCCCCATGCATAAGTCCTCAGGCAACATGGATAAATATTTTTACCTCAGGATAAAGGCAGTGGTGACACCAAGTGCTTTCGAGAGGAAGAGTGAACCAGAGTAGGAGACTGTTGAGAAATGTAGAAATATCTTATTTCCTTATTTGCAGAAAAGGCTTCTAGACATCACATTGCTAAAAGTACTATGGGATGCAGTAACATATTGCTTAAACCTGCTTTACTTAAAAATAAATAAATAAATAGATAAATAGATAAATTGATACAGCACACAGAACATTTATGAAGGAAATTTTAAGGAACTTAGGAAATAGGGTGATCCAGAAGTATTTAAATTAGGAAGTTACTTAAAGAAATGAATTCAAATAAGAGCATAACAGTTCCTGAAGAGGCCTACATTTTATCAGGGCTTCAGATATTTATGTTTTATGCCCATATCAATGACATTCTCTAATAGACCAAGAACTAACATAAAAAGAGCTGGTAAGTTGTGCAATAAATACCGAGATCTCATTTCCAGGATTTTAAATAGTGTAAATACAATGTGTTACCCAACCAGATATTACAACAAGCAAGAACCAGTAACTCCAGTGTTATCCTTAGGTCCATGTCACAACTGTCATCAGGAGGCTTACCCACAGTAAAATGGAAGTGCTCACTTCTCACTGTGCTTTTACTGTGTGGGATAGTTCACAGGTTTTAGTTAACCTGAAAATGGAAATCACACACTCTTCCAATAGGGAAGATATGTTCTTAGAAAATAAGCATAGGAACAGTCATAAATAACTCTAAATGCCTAAGCAGCAGGGACTCAATTCAGTTGCATAAATGTAAGCATCTGTCTAGTTTGGGTGCTATAGGGTATGTAGTGTGGCTGCTGGCTGCCACACCAGAAAGGAGTGGGCTTCTTATACATCCTCTGTCATATCTGCCAAAGTCATAGCATGCATTAAACACCTTGTGGCAACTCAAATCTCACTAGATGCCAATGTTTAGACAACTGAATTCAGCTTCAGAGAACTAGTCTAAGCAGCTTGTTTGTGGCTTGTCTATAGGCAGGGGAATTCTGTCTCTGCTTTAGAAAACAATAATGAAAATGATACAAAAATAATTCTCTTTAATCTCGCTTCAAAGACTCTCTGTGTTGTGGAAGCTACTCTTCAGTGCGCCTTCCCCTTAGACAGGGTCTGAGGTAGACGTATCATTCCCTTCAGAAAGATGCTGATCTTTCTTTTTTGATATGGTAGAAGATAGAGCTAGAACAGACAACTAGCTTAGCTTGCATATAGCTGTGTGAGATAAACCTAGCCTTAGTACAATGGAACAAAAGAGGACGGAAAGTTTAACAAGGCATGGAGATGGAGAGGAATTATTCTTCAGATAGAATGAGAAGAGCTGGTGGACTCAAGGCAGACTGGAAGGAGTGTCATATCTACAGAAAGCCAAATCATTTCATTTTGAATCAGTTCTGCATTCACTGCAAATATGAAACTCCGAGTGGGACTGCAGCTCACTTAGACTCTTGCAAGCCAGGTGTAAACTGGCTAGGAGTGGGTACTGCTCACACTGCAGGTGGCTGTGAGCTGCACCTTGGCATAGATCAACTGCCCCAAATGACCCAGTTCCATGGAGGGGAGTCTGTACAGAGCCTGTTCTGCGGCTGTTATGCTCTCAGCAATATAACAGCTAGCTAGTTTAAAATTAACCTCTGCATGTATATCTGAGCAAGATGTATTCTTAAGCGTAGCACTGGAAATCTCCCCACAAACTGATCATTAACTTTGTTAAATAGACTTTGAAGTAAAAATTACCCTACCATCCTGGCTAGTAAGAAGATATAGAGTATGCTCTTTGGGTTCTTCTACACAAGCATAATGTGATCATGTCTCAGGAGAACTGGCGGACATTGGAAATTACTTTAAATCAGATTTTGTATGTAGAAAAATTTGTAAATGGAAAGCTATTTTATGCTATCTGAAGCAAAACAATGTTTCCTCCTAAGTTTGTGTTCAGTTGTTTTACTAAGTACTGGTGAACTACCACAATTTTAATAGTAATGTGCTGATGCTTTTATAGAATTTCCCAGGTTATCAAAAGTCAATGGTAAGTGAGCAACCAGGGTATTTGCAGTTGTTCATTATTAAACTGGTTTCTGTTCTAGTTACAGAAACTAAAATTAGTGGTATTTACTCAGGCTTAACACCCTATATTACAGCTGTAGGAAATGATAAGTTAGGGGGGAAGTATTCAAGAGGGGGGTAGTCTTTAAACAAAAATATATATATTTTTGAAAGTCTAGTTCAAAGAGAATGTAGACATATAATTTGGGGATGCAATGCAATTACCAGAAATAATTTAAAATGGGTTACTTCTTTCAAGTATGATTCTTTGAAGAATAAATAGTAATTGTTTTAAATGCATAATTACTTTAATATTGGCTCCTTTCAGCAAGTTGCAGACTCCCTAGATTAAGCTCTAAGTCCTGTGCAACTGTCCACTCAAATTCTGTTTATTCTTTGGGCTGTCATAGTTCCATTACTAAACCCCTTGAAGCCCTTTGATGTATTCCTGCACATAAAAAGACTGGTGGAGACTTTTCATGCAGCCTGATCTTTGCTATGCTAACTTTTTTTTTCAGCATAACTGAAGTCAGAGGACAAGTTAAAGTCATCATTAAAAAATCCTGATAACAAGAATTTTTCTATTTCATAAAAGTATTTATGTCTGCATAAAAAATATTTTTGCAAAGCCTTGCATGTGAGGCTGCAGATATATTTCTGATTTTCAGAAAGAAATCCGGTATTGGTGCTTGGCTATGTTTCTTGGGAAGGTACAGGTTGCTCCCTGCACTGTAGCCACAGAACTGTCTGCTTTGATCTTACAGCTAAGTAACTACCTGAAGTTCGTTGGGAGCAGTGTTTGGGATTTTTGCAGCAGGTCCTTTCTGGACAGTGCTGTAAGTACCATCTTGTGGACTCTGAGGTGCTGATCACCTGTGGCTTTCAGCTGGGCTCTGTTGATCTACACCACCAAAACAATTTTTATTGCCTTTTTTTTGAGTGATTTGCCATATGGTGACAGCCATAGCTATGATATGACCAGCCTCCTGTTGTCCTGGACAGAAAGTCAAAATTCTCTGGGCTATCCTTTAAAGAGTGTATAGATACATCCCAGCTCTACACAAATACTTAACAATGTAAATATAGTCTGAGACTTCATTAAGCTTGCTGCTTGCCTTCTCCACTTTTTAGAAGCTCATCTTACAGATGGCTCTGTAAGATTTTGGGTAGTGAGATGCTGAGATTCTGACTCCAGTTGAGTCACACTGCCAAGAAGCTGTCATTAAGGGACACTCTAGCCTCAAAGCTGAGCAGCACCCAGCATTTTCCTTTTTGAACTTTGATAGTTTTAAGTGTCCTCCAGATCTCTAAAATGTCTACAAATACTAGAGGAATCCATGGAGTTTCTCTGAAGTAAGGATGAAAAGAAAAAAACATCAGGCTGCCTTTTTCCCTTCATTTATTCCCAATGTCCCATCGTTAGGAAAAAAATACAATTTTCTTCTCCTTGATCTTGCTCATTCAAGTTATAGCTATTAAGAAATCCATACCGTCTTTGTAATGATGAAGAAAACATGCTGAGCTCCATGTTTTAGCCCAAATCTTATTTGAACAACTAGTTATCTACAATTCCTTATCTCATTACAAGTGTCTTTCACCTCAAGAGAAAGACTTCTCAATGGTGAGCAGCAATACACAGAACCTACATGTATGTATCTTAAAGCATTTTATAACCCTTTATTTATAAGGAAAAAAAAAAAAAAGAAAATAAAAAAACATTGTACAGAACAGAAAAAAAGACCCAAACCTAATAGATGTTAAGAGCTAAAGGAGGCATGGTCATCACTTATTCTGACCTCTTACAATATAAATGTTTTGTCATGGAAACCTGTAACTATTATTGACACAGCACTGAGAGATTTATTGCTACTTGCCTTTTCACTGGACTTCCAGTTTTTCAGAATATATTTTATCTCCATGGGTGTTCTGCTAATCCTCAGTTTCGTCCGAAGGTGGCAGCAACTTTCTTCAACAGAAAGTTTCAGTCTTGTTCGGTTATGTTGTAGACTGATCCTGATATTTTCTAGGTTCTCTACACTAGAAACTTTTAGCTACGCAAAAAGATGTACTTCTGTGCTTATCTTCTGGAGCAAAGAGCTTTCACTGTGAGATACAATATCCCTGAAAGTGTACTAATAGTTGTCTACAGATAACTTGCAATGTACAGTAATAAAAGTAGAGTAACTGAATACTTAGTTACTTACATTTTACATGGTAAAATGTCACAGAAGTCCCTTGACTGCAGCTACCAATTTCCCTGGTACGCTGTTATAGGATGCCTGATGCTATGGCCCCACACAAATTTGGGGTGCTCTTCTTGCTGTGCTGTACTCTTCAGTGCTCTTTGAGTTTTGGCTGCTCAGCATGTTGGAAGTGGAAGGATCTGGATGGGGCCCCAATACTCTGAAACAGAGGCATCTGCAGTTGTTCCTACAGTCATCATGCATGATTTGTAAACATCAGAAAAGCAAGTTTAACCTGGGTAAAGTTGTTACCCAGACCTACTACACCAGGGTAAAGAACTGTCAGTTTCACAAATTTCTGCTCCAAGACAGTTCTGTGATCAAAGTGCCTGAGGATTGGGACTTCAGTGGCTCCCCATCCTGTCATGACCTTCCCTTGGGTATTCAGGCCACTTCCCTCACCTCTGGGTGTCCCCCTTCCCCAGTTTAGGAGGAGAGAGAACAGCATTGTCTGCCATACACCTTTCTTCTGTCCTGCCAGCCTAGGCTGTAGACTGAGACCAGGAAGTGAGTCTCTGTCATTGGGCCAGGGACTAGTACCAAGAGGGAAAGTTCCTCATCCAGACAGAGAAAGCTTATCATTATCACTGTAAAATAAATAATGATTCATCATCCACTTAGCACTAGGACAGCCCCAACTGCAGCTTCTCTCTAAATGGGAGGGAGGGGGGAGCTTGCACAGCTGTGCGAGTGAAGGCTGTGCTGCTGGGGACACGCTGGGTAGCTGATAGTTTCCCAGCCTCTCTGGTAAATGTGTCTGTAATAGAGAAACTATTCCATGCACTGTTATGCTATCTGTAACACATCTCCCTGCTTTTTTTTTTTTTCCCCTAAATTTTATTTTCTGAAATGGCACTGTTGAGGACCTTCACAATGGCTAAACAGATCTAAACAATAGCTGTGCAGACCACACCAGCTTGACAAGGCTGAGTTACACACAGCCTATCCTTCATGCTCTGAGTTCAGAAGGGAAGAAAGTGGAAAATGTTTTGTGCCTCTGACCTCTTAAGTGTCATCTTCTTAGCAGCTCAAATCACTCTTCAAAATTATTCTATTACTCATCCAGCTCCCTGACATCTGTTTCATCATTTCCTATCCAGGCAGTAATCCAAATAACCAAAATATATATATATATATTTTTGAAGCAGAACACCTTTTCTGTAAGCTTGCAGGGATGACAAACCACAGTAAATATTCCCGATTGTGTGAAGTTCTATCATTTTGACTCGAAAATCCTAGTGAGAAAAGGGATGAGGTAAAGATGTGCTTTTGTAAGAAGCTGTTTTTTGCTGCTGTGTGCACACCACACACATCCCTCAGTGGTGTAAATAGTGACATCAGCAGTGATGTCACTGATAGGGATATGTCATTGATTTACACTCACCAGTCTAAATAAACACTGCTTCCTAAGAAGTAGTAAAGGAGAGTATGAGTGGATTGATAGTTTGTCTTGATCAGCTAAATTATTTGGACAGTAAAGAGTTGTCAACACCTTAGACTTATGAGTAAAGCTACAGGCAGTCAGAACATCAACCAATGCTGATAATTACAGAGCTAAGACAATAACACTGGGTGGGGTTCTGCTCTGTTAAATGGGCCAACGCTGATCTCATTTGCTGGGACAAGTGTAAATTCATTACTTCACTGAAGTTACTTGGATTATCAGTGAGATCAGAGTTTGGCTGCCTAACCATTGTTGATTTCTGAAGCATAATTTTAAAGCATTAACTGCATATTCTAAAAATCAAGGACTGTGTCTAAACCATCCACCACTGCTTTACATTACCTTTTAGTAACAGGATCCCCAGACTCCCTGGAGAAGCCGAGTAGAGATTATGTTTTATCAGAAGTGTGTAGAAGTCCCAGCAATCCTTTGGGCCACAGAACCCAGACCCTGCAATCATGGGTGGCCATGAAATGGGTCTTTTGTTGTGGAAAGCAGTCCTGAAGTTGCATGGCCTTTCCTCCTGTAGATCTCCAAACATTTTATGAAGGCAGTTAAGCATTATAACTACACATATGAGACCTATTTAAATAGCAATAAGCCACACTAGGCTGAGAATATGTAGTTTGCTGATGCACATTACCAGCGGCTGAAAGCAAGACTGCTCATGATACACCTAATACATATGCCAGTTAGTCTCTCACTACAGTTTGGCAGTTTAATGTTTTAGGAGAACACAACAAATTAGGTTCATCCAGAGTCCTAGGTGTGGAAAATGCAGTCAATATTGTATTTCATGCTTGTGGCATACCTTCTGATGGGGACCCAGCAGGCACCTGTTTAAATTAGCCGCCATGCATTAGTCTTGAAGATAGTTAACCTTTATTTATTTATTTATTTTTGAACTAAGATACACTTTAGTACATGCAACATAGGTCTTTGATATACTGCAGGAAATTTCTGAAGATTGCCCTGGCAGCATACAAAGGGAAAATGTCAGTCCCTTGTGCTTGTTGTTTAACATGAACAGTTTGAAAGGGGAAGGGCATTTAGACTTCATTTAAAAGCTGAAAATTGTTTCTGTTTGTTCCATGTGCTTTTATATGTGGTGTAGGCTTGCCCCCTAATAGAGGGGTTAGCTTTTCAAATGGGTAGCTTTTTATAGAGTAATCATGGCACATGTGAAAATGATGACAGACAAACCACAGGCAATTAAGGAATTGATCTGGCTCACTTAATCATGAAAAAGTTATGATGATTCTGTGAACCTCCAAGATATGTGGTGCATTTTGAGGTTTCTATTCCTGACCCTTGACACTGATCCTTGTCCTGTCAGCTGCAGCAATTCACTATTCTGAATGCAACTTCTCTTGCTCATAAAGAGATTCATGGGGTAACTCTGTGGTCCAATGCTCCCCATCAGCAGCAGTCAGCAGAAATGGCTAATGTGGTTGGATTGGTCAGCACTACATCTGAACAAACCTTATTTTGTTGTGTTAGACATGGCTGCAACAGTGCTCATGTTACATGGCATCACTAGTAGCCTCAGTCTATGTGACTTAGACTTGTTCCTCTTTTAAATTCACATGAGGACAATAAAGAGGATCATTAATGGGAGAGTGGCCAGTGAGACATACTTAGGGGAGACAGAAGATAATTTAACTAATATTGAACTTAAGAACACATCTATATCTATCTGCATCTGTTCCTAAGTTTATGGATATATATTGTGAAGTTAATTTCACACAGAAAAAAGATACCTCATATTTTAGTAGATTCTATTTTACTTGGTCATACTGACAGCATGGCTAAAGAATCCACAGTAAATAGTTGTCCAGCTGGCACTGAAGCAAGAAGATCTTTACAGGGAGTTTTACTCAATCTTGTTTCCTAAAAAAATGGACATGTTGAGGCAGGCAAATAAGTTTTCAAAAAACCTAGCAAGCTGTACTGCTTTGGCTACTAAGTCCTTCAGCTTCTGCCAGAATGTCCGTGAGAAGTAGCAAAACGTTTATATGAAGTATAGCAGTGAGATGAGGGTGCTGGAATGGAAACTTCATGCTTTTATTTCCACACATCACCAATTCAATGCCTGACCTTTGATAAATCCCATAGCTGTTGTACAACTCAATTTTCCTTCCAGTGGCCTTGTCTTTCACCTTCATTAATTCCTAAAAGGCTGCTAATGCTTCAGATACTTTGGTTGAAAGGTTTTAAGAAATTTGAAGCATTATACTATGCAGTAATAATGATGATAAATATCATATTATATATGTTTCTGATTTCTTGCTTTCTCAGCCTAAACAAAATCATTTTCATATTTTCTTCTCTTCCATTTTCCTTTCTCCTCAATATCCGTTTAGCTCCCCATCATCCAAAATGTCACTAGCTCTATTGCTCTAAGAAGTAAAGAATGCATTCTACTTTTAATTTACAATATCTCATATAGTCCTGTATGGAATTTACTGGGCAGATAAATGCATTTGCTAATCAGTCTGCAGTATTGTTGTCTGCCACGACACAGTACGCATCCATCTGGGGGCAATCAATGTATTTCTGTATACTTCTTTGCTTATGTCCAAATAATCTTTTATGTACATCATGGCTTTGCAATTATTTGAAGCAGAATATGGAGTGGAAGTACACTTGGCATTCAACTAGAGCACAAAAAGTTATTTCTGTGTTGTGTCCTATGGGTGAATAAAAATTCCCCATATTGGTGCTCAACTCATATAAAAGAGGAATTGGAAAGAACTGCTCTATGTTCCCTGTTGCAAAGTTGATGTTTCCTGATATTAGTGTTTCTGTGGCTGTAGTTCTGGCATCCAGAGTAGCAGAAACCCAGGGGAAAGTGTGATAAAATCATAGTTTCTGTCTTCAGTGTGTTTTCAAAGAATTTTTTTCTCTTAGGCATTCAATTCCTAATTATTTAAAGCCTTTTTTTACAACTTTTAAAAAGTTTATTTGCGAATGGAAAAATCTATAAATTCCAAGGAACTGTTGTAAAGTGGTTCTGCTGGTAACTGAACAAAGGACTGGATTGTGTTAAGCTATTCATGTGAAATGACTATTATTTGTTTCATTTTTGATAACAGAAAAAGAAAGAGCTAATATTAGGGGAAAAGCAACAACAACAAAAAACCAACCAACCTACTTTACACACTTATTTTTTATTTGTAAATGATGTTAGAGGCTGTATGTCTCTTCTGTGTAATACAAAGGTCCATAATATGAACTATATATACATACTATCCATCCATATGAAAACCATCAAGCATCTTGGAAGTCTTCATAATGATCTAAGATATCAGTGGGTTATCCAAAATTATCAGTAAAGTGCTCCCTGAAATCAAATTGAACCGTAATTACCACTATTTTTCCAGATATTTGTCTATAAAATCCTTGTCTGCACACACAAACAAGAGCTTACCAACCCAAATGTGAAAGTTATCTGTCCAGCCATGTAAAGTGCATATTGTGCATTTGAAGAGTTTTGCACGTACAATACATATGTTCATCTGTCTAGAGGTATGAGAAATGGTGCAAGCAGCTCTCATATTCTGCTTGCTTTTTTTAAGACAGTAAGGAGCAGGACTGTGTATAAAAGATTAAATGTTTTCCTTTCAAAAATCCAGATGAATGTATTAGTTTTGCATATGTGCCTATCAGAATATCATGGCAATCTTGCATTCATATCACCACAGAACTGGAGCTTTCAGAATCTAATTTCCTCTAGAATACCATGGCAGGTCTGAAGTGTAAATGGTACTTGTCTCTTCACTCTCTTTTTCCTAACACACATCTGACATATGAAATTTTGCTTTAGTTGTTGTTGTTACAGCATTATTATTATTATTTTTTAAATGGAGAGCATGACCTGTTGGCGTGCCCAGTTCTAAACTGAATTATATCTGAACTCTGCACATGGTCAGGAAACAATAAATGAAGAGTCCACAAAGACAAACAGAAATGATCTTCTGACACTTTTTTTTTTTTTTTTTGAGAAGTATTGGAAGAAAAGATTGTGATAATGTAGGAAGAGAAAACTGTGAGAAAATTAAAAAAAAAAAAAGAAAAAAAGTTAATACAATGTCAAATATGACTGTAATGAAAAATTGCTTTCCTTAGATGTACATTTGCTTTGAAATCCATGCTGGGTCTCCTAGTACCTGCTGAGCTTAGCTTTAAACCCTGAAGCTATGATTTAAAATAATATATATTTGCTCTTTCATCTCTATGCTCTATTGCATCAATTTCCTTGAAAACACCTGGAAGGGTTCTTAGAGCTCCTTATGAACTTTGACTCTAGAGATTTTCATCTTTAGTTCCTGCTGTGAACTGATGCTACACATGACACGATCTGACGAGCTGTCTGTGGTTTCTTTCTAATCTTTGGTATAAAATGTAACACATATTACAGGAACCAGTGCAAACATATTCACCTAGCCTTCTACAAATTTGTTTCTTTTAGAGATTCCAATCTGAGCTCATTTTTACTTAGAAAATCAGTATACTGGGCTGATCTCAAGAAATCTGATCTGATAATGACACTTTTTTAAAGTTATCATTAAGGCTTTTGCTCTCCATGCCAGTGAGAAGGGCCTCAGGTCCCTCTCTTTATCAGATGCTCATACTTTTCTTTTGCAAAGCCTTTATTAATTGAAATCCCACAAAACTTTCAGAGTCTGTTTTGTAAACTGAGGAATACTGATTTCATTTTGAATATGATTAGTCACTAATCTCCTACTGTTAATCAATGGGCAAAGATAAAAGCATCCTTTAGAGAATAATGTGGATTACAATTATTATGATGATGATTTTATCAAGGATCTTTAGTAAAATATGTCTGATTATCATCAGGTGATAGTATAATGATATCAACAGCTAAAAATTTATTATATAGCTATATAGTTTTAGAAAGGTGCTTAAACGTCACTTCTTTTCCAGAAGTCTTGATAAACAGAAAAATTGTGCTATATTTCAAACGTATAAACTGCTTCACTGTCCAAAAACAGAACAGAGGCACTTCAAGACTTATGGGAGGAGGACTTTTTTCATAGTTGTTAAAAACAAAAAAAATAATTCCAACTGTGTTGTAGGGTGGCATAACCAGGGAAAGTGATACTATGATACTATCAGCCATGTGAGCCAGTCAGCTATCAGTAAAGTAAATTCATATTGCTAATATTGAGGAGTAAGTTGTCTTTTGAACATAAAAGGTGCTTTGTGAAGTTTAGGCCCTTGACTACGGTCTTTTGTAAGATATTTTGCCAAAATGGGTGCTGAAATGTACCTGTTTCTAGAAGATGTTGAACAATGTTGTGCTCATCCATATGTGTTTCTCTGTGCGTGAAGATAAGGCCCCTTGGCATTTCCTTCCTCATCCTGCATTAGAAAGAGAGTTGCCAACAGGTCAAGGGATCCTTCCCCTCTACTCAGTGTTGGTGAGGCCACACCTGAAGCGCTGTGTCCAGTTCTGGGCTCCCCAGTGCAAGAGAGACATGGACATACTGGGGAGTGAATCCAAAGAAGGGACGCCAAGATGATGAAGGGACTGGAACACCTCTCCTCTGTGAGGAGGAGAGGCTGTGAGAGCTGGGACCGTTTAGACTGGAGAAAAGAAGGCTCAGGGGGGATCTCATCAATGTGTAGGCTCACCATTGAGTATAAATATCTGAAGGGAGGGTGCAAAGAGGACAGAGCCAGGCTCTTTTCAGAGGTGCCCAGTGTCAGGACAAGGGAGAATGGACACAAATTGCAATATGGGATGTGCTTAAAAATATCATCAATTCCTTCATAACTGGTTTCCAAAAGACTCTGAGATTAGCCATCTCCCAGGGTCATAGCCTTACTTTTTCAGCTACAGCTGTTTCCACATCTGAGCCACCAGGGGAGAGCAGGAAGAGATCCTGAAGGCCTTCTCCATTCCCAGATCTGCCAAATATAAAGGGCTGACCCTGTAGTGGCAGCCACTTCTGACTCCTTCCTTGTCTCATGGGAAAACCTGACAGTTGCCATACAGGTCAGATTTGTCTCCAAGGTTAACGAGCCAAGGCCCATCTTTTAAGTCTGATGCTGTAGGAGATCTGTGTCTGCCCCCACCACCCTGTTGGAGGCATCAAAACTGAGTACAGGCACCACTACTACAATGGTTTGTGAAATACAAGTATAATCTGAGCTGCTTTTTTTATGTCATTTTTTCTCAGGACCTTCCTAGAACAACTCTATTTATAGAAGGTAAATGTGGCAAATTTAAAGTTGAATTTCTTTTAAGGCGCTTTAAGTTAATGTGTTGCACAGTCCCTACAAAGTGCTGTGCAGGTTGGTTACTTAGGTCTTTTTCAGATTTTTTTTTTTTCTTTAAGCCTGGCAAAACCATAGCCTGACTTTTATATAACTTCATACACTTTAATCAAAATAGATCACAGAAAAATTGTGGCTATCACCAGAATTTGAGAAGTGGGATTTGCTAAAGCAGTTGAATGATACGAGTCCCATTAAGCCACTTGTCACCATTCCCGCAATAATTTACACAATTTTACACAATAACTAAAAGCAAGCTAAAGAAGAGAGGTCTGCCTGTATTCAGTAATAGTGTTCAGATCAAGTGGGAAGGGTGGTAATTTCCTGTCTTTCTATCATGTATTCCTTGTTAGCAATGCAGTTTCTCTATATCTGAGTTTATGAAATGAAAACAGTTCTGTCAAGCAGGTGAACACTTTTTACATTTTCTAGCCTAAAGGAAAAAAAGAAAAAAAAAAAACAAATCAAAACAAAAACCCTTCACCTAACCTGCAGGGCACTGGAAGTATATCAGCAATAAAATAATCTTGCTGTCTTTAGCTGCACTTTCTGCCATCTCAAGTCAGAGTGCCTGGAAAAAGTAAGAAGTACAAAAATCCGTTGTCACTGTGTAAATGGGAACAATCTAGTGTCTTTAGACACATAGGGAGAAATAATGGGTTTAACAGCACAGTAAATGCTAATTTTAAAAAACAGTTGACTCAAACAATGTAATGATACGATATCTACACCAGATTTTAATGTTGAGGAAGGGTCCTAGACTGGTATTTCTGCAGACTTAATTATCTCTCAGGCCTGGCTGTTCCTGCAAATGACTGCCAGCAGCTGTAGCAAACTACTTAATTCTGGGAACTGTAGGTTATAAGTTGGTGTCAGGAAGTCTGAGCAGCTGCAGAGAATTACTTAGCTTGGAAGCGAGATGTTTCTTCAGGGATTGTGTTAGGATTGTAATTTTTGCAGTTGTGGTCCTGAAAGCCTCCTGGTGTCATCCTGAGAAGGTACTTTGAGTCCCTCTCCAGAAAACCATCACTTGTTAAGGGTGGAAGCTGTTTGTTAGGTTACCAGTCTGAATGTCTATTAGTGACAGATACAAATCATCTTTGATTTGGCATATTTTCTATATTTAGCTTTGTAAAGCAAAAGCACTGTCATTCCTGGAATCTCTCTCTCTCTCTCTCTCTCTCTCTCTCTCTTTTTTTTTTTTTTTAAACACAAATGTAACCACCAGCGAGGTGGTGAATTTCTGTCAATATCTTCAGATCTGGCTGTCATTTGGGAAAATATACTCTAAGCAAAGCACACAGAATGCTTTAATCAGACATACAAGTTACTGGCCTCAAAGACTGGATGAAATTTTTTGGCCCAGGATATGTGAAAGGGCAGACTAGATGACCTGATGGCTCTTCCTGGCTTCCCATTCTATTAATTTGCTGATCACATCTGTGGGATTAGAAGTGTCTTCTGAGAGTTATGATGCCCAGGCTATTTGTTGTGTCAGTTCAGTCATGTCCCAGACTAGGAAACCAGAAATGTAGCTCCCTTGATGTCCTCCAAACACAAGAATTGCCTGATGTCTCTTGGATTAGTTTAGCCCATGTAGTGATTAAAAGATCTTATGTGAAGCGCAAAGTGTTTTTTTTTTTCCTTCAGTCTAGCAACCAACCATCGCACTAGTGGGCCTAACTCTTCACTCTGTTATGATGTAACCCTGCTGGTTTCAACAGAGTCATGCTGGAGTCGAAATGATTTAAAGGACCAGCGAATGAGACATAGCAGCTGAAATCCATAGACCATTTTAAAAAAAAACTTAACAAATCTGGAAAATTGATTCGCAGCCTCCCCCTTATCCCTCCCTCCCTCAAGACATGGGTGCTCATATTTCAGGAGTTGGCCTAAAAGATAGAAACTAAGGTCTGGAGTTTTTTTCTTGAGTGTCTGTTTATCTTCACTTCAGTTCATGGTTGTTCTTTCCTCAGTGTATTCTTTGGTACGTTGTTTAGCGCAAGGAGGCTCCTGCCATTTCCTTTGGGTGATGTGAACTTGTCTGGATGCTGCAACTGAGCAAAGAGAGTACTTTCCTACTTTTATTCTGCTTTGTATTGACTTCTCTGACTTGAATGTTTTTCCACATATTGTTTTTTTGTCGCCTCACACCCTAACAAGATATTATCTTATAAGATAGCCCAATCCGTTATGAAATACCTAGGGCTTGCCAGCAGTTTTTATTAGACACTTTAATAATGATGTTTAGGAGAAGTGGGAATTGCAAAGAACAAAGAATCTCCAGATGTCCTAACAATGTACAATGTAGAATTTGAAGAATATTTCTCTACTTGAGATATTTCTCATTTTCCTTTGGAACAGCACAGTCCTGTATTATCTCTGTCTAAATTATGCGAATACAATTTTATTTATAGTTTGTCTCTTATATTAACTGTGTACCCTGAACGTGTCTGGTTTATTACTGAAAGTGTATTCTTTGCTGCTTCTATTCTGTTTGGTTCTATAAACTTTATTAAAAATGCTTTTTCTGAACACAACTTCATGCAGCGCACCTTCTCCTCACTCAAGGAAAAAATGCCGAGAATTTAACCATGAGGTTTTGGCATATGTCTTTTGAATGGCAAGCTAACTTTCAGCTTCAGTATTTTGTGCTATTTGAATTGTGCTGTGCAGGGTCACATGCTTTAAGCTAATTGGTCCCATGCAAGGCTTGTAAGACACAGAAAAGCAAAGTTCCTGTGGTGAGTTTTTGGGGGCTGAGCTGAGTCTGAAATAGCAAAATTCATTCTCTACTCTGGTTTTCATCATTAGTGTCTTTTTTTTAAAAAAACAAAACAAAACAAAAAACCCTTGCAAATAGGTATATTTAGTAAATAGGTATATATCGCACAAGCTTAGTCAGGAGAAGAACCTTACTTGACCAGCTACTGTAGGGAACACAGGAATACGAATAAATAGACTACTTCAAGGAACTAATTTATAATTCCAATGCTTTGTTAAAACACAGTAACGTAAGCATGTTTTCTTGTATGTAACTTGTCTTTGCAAACTTTGTGACAGTTTTTCTGGATAAAGCTGTCAGTGGAGTTTTCCTGCCAGGCACATATGATGAATGGGAAAAGTGCAGAGAGGTACCAGTTTAAAGTTTTCTCCTTATCACTTCTTAATAACGTTTTAAGAGAGGTTTCTCTTAGTTTCCATTTTTTTTTTTTTTAGTGCTTCCACTTCTTTGCCTTACTTATATTTGTACTTGTAGTAAAACTATTACTCACAATCAGTTCACGTTTTTAACTTGAATTACATTCTCTTATTTATGCAGTGGAAAACAGTCCTGCACCTCATCAAGTTGTGTTCCTTAAAAGGGGGGAGTATTTCTTATGGGTTTTACATGAGCTTTATAATGTTTCTGATTGCTTATTCAGTTTCTGAACTATTCTCTGTAGACACATTATAAATAGTTTACTTCATAAGTTAAATCTTAATTTTAGTCTTTACTGTGCAGCTACTAGGCTGTGATCCAACAAACAACTTCATGGAGGGACAAAATTTTGCCTAATGTGGTCACAGGTTGTGGCAGTCACAAAAGTTTTTTTTTTTGTTGTTGTTAAAATTAATGATATAATTTTCTATTTTTCCCATAATCTGATTGTCATTCATGCTATTTTTTTATTTTATTTTTTAACAGGAGCACAATCAGTACCCCAATACTCAATGTTATAAAATACTATGCTATTAGGAAGGGTAATTTCAATACTTAAATGGTTCTTATAAAAAGGATGGAAGAGGACTCTTTACTCAGGTAGATAATGATAGACAAGGGGGAATGGTTTTAAACTAAAAAAAGGATAGATTTAGATAAGACATTAGGAGGAAATTCTTCACTGTAAGGGTAGTGAGGCACTGGAACAGGTTGCCAAGAGAAATTTTGGATGCCCCATTCATAGAGGTGTTCAAGGCCAGGCTGGATGGGGTCTCGGCCAACCTGATCTAGTGGGTGGCATCCCTGCCTATGGCATGGGTTGGAGTTAGATGATCGTTAAGGTCCCTTCCAACCCAAGCCATTCTATGACTTGTAAACTACTTTCTAGAAGCTACTTACACCCAGTGACTTTTCCAGCGCTGTCTCCAACATTGTGTTCGTGTCTGTTGAGCTGGGTAACCCTTAGCATAGTCAAATTGCTTAGGTATGTACTGTCAATAGCTTAAAAGCCTATCAACCTAAAGCCGATTCCTAGCCTTGCTGGAAAAGGAGAAAAAAGAAAATTTAGAACACAGCAGTTTACTCAGATTAAATGAATGAGTCAGTCAGGATGACTACTTCCTTGGAAAAATGCTGTTCTTGTTCTTGACGAATTCAGAAGGTAATCTGCCTTTTACTGAAAAAATGCCAATATAAACTCTGTTTAGAAGAGAAGGGCTGTTTTTTAACTTACAGGAGCTTACTAAATAGTTTATATAATAGAATTTGTTTGTTTTGCATCTAAATCTATCTGCTCGTAGTTGGATATATCCAAGCAGTTTGTCTTGTTAGGATCGTATGTATTATATTTATGGAAATGTCTTTCAGCCTGAAGGATCCCAGTGCACTTATGAATACTTTAATTCATTACTGGAATGAATTCTCTTCCCAATAAATCAGGAGGTAAGTCTAACAGAAGTCGAAGTTCAGAATTATTATAGACAAGAAAAGAATGTGGTTCGTTCGTTCTTTCTTTCTTTCTTTCTTTTTCCTTTTTTTTTTTTCTTTCCTCTTAGAAATGCAATTGTGCTAATATGTTTAAAAACCATTTTGATGTGTTCTCCTTTATGGGACCAATGTGTCTATATACATTTGAAATGAACCAATTTTATTCGTGGCTCTATGCTGATTATAAGGAAAAACTCTGTGGGAGAGGGAAACTGCAGTTATGAAAGGCAGCCCCAAGCCTTCTAGAAGTTGCACTCTTGCTAAACTAGTAATTAGTGGGTAATTTCATGAGTTACTGAGTGAGGCTGGTAAGGTGTGGGTTATGCGGGTGGTATAATGATGTCTTCTGGGCTTGTAACCCATATTTCTTTCTGTTCTTTTGCTTTTTATGGGGGTTATAACTGAAGCTAATTTTCTATGGGTATTGTAATATCCAAATAGAGCACATGACTGAGAAATGCTGTGTAAGTTTAAAGTAGGTGCAGCTGTAAAGAGACTAGAGGAAAGAGACTACAAGTGTGTTAACATCTGGGAGATGAGGGCTCCAAAACCTGGAGAGCTGGAAATATGAAGATGGAGGTGTTGAAGGGTATTGCAAGAAGGCTGAGGAAACCCTAGGAAAGATGGGGAAGTATGATGCTGTTTAGGCTGCAGCATATTTCAGAGGTAAGACAGATATGTGAGAATGTGTTTGACCATCTAACTACTTTTAAAGGAGGTCTCATTCTGCAAGAGTAAATTACACCAACCCAGGAGAGGAGAGGGGAGGGGAAGTGAGCCTTCCTGCTGCAGGAAGGAAGAAGGTTAAAGATGCCAAAGGAGCACACTGGAACAAAACTTGATGTCGCAAGTGCAGAGTCTCATACATTCTGTGTGTCTTAATCAGACTGTGCTAGGAACATATTGCCTTATAGAATATCATAGTTTCTGTGACTTGTAGGTTCAGTATTCTAAGACTGTATTTTTGAGAATTAAGTCAATAACACTCTCAGGTGAGATGAACTTGTGTGTTTACCTTGATTGTCACAAAAAGAGTGTTCTGTCCTTCTGTCCATTCATATAGAAAATACTTGAGTCTTGTAGAATTTCCAAGGATAAAATACAGATCATTCCAGAATAAGCAGAAACTGCTGAAAACATCAGTTTGGAAAACATTGTTCTACTTCTAAAACATTTAGAAACAATTTAAATGATTAATATGTTTTAAAAATAAATTTCCTATGGCTTTCAGATATTGCTTCCTCTTTGGCCCATGTTATAAATTACTGTTGTTGTATGAACACAATCATTATTCCTTTGAATGAATATATAGAACTTTGTTCTATTCACAGCCTTTAGTATTTTACAGATATTGTTATGGAAATGGTTTATCATTTTTCAAAAAGAAAATTCTGCCTCCAGGGTGTTTAGTATAACCTTATTAATCATTAAATGTGTAGAAGGTTTTATTGAAATATTGGTGCTGCTTGAAACAGCATAAGCTCCTATTAGAATATCTAACTGGCTTGAGGCAAGCAAGCCAGAAATATCTTCTGTAATTCTTAGTTAGTCATTTCCAATACCCCCAGCCCACACTATTCTGTGAAAATTTTTTTCTCTTGGGATGAAAAGGAAAACCATTTCAGAGTGGTACCAGTGCACCAGCTCTCCTGTTCCTGCTAAGCCTATTCCTGCCAGATCTCAGTCCTCAGGAGCCTTCATTCTGAGGACAGTGATGAGCCTGATGAGCAGAGATGAACTTGAACCAGAATTCTCAACACAAAGCTTCTCAATTTTAAGGATTCTTTATTGTACCACGCTCTTGAAATTTAGGTCTTTGGATACTGGTTAAATTTCTTTATTAGCAGCATGCAGTGCTCAAGGTAGGAGTAACTGAATTAAGAGTAATTTAGCAAATAACTAAAATGTTTGTATGGCCACATTAATGATTGTCTGTCTTTGCCATTCATTAATAATTGGTAGGCTTTTCCTTGGGGTAATGAACATTTAAGTGATTGAGAATGTGAGAGGCTGCCCTTCATCATATCACCGTTCATACTGAGCATGTCCAAATGGAAGAGAAGGAAATTATGTGTGTAGGTGTGTCTGGCACAACCAAAATATTTTTTGAGGTCTTAAGAAATCTCAAAAAATACTATCTGCAGTAGGACTTCCTAGATATGCTGGGGTCTTCTGAGGGAAAAACAGGTATTTGTGCAGCCTGGAGCAACTATACATATGCCCAAGGTCTGTCTGTAACCCAGACTGAGTATCAACCCACTGTATCCCAGGGAGTATATTTGCCAAACTGTAACCCTTTTCTTTTTTTTAAGGGTGTTTTGTTTGGAGGCTATTAATATGAGGATATTTCTGTGTCCTACAACAGCCACTGAAGCTCTACAGCTTCATGAATTACAACAGTAAAATTGCATTTGTATGCAAAGTGAGGAAAGGAGTGTTCTTTTGCAAAAGTCTGAAGTACTCAATTTACATAAATAACATAATAACACATGTGTTTTTCCCCTTGTAAAGGTGGAAAAGCAAGGGAGGAGTAGAACACACAGGACACACTTTATTATGGTGAGGAATGTTCCTGAAGGTTATTAATCTGAGTATGTTCAGTGACAAAAAAAAAAAAAAAAAAGTCAAAACAAGAATTCAAATTTTTTGTTCTCAGTGAAAGATTAAAAAATAATATTAAAGAGGATTAAAAACAAAACTCTAAAGCTTTTCATGAAATTTCAGTGTTTAAAAGTAGACCATTTATCACAGAAGAAGATTTTTTTTTTTTGATAGAAACATTGCATCTGGCTTAAAATCATAATGAATGATAGGAACAAACCACTTGATTCATTAGGTACATAGTTCTTCTAAAAACTTGTCCTGTTCCTATGTTGCTGACATCAGTGAAAACATTGCCTTTTATGTCAGCGGGCCAGGACTGAACTGAAAAGAGAAATAATTTATTTATAAGATGATAATCTTCAAAGCACTGAGCAGTTTCTTAGTGTTTTCTCAGGTACTGAGTACCTTTGATTCCCACTAGCTTATAGGGTTATGCTCAGCATTTTGAAAACCTGTTATATGGTTCCTCTATTTAGCAATCCTTGATACTATCATTTATTGCTTAGTATTGTCATTTTTTCCTGAAATACCTTTGTGCTTTCTCTCACCTCCCTTCAAGCACTGGAGGCTTTCTGCATAAAATGGGACCACAAAACTAGAAGATCCTCTGGAATCATTGAATTTAGACTTCATGAGTACAAAATGTCCAAGTGGGACAAAATGCTTTCTGAAGACATCCTATTGCCCGTGTTCTTTTGATCAGGGCTGAAAATACATCTGCTTTGCAGTGGTCTGTTTTGCAATGATCCTCATAAACTTATCCAGCTTCCCACTAATGGTAGTCTGTTTTTGGTTCTGCCAGCATGGTTGCAGTCTCCCTGCTCTGCTGGCTGGGGACCCTCCTCTGATTTCTAGCCTACACCTTTTCCTGTTCATTTCTGTATATTTGTTCATAATCCATCATCACCCTTCACTTGAATAGGCATCCTCTCCTTTATGTCTGTCCTCATAGTAATGTATATTTCAGGTAGCACACCTATTTCTTCAGTTTTTTTCTGCTCATGTAAACAGCAAGAAAATATATTTTTTTTTTCTTGTAAACAGGTCTGTACTCAGTACTCTGGGTAAAGCCTCACCACTGCTATGTACAGCAGCCTTAGTAC
This sequence comes from Cygnus atratus, assembly GCF_013377495.2. Taxonomy (NCBI): domain Eukaryota; kingdom Metazoa; phylum Chordata; class Aves; order Anseriformes; family Anatidae; genus Cygnus; species Cygnus atratus. Next base: position 54,685,856 of record NC_066364.1, on the reverse strand, counting down.
TTCCATATCTTATCTAAAAGTATCTGTTTAGAATAATTTTAAGGATCATGTTAGCATTTTTATGACCACATTGCTTTAGTGATGTTGTTATCCTTAAAAGGGAACTGCTGGCTTCACTGAAGTCTGTGATGAGGTATTTTTAACAGAATCAAAATTTCATCCACTACCTTTACATTATTTTTCATGGTATGATCCTTTAACAAATTATTACATGTTTTAACATTACTTAATATCCCTTGTCATACTTCTGACCCTATCACTCATGCATTCTTTAATTCAAAGACAATTTTTTCATTGGTGCCTTTTAATACTGCTATAGTATTACACACACAAAACAAACAGACCAAAAACAACCACCATAAACAATTTTAAAAAATAAACATGGAACACAGTAACCCAACTCTTTGCTGCTATCTTTTCAGCAGAGTCAGAAGCAGAGGGTGGGTCTTTGATAAAATTCAGAAAGTAGAAGCAGAGGAATAGTGTTTGCTAGAATTCAGAAAGAACTCAACAACTTATACAATCCTGAGACCTGAACACCAACTGAACTTGCTTTAAAACGCACAAATACTGCTCAGAGGGGGTGAAAAGTCAATTTTCAGAATGAGGAAAAATGTGAGAGACCACAGCTAAGTAAATACATGGAAAGAAAGACCAGACACTAAAGGAATGGGCATAAAAATGTGGAGGTACCTCAAAAGAAACCATAACCAACAAACGCAAAGAGAGACGTTGCTGGAAAAACTTTGCAGTTCCACAATATCTTAACAAGCCAAGCCACAAGTCTATAGTTGTAGCAGCTGTTCATTTCACAGCCATGGAAGACGTGACACTTGAAGATATGCCAACAAAGTAGAAAAGTCAAGTGTGAATCTATTTTATTTATTTATTTATTTAAGAGTAATACTTTGCTCATTGTGAAATGTTACTAAGGGAGAAATGACTTGCCTGTTTAGACTGGGCTTAGTGGGCATACTGGCAGTAAACTGTACGTCTTAGCTCCTCTTACATAATATTATTTGATTAATGAAATGAACCACAGTGACACTTCAAAATTGATTATTTCAGCTAATCTAGCATGCATACAAAATGATTTCAAGAATGTGAATTTTTATGCTGTGTTCACAAAACCAGTGAAGAACTGTTCCTATCTGCTGTGTGCTTATTTAGGACATTTTTTTTTCAGTAGGCCTCACCATGGCACAGGGCAGGAAAATGCTTGTTTGAGTTTTCTCATCAGTTAGGGGCACACAGGATTTTAATTATTTCTTCATTTATTTTATTTCTTCTCCTGGCTTCCAGTGGACAGAAGGCAGTTAGCATATGTCCACAGCAGCAGTTAAGATCAACCTTAAGGTCAGCTTCCAACCCACCATTGGCCTACCCTTTCCACCTTAGTATAGAGCCCTTTTACTGCAGCCTTTAGGTGTGCGCTAATAACAAACCCATAACAATCCTGCACTGATCCATTCCTGGCTTCTGGTTCCTCTACATTCTAAATATACTACAAGTACTCCAAAAAAGAGTTAAGAAGATGGAGAAGACTGATTCTTAAAAGTTTAGCAATGCAATACAAATAACCTCTAGAAGGCTGAAGGAAGCTTCATGCTAAGGAATACACGAAGAATGTGGCTCTGACAAGTTGATGGTGACTGGTCGCGATGAAACCTAAATGTCTGTGGAAGCTTACCTTGAATTAACTTAGTCCAGAGTTTGTACTTTTCAGTAGTGCTTGCAGTTATTGCAGATTTTTTGGATTAAACCCAATATGCATGACAATGTTACAGAATATAGTCAGTCTATATCCTCTCATTTCTATGCTAAGATGAAATAAAAATCATTGGTTTTCAGGATGCAATGGAGAAGATATTAACCTTCAAGTGATCACTATAATTTGAAAAGCAGAGTCTGAAAATTGTGAAAATAAATTATACAGTACAAATAGATTCAAGTATATTAAATTCAGGTCTGCTGTTGAACAAAAGCAACATGCACAGGCTCTTTCATCATCTGATTGCTTTTTAGGCCATGCTCTGTGGCTGAAAATTAATAACATATTGATGCTCTTGAGGTTGATGATACGAAGGAAACTAATTACATCTGAAACCAATACCAGACTATTTTCAGTTAGTGTTATCTCTTACTCGACTTCAAAAACTGAACCCAAAGCTGACCCAAAATATAATACCATCTTTGTAAAATCTCCAGTTTCTGTTGGAAGAAACGCTTAAGATTTTTGGGACATAAAATACATATACTCTCTTAATATGAAGTCCTTGCCTCCAGAAATTGCTTTTTGAGAGTGGCATGGGTGTACCAAGAAGTCTGACTGATCTCCCTTTGAGTGTACAGGGCACTGCTTTGACCGTCACCTTCCTCTCTTGCCAAGCTGACCTTTGAGAAAGCTGTTACCTCTGCAGAGGTACATGATTTTGCACTAAGCCTACAAAAGGCTCTCTCCAATCGTTCTTACAGTCCCCACAATGACAACTCCATTGGGTGGGTGGTCAACCCAGTGGCAGCAGCATCTTCCAACTTCTTTGGTCATCTGCAAAGCAAGTATGTGCTGTTGCATCTAGGAGCAGAGGTTGTTTGGTTTGCAGAACATGTACATGGATGCGATATGGAGTGGGGGTAGGATGGGGATTGCAGCAGGTATTAGGTAATCTGTTTAAGTCTGTTTCAGATCTCTAACCAGTCTTTGTATTTCTGAGCTCCTGAAATTTTGAGTCAATCGTTCTGGTTTTGATCAGGGTAAGCTTTACTAGTTTCTTTATAGAGCACATATGGACCTGTCACTGGACTGTTTAACTGACACATTTACAGTAATCGTTCATCTGGCATGCAGCCATTAGCATATAAAACACTAGGTCTGCAAAGTTAACTTTAATAATGAGATATTAAAATATTCAGCAGACTTCCCCCACCTTTTTGCAGAAAAGCAGTCTGTGGGCAATCACGTTTGCTCATCACAACAAATGAGCAGCAGGCATCAACAGCCACCCTATGATCTGCTGAGGAGGAATGTTTCTCTCTTTACTGGTGGGGCAGCTATTTGGCTCTCTACTTTTTTTCATGGAGTGGTGATTAGGACTGGCCAAACTTCACACCCACATAACTTTCATTTCTGTGTATTCCACACGAGTCTGGTCATAACTAAAATACATTTGTGATCCTTGTTCCAAGGCTCCAGGTGGTACAAAACGTTTGCTCTTTTGCATAGTTTTAACATAAAGATATGTGGGTTGCCTTCCAGATGCATTATACTGAATACTTTTGTAACATTTGGAAACCTCTGGAGGTGCAATGCTCCATTTTTCCTGAGGTATATTAGATTCTTGGAGAGGTCTCCTTCCACCATTGCTAGTGTTGCTGTACAGGCCCCTTGTGTTTCAGTTGAACTATAATTATTTAGCACAGCAAATAGATGCTTGATGTTTCCATTTTTTTTTTATATGCTCAAGTAATCAGAAGCTATATGTGTAGCAAGAAGACAAGAAAGTATAGTACAAGTGTTTGAAACACATATTGAATGCAACTGAATTGTACTCATCTCAGGTAATTTTTTTTGTTGTTAAGCTTTCCAATATAATAGCAATTTGTGTTTGAGGTTCAATAATGTAGGTAATTTAAAAAAGCTTTTACAACCACTTATTTTGGCAAGACTTTTGAGCAGAAATTGCTAATAAAATTTCAGTGGCCTTAATCAACCCCTTATACAAGGTAACTGTGAAAAATAGCATGGGAAAAATGTTCATACAGGAATGTCTTATCAGGCAAAACTTGAAATAAAATGAAAATCTCCTCTGATGACAGAGAAATGTCAAATCTTTCTTCACAAGCATTGGGAGCAAACTCTTTTCAAATTGCAAACTTGTGCTCATTTCTAGATACTCAAAAGGAATGCTTGCAAAATTGGAGAAAGATTAGGGACAGAAGCAAAAGTTGCTAGCCAAGTGTTTTTAATTCTGAGACCTAGTTCAGAAAAAAAAAAAAAGTTATATCACTTTTGCAGCACTTTTTGGAACCACTTAATTAATGCATGATTGAAGGAGTAATCATTCAAATACAGTAAGTAGCTATTTCTGTATTAGCTATTCCTGCATTTCTTGCATGGTTTTATTAGCAGTGGAATTGCTGACATTTAAAATGTCCTTACCGCCATCAGAGTTAGCCTAGGTAGAAATAAATGAAACCCTTTTGCAGTTTGACTTGTTATTTCAGGTTCTCTGTAAATTCAGACAGACAGTAAGCTACATTTTTGAGGTTTTCTTTGTAAGTATAACAGATATACACTGACTTGTAGAAAAACAGCACTCTCCCTCCCTAAAATAAAACAAAATGCAGCTGAGTCTCTGGAGAACATTTTAGAAACCTGGAGAGAGTTAAATTTGCACATAAGCAAAAAGTACAGTGAGAAGATTGTTTATTTCTGATAGTAGTTGCTTCTAGTGCCTGGACGTTTTTACATTTTAAAGATAACCATGAAATTGTTCTGCAGGAGGATCTGGAGTACTGAAGTTTCATTATGTAACATCGAAATATTTAGATAATACTCTGCATGAAAGAAATCTGACTAAATTAGTTCTGACAGGGCTATTTTGCTATTAAGGTGGATACGAATAAAATGGGGCAAAGCAATAGTGTGTTGTTTTTGAACTGGGATCTATAAAAAATGCTCAGAGAGGGATTATTTCTTTCAATACAGTACACAGATGAAATATAAGTCTATAGAGAATGTTATTCTGTATGTAGATGTATTCAGTATGAAATTACAAATCTTCTATGAACCTGGTAAAGTTTGGTAGATGCAGGTGTATTCTCTTGAAGAGAAGGCTGGTGAAGCTAAGAACAGACCTAGATTATGTTTTTGTCAATCTGACTACAAAGTCCTGTTCAGCCTCAGATGGAGTGCAGGAAAATGAAGTGCCATAGCTACTGCTCAGATGAAACCCAACATGCAAAACATTGAAGATGGGAGCACAGATGGCTTGGACTTTTTTTTTTTTTTTTTCCCCTGTATTATCAATTTAAGGAGGAAATTGTTGAAGGCACACCTATTGATTGGCAAAGTGTTACAGAAAAATATATTTAGAAGGAAAGATGAAGGTCACTCAGGGAAAGAAAAATCTAAGAAAGTCCAGAGCTATTTTCTGCTGACTTCAGTGAACAGTGACATTGAGAAAGCTGTTAATCTTTGTCATAGATACTGAAAATACAAGCCAAGTTGAGTCAAACTGCTCATATTAACCTATAAAAAACTGTTCTCTTGGAATAAAGTGTGCCTGGCTTTATTGTGTTAGCTAGAAAAATGTGTGTAGTAGTCCCAAACTATTTTGTTTCATTACTCAAAGCAAATCTTACCATGTTGGATAGTACATATCGAATGATTTTTACAGATTATTGTATTCTTGAGATGGCAGAGCTGAAAATGAGATGTACATTCATAGGCATGATTGCAGTTAACTGTGACTAAAACAGATAATTCTGGAAAAAAAATTAAAGTAACACATCTTTTAAAATAATAAATTACCAACATTGAGATGTGGTCTCAAGCTTTTTGACGGCCGATTTGGCTAAAAACTTAAACCCACTACTTTGGTAATATTAGAAAATGGTATCTTGGTTGGTGTGAGAATTGCAGAGGAATGAAGGATCAGATAAGGCATCAGAGGAATCTGCACATATTTTGTGTTGAGAGTTTGCACTGGTTCAAAAAGGGGAGTCTGGGTATGCCTTAAAGAAAAAGATTGGTCATAGGAGATAGTACAGTCCCAAATTCTGAGATCATCAGCATTTGCTCAGACATAGGTGTCCCATGGATAAATGGGGAATATCTGAGACAAGCCTGCAAGTAGCTGTTTTGCCCAGGAAAGTCTAAGGCAGGTGACAGATGAACAGGATTGAAATGGCTGATCACCTGCCCTTGCACAAGTCAGGACTACCTATTATCAACTCATACCAACAATGGAACATTGCACAATTTAGAAAGCCCAGAGTGGGGTTAGTAACACTGCCCTAATGTGCACTGTATTACTGCTGAAACAGATCAGTTAGCTTGTATGGGTATCTCTGCATGACATGGTCTTTGGCCAGAAAAGTAACCTTTACTTAGAGGGTCAAAAAAGAGAAATAGCTCATTTAATAACTGCATTTTTTTTTCAAACAATACAACATTTTCCCTTTGGCTTCCCCTGCTGCATGCCAAGAGGCTCCTTTCAGAGAGAAAGAGGAAAAGTACAGAAAGGACGCAAAATGTGAACACAGCAGGTCCCTCCAGTGTTTTGTGCAGTGCTCAAAGTACAAAGAAAACATAATGAAGAAACATGGTCTGACTGTCCAGCTTTTCATACCAGCATTTAAAACAATAACCTGGGGCAAAAGATTAGCAAAGAAGGTCAGATGGAGAGTTACAGGGAGCAGGAAGGCTGGTAGCTTTAGAGGAATATCACTTTCACAAAACCAGCTGAATAAATTACTGCCTTCATGGAACTGAGCAGAAGATTGTAGAGACTTGAGCTGGGTGTCCCTGAGTGCAGCTGAAGTGGTGCTTGCTTTTCTGAGCCAACAAAATGCTCATTAGCTTGTCCACATTTGCAAGAGGGGAACTGGGCTGGCACGATCACCACTGGAGGGGAAGAGAAAGGAGAACAGGAGTGTGGGGAGACTAGGGTCTTCTGAGACAGGATGTTGGTGGGAAGGGCCAAGGGCTTTGGGCCAGCATTATTTGCTCAGTCTCCTACTCCCTAAAGGTGGCACATATTCCAGCCAGGCTGCAATTTGGCTAAGGCAGATAATACTCAAGTAAAAACTGAACTTGAATATTCCTATTATTCTTTGTTCTTTTTAGAAAAAAAAAATATTACTGTGACAAGATTCTAAGAGCTGACAGATTGGAGAAGCAAATTTTCTGACACTGAAGAGAAATTCATTTGGCCAAATAAACTAAGGGAGCTTGCCTATTCTTAGAAATTATTATCCTAATAATGATTGCTATGGACTTTAAAACAATGTATGTGCTAAATACCAGCAGTGAGCTCAGTGGTGCCCAGAAAGGGAAGAATGTGCAGATCATATTGTGAGAGCTTCACAGCCTAAAACATCATTGCTGTAAGCTAGAAAGCAATAGGAAAGTTGAAAGCTTTGTAGGTTCCACTCTCCGATACCAAGGTACTCCAATTCAAAGCAGTGCTGCAGTCTGCAGAAATCAGGAAGAGCCCTTCTCTGCCTGTTTTCCTGTGGTGTGGGCACAAGGAATGGCTGAAGGGATGGGGACCTCTGGTTCACCTGGCTACAGCTGCTGGCCCAGCCCGGTGTCAGCAGCACACCAGGAGGGCAGCAGGCAGCGTTCAGGGGTGCCAGCAGCTGCCTGGAGGGAGCATGGTGCTCCCTCCCATCTCCCAACTTTGTAGGATGCCTGCTTGCTTAGCGTGCTGGGAGCTGGGGAGCTGCAGCTGCCTGCACCTCTCACGGCTCGAGCTGCGCGAAAGCACCGTGGGGAACCTGGCCAGTTCTGCTGAGCGCCAGTGAGGGACTGGGAATTTTGCTGTCTAGAGGAAAAATGTTGTTATGTCTAACATTTAATGCAGTGCTGGCACCACGAGGCTGCAGGCAGATTTGTTTATTTGACAGGCTCTGCTAGCTTGACTTTCTAAGGGTAAAAACCTACATTCCTATCTGGAGAGGCTTCCTTAAGAATGGATGGAGCAGTCGCATTGATCAGTGATCTCTCAAGAGGGCTGGCAAGGTGTTTCTGGCCGGGGTTTCAGCCCCAACCTGATGCCAGGGTGTCATGGTCTAATGCAACCACCGGTTTTGTTTTGTTCTTGCAAAAGCCTCCCAAAAGGACAGTCTTCTGCACTTCTGCAGTTGTGGATGGTTCTTCTCTTCCATAATTATATTGATAAAGTATCAGCCATTGTGGAATCAAAAATGCCACTTGCCTCCACAAGTAGCTTTCACATTATCTTTATATTACAAGAAAAACATTTCTTGTTTTTTCTTTTAATGTGACACTGGTTAAATTATATCTTAAAGGGAAAAAATGTTTGCAGATATTGTTGATGACCCAGATTGTTTATAAGACAGGCTGTTGTTTTAAGAGCAGCATGTGCTTGTTCAGTGGACACCCTCAGTGCCGTCAAACATTACTAACACTGACCAAAAAAGGTATTTCATCTTGAATTTGAGAAAGCATAAATATTTGAATCAAAGCAAAGATATAGCTGCAGTCTCAAAAGGCCAGTGGAAAAACAACATGCACCATCATATCTAGAATCAAAGCTTTATAAAACACCTTTAATATAATAAATATCCAGCCTGTGTGTTGAAATGGACTGTATGTTCTATATTTGTACTAAGGCCAGTAAGGAGAACTGTTGATCTTTGAGGTAAGTATTACCAAGACTTCTGGAAAAGTAGAGGAAAGTTCATCCCAGGAAGGACTGCTCCTTCAAATCTCATCTTACTGATATTAAAAATAACTTACAGCATCAGCAGACACCGAGAAGGTAGAACTGGAGCTCAGATCTGGGAATAGGCACTGGGGAAAGGAAAACAAAGGAAACCAGTAAAGAACCAGAAACTAAGGATAAAAGCTGAGCAAGGAGAAACAGGGTCCAAGGCGAGAAATCAAAGCAACAAGCTCCAGAAACTCCTGAAAAGTCTTTTTAAAAGACACTCTCCTGCTGTCCTGCTGGTAATTTTGGCAGTGAGGAAGGAAGGCCTTAATGTTCCACTTGTCCCCAAGCTGCTCAGGGTCTCTTTGCAATATCCAAGTGTTTTCTGATCATCTATGTTGAAAGGTATGAACCATAAAAATTAATTTGTTCCAGGTCCATATTTACAGGAATTTTAATGAACTAGCAGTGAACCTGGTCTGTACATTGAGCTAACTAGCACTGAAGCCCAGTTTCCATGTAATAAAAGTATGTGCAACACCATGTATTTTTAGATATGTGAAAATACTTTGCAAATAAATATGTACACAAAGATAAACACATGCAGACAAAATCCCACGGAAAACAAAGTATGTTCTACATAGTACATGTTTGATCTACACTAACTACACATACAGAATGTTCAACTGTATTTATGCTTCTGAAGCTTAAATGAAAATAATAGTACTAAAGAATTTTAACTATCAGTCTCAGTTTCATATCCCTAAGTTTCCTGAAACATTTAAAACTGTGACTGGAATCTCATGCTTCCTATGCTAAATTTAATTTGGAACACAGGCCAACGGAAATATAGTTAATTTAAGCCAAAGTTTGATTTTGCTATTTGCAAACAATATAAAGTGGTTAAAGTCTTGGGTATTTATCCTCTGAGGTAGCATGTATTTGCCCCTATTATGTGATTGCCACCCTTCTCATTAACAGCAAAGGATTTTATTAGTTTGTTTAGGAATTTTAATGCATTAACGCTTTCTAAATGAAACCTGCTACTAGTGATGTATAACAGAAAATCAACAAAATAAAACAATTTGTGTAGCTTTTTATATCTGACATGACTGAAAGTTAGTCATCTCGTGATTCACACAGAAAATACTGTGGGTGATGAGGTTTTCCTTAAAAAGAAAAATATCAGTATGTCTTTGGGAAGATTTACTGCTCCCAGCTCTCATATGATTTTCCCTTTTCCCTTCTTTTCCAGAATGAAAGCACCAACTTTGCTGCTAGTGACCTGACTAGGAACTGCAACTAATGTCTACTTCTTCACAGCACATAGTCTCTCAGATTTTCCGATCACTGTCATTGATCAGTCATCAGATTTATTGTGAATTTGTATCTCTTTTTGCATCTTTGCTTCTTAGGTGAGATATGCTGTGGTACAGCCATACAGATGGGTAGAAGCACATAGCTTTCAAGACAGTTTAAACAACTATGTTCATCAGATCTTCCTGGGCATGGCGACTATGAAAACATACATGGCTTTATTTATTTATTTATTTTTATTTTTTTTTGTAGGGGAATATTGACTTAGGATTTTTAGTATTTTACACAGGTTTAAATTAGAGATGCCTTTTCTGTTAGTTCTTCAAGGCACATTCAATGCAAAAGTAAAAATCTTTTATAATACATTTACCGCATATACTGAAAATATGCTGCTTTTTTTCTTTCCCCCAAAAGAAATGAACACATACACCAATGTAAAATAGATACTAATCTAATAAGATGTGTAAAAGTGCTTATTTTGGATCTAGCTCAAGTCCCCATGAATTTGATCCTTATTTAAATCCAGAGAAAAATTAAACCCATTTTTGGATAGGTATACAGAAGAGTACAGTGCTGAAACTCTTGAGAAATTTAGGCAGGGCAATTGAATTATACCAGGCTGGAATTTGGACATTTGTTTAGACTAACATTTTTTGCTTATCAAGGGTACCTTTCACTTACTAGTTCCTTTACTTCACAATTAACAGCTCAGGTTGGGATTTTGGCCTAGAAATCATACTTTCATTGACTTTAATGATCTGCAGTTCAGCACTTGGAGTTCGTGGTACATATTTCATAATGCTGATAAGCTGATAGTGGAATCATTTTTTAAATGCTACTGGCTATCTCACAGCAAATTTCCATTTAGAGAGAGTCACGCAATTCTGTTATCTGTTCTCATTTAATCTGTGGACAGGGTAGAACTTACACAAAATTAAATGCATGCTCATGCACAGGTTTAGCAATAATAAGGTGGCAGTTGTGAAATATATCTAAAACTTCAGAAGATAAGGTCTCAGATGAAGATGAACTTGTTCCCTAATAAGCATGTATTCTTGATATGTTTTGTGCAGACATATTGAGTTTGTGCAAGCTCCAGTATCTGAATCAACAGCAGGAATGGAGACAGAGCCCAAACTAGGAAGTGATGCTATGGGGACTCTTGTGCTTGCCTATATAGCCAGTGTGGCCACTGGTGCCTTGAGTTAGTAAGTAAGGGCTGGAGTTTGTACAGAGGTACCACAATTCATTTAATTTCCTCAGTGTTTATTATAAAAATGTGCAAGTTCAAGCTGAAGACTTAGCATGATCCATGTTAACAATGTAATAGCCTCCATTATTGTTTTACAACAATAAACACTGCTGATAGTAAAGAGCAATATTTTACCAAGAGATTCCATGGAGTGTGACCCCATGCAATGCAATATTTCCTGAGAGGAGTGTCAGCTTACCAACCTGACTATTGCTATAACGATTATTTCCAAAAACAGAATACAGGTCAGATGAGTGAAAGTGAGAACTCTGCCATTTATTTAGAAGAGCTTTCCCATCTGGTTCCTTATGATTTAAGGAACTACACCAGAAGCCACAGTTCTTCTCTCAATTAATTATGCCTATATTTAATCTGATTTTTTTTTCACACTATAATAAAAATGAGTTATGCCAGTCACAGTCAGTAAAGTCAATTGCCTTTTGATGGGCAATGTCCTGGTTTAAGACAGCACACTTACCACTCCAGTGGTAAAACAGAAGGCATTATCCAGTGCTTCCAATAGAGAATGCAGTAAATATGGACAGAAAGGAGGAAAGACAGTGGTTGTTTAATCTCTGCTTCTCTTTTGCATATCTTCATAGAATCATGTGACTCTATGTTCCATAAAATCACATGAAGATGTGAAAAAGAGAAACAGAGATTAAACAACCACTATTTTATTAAATGCATTTCAGATGGTTCTGTGATGGTGATGCAGGTTAAATGGTAACTGGTCTTTATTTTGACTTATGTTTGGGGGTGAAAGCTGTTTTTTTGACATTGTGTTATGTTTCATTCTGTCGTTATATTAATAATTATTGTTTTTAATTTCTTTCTTCTTTCCAGAGCTAGCAGAGCTTTCCAGAGATTTCCCTCACCTGCTTGCCTCATACAGCTGCCTCCTTATGGATGGTCTGCTTCTCCTCTTTCATTTACAATATTATCTTTCAAAAGACCAAATAAATGCAGCTTTGAAAATCTTTTCTTGTCCTTCTCCTGCAAGTGATCATGTCCAAAAGCCTGACAGCAGAAGTCCAAAAATAATCACCTTGTTTACAGGGCTTCCTAGTAGGAGTTGCCAACTAATAACCAACTAGACAGAACAATTAACAGGCAAAAGGACGTATTACCAGACACATAGTTAAAAAGTTTAATTGGAAATAGTGCAGGATGCTTTTTACTGTAAAATGGCTTTATTTTTCTTGAAAGCAGGACAACACTGCAACAAGCTGGTGTTTCACTTTCTAATAATAAAAATATCTCTGGGGTCAAAATCAGGATTAAGTGGCTATTCTTATTAACCAGTATCTTGCAGCATAACAGAGTTGCCACAAATGACATCAAACTCAGTATAACCGGGAAACTTGTGGCAAGAAAAAAATAACTTCATTCTAAAATAACAGATATAACAACTTCGTCATTTAAATGTCAAAATATTTGAGCTAAGGAAATGTAAATATTAACAAATTAAACCAACCTGCCAAATCACAGTTTGCAAATGTTCCAAGTAGGAAGATGGTGAGTTTCACCAAACGGCAGACTTAAGGCTTTTCTTTTCTTTTTTCTTTTTTCTTTTTTCTTCTTTTCTTTTCTTTTCTTTTCTTTTCTTTTCTTTTCTTTTCTTTTCTTTTCTTTTCTTTTCTTTTCTTTTCTTTTCTTTTCTTTTCTTTTCTTTTCTTTTCTTTTCTTTTCTTTTCTTTTCTTTCCTTTCCTTTCCTTTCCTTTCCTTTCCTTTCCTTTCCTTTCCTTTCCTTTCCTTTCCTTTCCTTTCCTTTCCTTTCCTTTCTTTTCTCTTTTCTTTTCTTTTCTTTTCTTTTCTTTTCTTTTCTTTTCTTTTCTTTTCTTTTCTTTTCTTTTCTTTTCTTTTCTTTTCTTTTCTTTTCTTTTCTTTTCTTTTCTTTTCTTTTCTTTTCTTTTCTTTTTTCTTTTCTTTTCTTTTCTTTTCTTTTCTTTTCTTTTCTTTTCTTTTCTTTTCTTTTCTTTCTCTTTTCTTTTCTTTTCTTTTCTTTTCTTTTCTTTTCTTTTCTTTTCTTTTCTTTTCTTTTCTTTTCTTTTCTTTTCTTTTCTTTTCTTTTCTTTCTCTTTTCTTTCTTTTCTTTCTCTTTTCTTTCTCTTTTCTTTCTCTTTTCTTTCTTTTCTTTTTTTTTTTCTTTTCTTTCTCCCTCCCCTCCCCTCCCCTCCCCTCCCCTCCTCTCCTCTCCTCTCCTCTCCTCTCCTCTCCTCTCCTCTCCTCTCCTCTCCTCTCCTCTCCTCTCCTCTCCTCTCCTCTCCTCTCCTCTCCTCTCCTCTCCTCTCCTCTCCTCTCCTCTCCTCTCCTCTCCTCTCCTCATTAAAAAATAAATCCATGTTAGAAAGCAATGCTATTCATTATATGGCTTTTGTCCTTTTGTGCTTGTAAATTCTTTTACAGGCCAAGAAAATTGGCTGTGCTCGCTGTTTTTAAAGACTCTGACGTTCAGCCTTTGAAACTTTTAAATATATTATTTGACCATGGTCAGTTATCTTTTCCTTTTACTGCACCTTGCAGAACCATGACAAAAGAATGACTCTCAGAGTAGAGAATACAAAACAGATTTAAACACTTAGCATTTTCTTTCAGGCATCTGGCTCATCCACAAACATTTAAATATAGTCAAGAAATTCTTGAAATACCTTTAAAGTTTATGTTTTGGGAGAAAGGCAAAATAAGAATTCCTGTGACAAAGAAAGAAAGAAAGAGAGAGAGAGAAAGAAAGAGAGAGAGAAAGAAAGAGAGAGAAAGAAAGAAAGGAAAGAAAGAAGGAAGGAAAGAAAGAAAGAAAGAAAAAGAAAAAGAAAAAGAAAAAGAAAAAGAAAAAAGAGAGAAAGAAAAAGAAAAAGAAAGAAAGAAAAGAGAAAGAAAGAAAAAGAGAAAGAAAGAAAGAAAGAAAGAAAGAAAGAAAAAGAAAGAAAGAAAGGAAGGAAGGAAGGAAGGAAGGAAGGAAGGACAGACGGGTGGACGGACGGATTAAAAACACCAACCAAAAAGCACTGGCCATATCTGAACATTTTATCTCCTCTCTGCTTCATCTTGCTTTTTCTGCTGCAGAAGGAAATCCATTAACATGCCTCTTAAAAAGGTTCCTTCCCCTTCAGCATGACATTGAGCCACTAACCAGAATATTGCTGTGGACCTTAGCCATATTTTTGTTGTCATTAAAAAGTACTGATCTGGGCAGTAAAGCTGGAAACAAATTTTGTATATCAAAACATTCACAATTCTGTCACATATACCAGCTTTGCTGAAAACTTCTTGATGAATAGACGCAGTAACACTTCTAAGAAATAGCTCCTTTCAGTGTGTATTTAGACACTTCACAAGTATTTTGTGGTGCTCTCTATTTTGTTGTGAATTTTATTTATTTATTTTTATTATCTAGTAGATATTTGTATTCAAGATATAAAATTCTTGTAAAATTCTTTAAGTTAGAAGTGAATAGGTGTTGAGGACTATGAGAGCTTCAGGCTTCCTGTTAACACTCGTGATGTAGTAATATGGGTCCTTGCAACACAGCTGTTGTTACGGCTTCACGGCTAAGTAGCATCACTCTGCCCTTGGGCAGAGCTACCACAGAACATGGGGCTTGTGGGAGCGTGCAGTGTCTCATCTCTTACTACCTGACTGACTCCAGTTCTGGGTGCAAATACTTAAATGTTGTTCATAAATCCATCACACTTTATAAAATAATCTGGAGAAATGGATTATGACCCATGCAAGCAGGAAGTCAGACTTGACGAACATCCTACTTCTTCTGAGCACCCACTGTGTGACCCCAGTCAACACAGAAGGTAACAATTTTTTTGTCTCATTTGGAGGACAAAGTGGCACACACCACTCTGCTGGGAACCTGTTCCTTCAGAAACAGCAGTGAATGCTAAATGAGCTGGTGTTTAAATAAATGGAAAAGAAGTAGAATGTTGGCTCATAGAGGTTTATATTCCATCGCTGTCTTTATCTGGATCTGTTGCCTGCATTTGATTTCTAGTTGAAAGAACCATTAGAACTGAAAGCATCTCTCTTCTGCAGAGATCAAGGTCTTCTTGAAAAACAAGTATTTATTTCAATTTCATATTTGTGATTTAAGTGCCCTAGAAATAACTTCCTTAAAATTTTGTGAACCTTCCTGTCCTGGAAAGAAGGAACACAGAACCAGAGCCTTTCAGGAACACTTATCTGCCAAGAGTATAAATGAGTTTATGTGGCATCACTTAACAGCTATTACCCAGAAGACTTTTAGAAGCCATTAATCATGACTGCAACACCAAGAACTGTGGAATGGAAAGAAAACTCATTTTGTTTTCTTCTTGTTTCCAATTGCTTATTCTCTTGATGCTGTTTCTTGACAGCACTGCGAAAGCAATGTAGTTTTGTCTGTGAAGCTCAGAAACATTGTATTATGTTCAAGCTTCAACCAGGACACAGCTTGTAGAGATCAGAAACATCCAGCCTTCCTTTTCCTTCCTTGCCCAACAAAATCTGCCAAAGACAGTGTACATCTTTAGAACAACTAGTGCAATGAGTCAATTTTATTTTAAACAGCCAAATGGAAAGGCTTCCTGCATTTGTCTTGGGAAACTATTCCCCACTTCAGCAAGTGTTTTCCTGATTTTAACTGTATTTTCCAACTGGTGAACAGAGTTAAACCACTTAATGTTTGATCCAAGCCAAATATCTAGGCTATTTCTGTAGCTGGTGGAGTAACATTCATACCAACCTGTATTGGAGATCGATGAGATGAATAGCCTTTTACAAATGATTTTTGGTTTGTTTTGGTTACAGTGGGAGCTCACAGGAGTGTACTGGACTGGAAACCAGACTTCTAGAAATCTTGAGAGACAGAGAATCCCACCAGAGCAGAGCAGAACAGAGTAGTAGTTTCCTCTTGTAGTACCTGGTCACATGTGGCTCTGATGTACAGTAGTAGTAGATGTACATACTGAAATGTATGGAGAAATGAAACTGCGCCAAAGAAACTGTCAGATGACAGACTGTCCACTTCTCTTCAGGCTCTAATAAAGGTATGCAGGACCCTAGGTGCTGAAAATCAAATTTCATAATACTAACAGCTTAGGAGCTGTTTTGTTGTAGCAGACCAATATTTGTTTCGTGCCCATGACTGGAATCTGAGGCAAGATTGCCATCTCTCAGCCCATCATGGTACATCTTAGAAAGATAGAAGATAACTATCTGTACTGTACATCACAGGGAGATGGACTTAAAGGTGTATTCCTCGCTGTTAATCTTTTCAAATTAAAAATTGCTTTTAAATTCCTCTTTAGGCATTCTCTGATCCTCAGAGTGAGCCAGAAATCACTTCCCAGTAGAAATAAGTGCAGAAGAAAGGTAGCCTTAAGAAAGGACTGTTTCTTCAGCTTTATAATATTTTTTTGTTGTTGTTGTTTCCTCCAAGATGTGAGGAATGTCTAAGCAGCTCTGTCATCCGTGTCTGTCTCCCCCTCACTCTGAACATAGCTGATGATGGCTTGCAGCAAATATTTTTCATCTTTTCATCTGCAAAGGTATTAAAGGTCCCTGCAGGATGAAGGGAAGAACTACTAATTGGATTTATGTGGGACAACTACTGTACCTTCTGATGAACCTTGTTGAAAGGGATTTTCATAGATTTCTGCTCTCCAGCAGTTTGTGGGTCTCAGTATAAACTACTGGCCGGGGACTTTGTACCACAGGAGTATTAACAGCTTTCCAAACTTGCATATAAACACAAATAAGAAGTTTATGTATATAGTATTGTACTAGAAAGCACTTTGCATGGAAACTAATGAACACTGAGATCAAGAAAGAAAAGTAAAAATGAAAATATTCCTCAGTGCAATTTAACTCAATGGCTCTTATATGACTGCATATAGTGGACAGAGTCTTACTTTTCAGGTTCTTTGAAGATTCTACATGCAGTAAGCTATGTGGGATGCAGCTTGCTATGGGGAAAATCCCTATTGAAGTTACTGGCCCAAGAATCATATCTTAAGCATGATATTTATGACTTTGCATCAAATGATCCTTAAAAACCTACCTTGTTGCACCACTAGGATCCTGAAAACCCACTTTATAGTTTTCAAGTGTGGGCCCAAGTCTGTGATTGATCCCCAGTGTTTTCAGGCACAGATTTTGGCCAAACTTGCTGCACTGAAGCTCACTCTTTATAAAAGGATCTGCACACCCAAATCTGCAGGTGGCCATGCTTATCTCCCCAAGTCTTCTGTCAAACATCCCATGACATTGTAAGTCAACATCTGGTAGATAATTTGGCCAGGCTCCTTTCTAGCAGGGTCTGAAATGTCATGAAGGGCAGATGGAGGACAGATGTTCTCTTGCTAGCCAACTGGATGCAGACAGCGTGGTTTGGTTTATTTTTTGAACTTTGCTCTATAAGACAGTGTCAACATAGTCTTTGAGTATTTTCTGGCTTCAATTCATTCACTCGCTGCCTTACTGTCAATTCTCACACACATTTCTGTCTGCTATCCTTATTTCTGACCTCTCAGGTTGTTACTTTTATGAATGAATGCTGTAGTTTTACATCACACATTGGGTTAAATTCTGCAGTCAGTTGCAATTGCAATGGATTGTAGCCAATGGCGTTGAAAATACTATAGTCTTAAAAAACAAATCTGACTCCAGGTATTTCAAACCTGCCATTTGTGGCAAAACAGAACTGGTCACATGAAAGATGAAACGGAGTGCAAGGGGGTCAAGGTCAAAATGATAATGCACCAATGAAATTTAGCATGTTGTTACAACTAGTCATAGAATAGAACAAGGTCCATGGAGCTTCATTATAGCCTTTATATTATACCTAAATATATCCTATCCTATGTACACATATATATCCTATGAATATCCTATATATATCCTACATATTCTTTTTATATACAAGGAATATGCATATATTTTTATAAAATTGTTAACCTTTAAATTAACTTCAGTATCTCCATAGATATGGGTTAGATTGCTTATTTTAGTTCCTTCCACTTAATCTGGGAGTGTGTTCTTTAATAATATGGCTTCACTCTTAATGACCGCAGTCATCTTAAACTCATGCCAGAAAAAACATTGTAATACAGTGCTCTATCATGTGTTACATTCATTATCTGACTGAAAGTCTGCACTCCTACATACAATTACACTGAGGTCGAGCATAAAAATGTGTAAATGTGTGTACTTGTAATAGGAATGTGCTTTGAGGGTTAGATCTCTTAAACAAAGGCAGGAATTATCTCATTTATTTTGCCAAATCTTGATCTGTCCTTAAAACAGATCAACATCTAGAAAAGCATATCCATGGCAGCTATCATAATAAACTCTATCTTAAAACAGTTAGGCAGTCTTCAAGGTCCACTCTGAATTTGGATAAAAGGATAAGCAGCAGGAGACAACAATGGGCAACAATGGTTAACTATAAGAGAAACAAATTAAAACTGTACAGTAAAGGAAGTCATAATATTACAAATCAACTGCAAATGTTCAGTGCATTTTTTAAATATAGAAAATAAATTAGAAAAACACATTTTGGCTTGTTTTGTTATCCTGAACATTTGTAGTTAATTTCTGTGCATTGAGGTCATTTTTTATTTAATTGAATAGGATCTGTGTTTTCCTAGGGATGTCCAGTGCCCTGGCAAGGACAGAAAGGTCTGTGGTGGCAGAAAGACTGAAGAACTGAGTGTTGGGTTTGGTGTATGCACATGTATGTAGAAAAACAGAGTGATTGGAAACCCTCTGTGCAATGGGATGCCTGTTGCATTGTCTAGATGAAGCAAAAACATTTCTCTAAGCCCAGCACCAGGCAAATAAATCTTTGAGGTCCAAGTACAAAGAAATCAGCAATAATGAAGTCAGGGAGCAGTTACTGAATCCAAAGGGATATTTCTCTCTCTAGCTGAACTTACTAGCTGTGTGCAAGCTGAAGGAAAAGTTCTTTCTTCCTTGCAATTGCCTTGAGTATTCAATTACCAGCCTGCAGGTCTGCAAAGGGGTTTTGGTCAAGTCCTTTCAACCATCTCATAGAAAGTTTCATAAATGAAACCAAATAAGATCTATTGGGCTAAATTGTCACCTAAGGTATTAGTAAGGTTTATTATAATATATGTCCAATGAAAGGATTAATTGCCCATGGGCAATTAACTTACTACTAGTAAGTTGCACAGCACTAGGTAGGATTTCTGTTTCCTGAAACTAGTTCTGCTTTTGGTGTAGGAGCATTTGTTAGTGTGTATGGGGGCTGTCCTGTGCTATTTGACCTTGATGCCAACATTTCATTCACCCGTGCCAAACATGCCGACTGAGCAATAGAGTATAATAATATATATATGCTCCCACACTGAGGACAAATCTGTTCTCATTCTCAGCAGAAACAAAACCACTGCTAGC
Source organism: Cygnus atratus (assembly GCF_013377495.2). Taxonomy (NCBI): domain Eukaryota; kingdom Metazoa; phylum Chordata; class Aves; order Anseriformes; family Anatidae; genus Cygnus; species Cygnus atratus. The sequence continues at coordinate 54,666,481 of NC_066364.1, read as the reverse complement.
AAACTAGTGGTAGAACTCATCCTGATATAAAAAGAAGGGTCTGTTTGTATATGCTTAATCATCTGTGAAGGATGATCCAGTAACTATTCCCACCAGTACATGTATCAGTGGAGTATGGAGGTTGTGGCCTCCTTCTCTCCCCTCCACTTTAATATGGGACTGTCCATCAGACTTCTTCTATGGCAGGATGGCAGCCCTTTGATTGTGCAGAGCACCTATCTATTATGTTGTTCTAATTCTGTTTTTCCTCTTATAATCTCACAAATTAATGAATGAAGTATGGCCTTATAAAATAGGCATTACTGGCTCTTATTTTATGTATGTGCAAGGAAGTACCAGGAAGTAATAATCAGGCTGGAAATTCAGAAACCAGGATACACTAGGATTGAATGGTGTTTGGCACAGCAGTGGCATGTGGGGAGTCAAGATATCTCAGGTCAGTTCTGTATATAGGATCCCAAGCAGTACCAGCCCCACATCCCCAGGAATGTAATTTCCAACAGCTTTTGTCTGCTGAATATAAACATCTAAGAGATGTACAAAGCAAACATCAGTCAGACTAATGGGTTTTAGTGGGATGGGCAAGCATATCTTTATTTCAGGCTGCTTGCAAATCCACACAGACTGCATTTGCAGTATGTGCAGGTTATATTTCTGCCAGGTTTGGCAAGTTTCCTCTAACTAGATATGTCTAGAAATATTGATTGGTTTATGCTTGAGACGAAGCTGAAATTCTCCCCTGGTCATCAGGTTTGTTTATGTGGAGCGGGAATACAATGCAGGGCTGAGGCCCCCAGAGTCTCTCCCAACATGTCCTCCTCCACCAGAAGGTAAGGAGAGCACTGGCACCTGTCAGAGGAGATTCACAGTGGAGGGAACTGACCCAGCAGGCAGCAAGCGGAGAGGAGAGAGAGGCAGCTCTGTTCCTGTCCTGTGGGAGATAAGTGCAGTCACTGGCAGCATATCACTCTCCTGCCTCTGCTGCCAGAAAGGCAAGGCTGCGAAACTGAAGTGAGGCCTGAAGGGGAACCTCTTCTGTCTGAAAACTATGAGGAAATAAATAAACACAAGTGGCAAGAATGTGCCCAACCTGCCTGTAGTCCTTGGGAGGATGACAGTTATATGACATCCAGCAGCAGACAGATGACATTTGGGGTTTCTGTATGTCCCCAGCAATACAGACTGATGGAGGACTGAGTTCCTTCTCTAGCTCTGTTCCTCACACGCTGCCACAACAAAAGGTTGTCATTTTAGGTTTGAGCCAGACTTGCGTGACTTAGATTAGAACTGCTTGGTGTGTTGTGAATTTGTTGAAGTGTGCGTAAAGACATGTTGGCATGTCGAGCTGTTAAATGAAAAATGTGTTTTACTGCCGTGCTGTAGGGGAGCCTTAGAGAAGAGCAGTCAATCTCAATTAACGTGAAAAGAATCTGGCCATGTGTATATTGAAAAAGGTTTGCTTTCTGCCATCAAAGTGCTCCACAGCTGGATGTTGTTAATAAATAATCGTCTGGTTTCACTTACTGCCTTAAAGTTCAAAATATTCACATTTTATGGGTAGTCAAACAAAGTAGAAAGCAGGAAGATCAGGAGATCTGAGTTACCATTCCTGGATATTACAAGTCATTTTGTATAACCTGATGGTACAGAAGATAATTACTATGGTCGTATATGAAAAGCTCCCTAGCTGCTGCCTGCACTGGAGGGACCTCTTTAAAACTACACAAATTTTTCCTCAAATTTCCTGGTTTGGGGAGTTGACACTTGCATCTTTTTCAAATATTATTGGTGTTTCTTTTCCTAAAAGTATCTCTTGATATAATGTAATGAACCGTTTGTTAATCCTTTTATTTAGAAAGCAATCACAGTCATACAAAAACCCTACTATATTTTACTTCAGTGCATTTTATTTAGTTGAAGGCTATGTATTACAGCACACCAAATCTGTGTTTCTTTTGTCTATAATAAAATCTAACCAAGAAAATAGGTGTAATGCAATTAGTATTGGTCTACTTTGCATTTTACCCATACAAACATATATTATATTTATTTTCTAGGCCCTATTTGTTGTGAAAATTCTTTTAATCACAGATAAGATATCCAAAGATGCCTAAAGGACTTGGATGCTCAAATCCCATTTGCTTTTCTCCATTTGCTTCTGCTTACTGCAGAAGTTTTCCAGTGGAGAAAAGTCTGGGAAGTGTTTAACAGAGGACTCACCTCAGAAATGTTATGCTCATTTTTGTCTGCTCTTAGATTCCAGGAGTTCAGGGCATGGAATGAATTTGTGCTTGGTTGATGTTTCCAAGGTTTTACTCTGAAAGACTTGAGCAATTCCTCTCTTGTTAGTATTCCAGGACTTTCGTTTTGGGGAGCTGGTTTTCTAGCTGGCTATTTAAGATCAGTCTTGTGAGTCACCTTGAATTGACATTTGCGCCTCAGTATCTAAGATGGAAATTAAAAGTAAAAGCCTGATTCTATCATCTGAAATCAGAACTCTGAATGGTTTTCATTTCAGCTCAAAGTTAAATCAGGTCCAGCCGTGGGCATTTGAGTTATAAACACTTCTTCATTTGTAACCTAACTGATATTTCCAGCAGATGAAAAAATCTTATGAAAGACAGGCCTCAGCTTAGCTAAATGGTCAAGCACAATGCTTTAAGATGGCCTTAAATGTACAGTCCATGCTAAGGTTTTTGTGCCAACACACCAAAACAGTGTCTGCAGTCATCTGCGCTATAGACTAGTTAGCTTGCTTGTCTTCCTAAGTAAGTAGGCTAGGATCCTTCCAGTAAAAACTGAAAGGATGGTAAGAAAATGAATAAGAGTAAGCAGCAATGATTCTCCCCAGTCCTGCCCACAACACCCCCACTCTGCAAATCCCTCTGGTCTTTTAAAAACATGTGTTGCAATTTCTGATGAAATATTGTGTTTGGCTATATATAGGCTGTAGGTGTAGGTTTTTCCACAGACTTGTCTGGCTCACAGGGCCAAATATGAACAATAGATTCAAACACTGCTAAATGTAGGAACTTGGATGTCAAAACAGAGAGTGGGCCCTGCAAATGGGGGCTGAGAGGACATGGTGTCAACAAAAGGCCTCAAAGTAATGGCAGATAAGAATCTGAGGCTTAGTTTATTAAAAATGAAATATATGCCTTATGATTGTATATCTCTGTACATGAACACAGTAGGTTGTTGCTCCTTAGCAGTGCTAGGTTGAAGACTAAGGATCTTCTTGGAAGCTAGACTACAGTTCAGACAGAACTGTGTCGTGCCCCACAGATATGCCTTAATGGTGAGGTTCATTACAGGCAGTAAACTACTTAAGCTAATTAATTGGTATGTGCTCTTTTCTGTACTTAGGTAATGATCTGTATCCTTGAGTCAGCCTCCTACTGGAAATGAGACAGTTGACTAAGACTTTGGAGAAGACTGAGACTTTACTCGGGAAGAGTGGAGGCTTGATGTTGCTACCACCTTGAAGATGGTACTCCACTGGTCAGGGCACTTGGTTAGCACATCCGACCTTTAGGTTAAATACCTTCTGTGAAAATGTAGTAACCTTGGGATAGGAGACCATTTTGGTCATGGCATTGTACACCTCAACTGTAGAAATGTTTCTACCCACAGAATGGTTGGAGTTGGAAGGGACCTCTAGAGATCATCTGGACCATCCCTCCTGCACAAGCATGGACACCTAGAACAGGTTGCCCAGGACCATGCCCTGATGGCTTTTAAAGATCTCCAAGAAAAGAGACTCCACAACCTCTCTGGGCAACCTCTTCCAGTGCTCTGTCATCCACAATACTAAAGAATTGCTTCCTGATGTATAGATGGAACCTCATGTGTGCCAGTTTGTGCCTATTGTCTCTTGTCCTAGCAGTGTGCACCACTGAAAAGAGACAGGCTCCATTTTCTTTGCACCCTCCCTTCAGGTAGGGAGGAAGACACTGATAAGACAGCCCCCCTGCCCCGAGCCTCCTCTTCATCAGTCTGAACAGTTCCAGCTCTCTCAGCTTCTTCTCACAGGAGAGTTGCTTCAATCCCTTGACCATCTTTTCAGCCCTCTGTTGGACTTTCTCCAGTATGTTCAGATTTCTCTTGTACTGTGGCCCCATAACAGGATTCCAGGTGTGGCTGCATGGAAGGATCGCCTCCCTTGACCCGCTGCCAATATTTTGCCTAATGCAGCCAAGAATACTGTTAGCCTTCTTAGTGACAAGGACACATTGCTGATCTACATTCAACTTGGTGTCTACCAGGACTCCTAGGTTTTGTTCTGCAGAGCTGCTTTCCAGTTTGGTGGCCCTCAGCATGTGCCGGTGGCTGGGGTTTTTCCTCCCCAGGTGCAGAACTCTACACTTCTTGTTGAATTTGGGGTTCCTGTTAGCCCATCTCTCCTGCCTGTCAAGGTCCCTCTAGATGGCTTCATATCCCTCTGGTGAGTCAGACATTTCCCCTAGTTTCATGTCATCTGTGATTTTACTGAGGGTTCACTCTACCCCATCACCCAGATCATTAATGAAGTTGTTAAACAAGACTTGACTCCTGGGGTATTCTGCTTGTTACTGGACTCCAACTAGACTTTGTGCCACTGACCACTACTCTCTGGTCCATCCGTTCAGCCATTCATTACTAAGGATTGCATCAGCCCCTGAGTAAGCAGGACCTTGTAACGTCAATAAGAACATTCAATTCAAAAAAGACTTTTTTTCCCCTAGGTCCAGGGCTTTGATGTGAAACGACTTTGCTTGTAAGTCCCAGGCCACATGGGGCACCAAGTTATGGGCTCTTCTGAGCTCTAATGAGTCACAGTTCTGGCTGGAGATTCTTGGGCCTCTGCAGACCTAGGCACAACTTTCTTGTCTGATTAAATTTTACACTCCAATGTCCTATTTTTGATCAGGTCCACAGAATTTATTAGTCAACTTTAAAGAAATAGCATGCCTGTTTTTTTTAAAAAACATAGAGGGTCAAATAAATATCTTCAGGAGAAATGAAGGATTTCCTTGGGAATATAAGATTTTTTTAGCTGGGCTTTACATGTAAAATACACATGCACTGGACTCAGTCTGCAATGGTTTTTATCTACCTTGGTCTGCAATGGTTTATATCCATCTAGTAGCAAAATGTTATTTTTTAGTGAAATTACTCTACTTGATAACCAAAGATGTGTTTTTAAAACAATAACAAGGAATTAATATATTATTCTGAAAGAAAAGGTTTGACTGTTCAAGGCAGTTAAACTCCTACCTTGCAGAAAAGAACACAATTCTGCCTCTGTCAAGAAACAAGACCAAAATTCATAGCTAATTTCAACAACAAGCTTTCAGATTTTGAAAAAGAGATTTTGTTTTACTGAATATTTGATATTGTCTCAGAAATATACAGCTAAAGAATTAAAGAAACAGTTCTTGTAGCACTGTATCTCTGCAACAAACAGAAAATTTTATGTACTTTACAGGTTTTTTGTTTGTTTGTTTGTTTGTTTTTTTCACCCAGGTTTTCCTACCACAAGTGTTTGGTGTGTGAAGTGAGCTGTTATGTTATTTGTGTTCATTCTGACTAATTTCAATAGATTTAGTCTCCCTCTCTCCCTCTTTCTCTCTCTCTCTCTCTCTCAGAAATATATAAGACTGAGAAAAATAGGGGTCATTTCTTTCTGGTTCAATGTATGAAATAAAATGTTAGCCTCAGCTCAGTTCCTTGTTAAGAAAAAAAGTGTTGCCATTGAAAGCAATTAAAAAACTGGAATCTTTCACAAAAAGCATATTCAGTTTTGGAACTCAAATGATGAAAACCAAAATTACATTTGAAAATGCTCATTTTAGTCAGTTTCAGATTTTCATAATCATAAGAAGCAGAAATTTTGACTATTTTAAGATAGTAATTACTGGTTAATATAAATTTTAATATTATGCTGCTCCAGTGTATCCACAGCCCTTTTGTTGTTAAAAGTGTTACTGATAAAAAATATGAAACAGAAACACATGATATATGTCACTGAATTTAATGGTACACATTTTGAATGTAGAACAATCATCTCAGTGTTTACAAATCAGGCTGAAATTGAAGTATAACACATTTATAAAAAAAAACTACCAAGCACATGATTGATTCACAGAAGCTGTGGGCAAGTAACCCACATAAAAATGGAGAAAAAAGTGAAGAATAAGTAATTTATTATGAATAACTCTTCTACAATAATGTTCAGTAAAACACACAGACATTTTTTGTAGAGAACTTTTTTTGCTGTATCCTAGACCTAACTACCTAACTACTCATGAAGGTAAATTTGTAAACTACTTTCAGCAAAAGTAACTTCTTTCCAGAAATGAAGTCCAAATCATAATTTTCATTCAGACTACGCTATCTTTTAGATGATGAGCTGCAAGGCAGCCTCTACTAGGAGTCCGCACAGCTGCTGCCATGCAGTTCTCAGCTTAACCAAAGGAATAGCCCTACATCATTTTCCTTCATGATCATGGTTGTGTGACATCTCTATGGCTGCTGCCTTCATAAAGTAATGTTATGGAAAAGGTTATGTGTTTTGTGTTTTTGTATCTTCTGCTTTTTAAGAAACTGAATGAGAGGAAAGAGAACCACTGGAGTGATCCTGTGGTAACCAGAGTGAAGAGTTTGGATAATGTTTAGGTGAATGGTCAACTCTTCACAGATCACAGGAAATGTTCTGTGTTCTACCAATTCTTGCACCATGACTTAAAAACTTTTCTTTAAAACTTGCTTTTGTTTGGTATGACTTCTCAAAATTAATCTGGATTAGAAATTAAGTTTTTTTGTTTGTTTGTTTTTGTTTTTGTTTTTGTTTTAGTGGGTCCTCAGTCTCTCAGTCTACTTTAAAATGAACAGATCCTTGTTTAATTCAGGAACATATGAACATTCAGTTCTGTTTACAGAGTTATATAAATGATAGCATTTTTATAGACTTGTCAATGGTGTTAATCAATATTAAACTGCTTATTTTAACTATCAGTAAGAAGTTACAAGCATAAGAGAAACAGAAAATGATGGAACTGAAGATATTTGAACCTGTCATTAAAGGATTCATAACTCGTAGTTCATGGTCACACAGTGATTCTGTTACAGAGTAGCGAACAAAATTCCAGTCTAATTTCACTAAATCTGATTTGAACTGTAAGACCATTTTTCTCCACTGAATTTATAAATGTAACTATGCTGACCACAGGTAATTTAGTTTGGTCAGATGCAGGTATATATCTTACTCATTTTCATCTTCCCAGACCAGGTATATAACGACTTACACCTGTGAAAATGTTCTCAATATCTACACTTATTAAAGCAATATATACATCACCTCATATCAATATATTTATTTAGCCAGATTTATTTTTTGAAAATAAATGGAATTTTGTTGTTGCCAAATGCATGTTAACTCAAACCAGTACATGTTTCTATAATTCAACCAGTAAGCCTTGATATATTTTAAACAAGGAAACTTGCCTTTGAGAAGAAAGGGCACACTAAGAATAGGGATAAATCCTTCATCACGCCATATGATATTGTGCATTTTCATCTTGATCCTTTCCTTGTTAGGCTTCTATGTCAGTTATGGGCCGAGTGGGCTATGCTAATCAGCTGAGTTTGAAAGATCACAGATTTTTAACTTAGAGTAAATTGAATCTCTTCTTAGTTATAATGACTAACTGATGAGCACACCTGTTCATTTTTGATTGAAGCAAGGACCTAGGTATTGTACATCTTTGTTTTTAAATAAATATGCTCAGACTGATTTTATTTTTTATATTATTTTTTATTTTTTTATTTTATTATTTTTATTTTTTTTCTCAAAGTATCCACACTGTTTCTTTGTGTGGAACAGTCATGAAGCATTTTTTTGAGCTAATTTCATGACCTCCTTCCTGCTTTGTCTATCCTCTGGCATAGATGGATTTGTTACCTTTCCCTTAGGAGTTGGCTTCAGGCCATAACATGATGGTTGTTAATAAAATGGTGGTATCCTCTTTTCCCCAGCGGCAGCAGTGGTCACCGATGACATATTTCTTATATAACTGGCAGAAAATTCAGCTCAACCCTGCATCTTCAGTCCTACTCACAGGACTCTCTTATACCATGTCCTGTCTTTGCTTTGGAACTTCTTACCACCCAACTTAGCCCTTTGCTGGAAAACCCTTCACAGGCATGTTCATGGTCTCTCTGGGCCCATAACCTTGTGGCCAGGGAAAGACCATACCAGGAGAAACCTCTGATTCCCGAACCAAATTTTACCCTTTTTAGGATGAAAATTAAATAGGTTGAATTTCGTCAAGTTTGAAGGGAAGCCATGAGCTGTAAAGCACACAGCCTTATTCAGGCTGCTGAATTCATGGAGAAGCATCACTTCCAGGAGGAAAACATAAAAGTGTGAAAAAGAGACTATGAAATCAAATTATGTTTTATTTAGAGACAGAAAAAAAAAAGAAAAAAAAAGTCTGGCTTCATTTTCTGAAGCAGAGGCATGGTTTGCCATTTTCTCTGAACCAGTGAAGTTTTTGTATGCCTGTGGTGGAGATAGTAATTTAACAGTTTTCTGTCTTGGCCTTGGTCTAGGCATAGTGCAGAGAGCAGAACAACTTGAGAAATTGGTTGTGCTTGCAGCACTGGTGTTTCTCTCCTTTCCCAAAAACAACTTTTATGTGAAGACTGGGATTTTGAAAACCACGCGGAGCTGGCCTGATTCTCCTCCTAAATGTCACAGGGAGTGCTGGAACCCACTTCTTCTGTGGTTAGCCTGTGACACATACAGGCTTTGGAAACTCTGTATAACAGCACAGATTTCCACGTGAATCAAAACCAAATGCAGTGTCCTGAGAAAAGTTTCAAAGGTTGGACAGATCTTATAAGTCAGAGCTGAGTGTCACTCAGAGGCAGTAGATGTAATGTGTTGCAGTCCCTCTCTTCTCCCCAGGAGCACAGAAGACCTGGCAGGCTCTTTCGTGCATTGTAGATGAAATCATGACCCTATTGACGTTAATGGGAGTCACGCCACTGGCTGAGATGTAGCCAGGATTTTACCCTCTGTGTGTATAAGTCATCCAAAATTGGAGATGCACTGAATAGTCTCTCCATTTTATTACCCGGAATTCCACGTAATGCCTTTTTCCTGCTCCATTCTCAGCATGTCTTTCCAATCTACATTTTTCTGGCTACTAAAATTTCCTAACACTGCACCACTTTGTATCTGTATTTGTATTTTCATAGTTCAATCTGTCATTTATTGAAAATGAATTTGTAAATGAATGCAAGAATTGCAAAGAGGATAAAGATATTTTATGAAATAGAGGATGAAATACTACCTTGAAGGATATTTTCATTTTCAGTTGTGGTTCACCTGAAAATCTGAGAAGACCACCCAACAAACATTTAAGGGTCTTTTCCAACCAAATAATTTCATGATTCTATGATCTAGAAAGAATTCCTTATTCAGCAGGGACAGAGTCTCAAACCCCTGCTTCAGGGTGAGGGTATGTACATCGATGAATTCGATTGTAATGCAGGAATCAGGTGGTTTCTTCTTCCCAAATAGTGACAGTTAAAAAGAGAATCAAAAAAGTAGGGAGAAAACCCTTTCTTCCTCTAGCATGGTCTGCCCCATTAAGGAGCCAATGTGGAAGAAGATGAATTAAAATGAGCAATTGCGTCTTTCTTTTGCCCACTCATTTTTCTCATGCTTTTGATGGAAATTATTATATTATAGAAATCTCTCTGGAGCTTCAGGGGCAGATGTCACCTGTGATAAATAATTGTCTGGGTGAAGGGAGGGGAGCTTTTCTGAGATGTCCTGAACTTTTCAAGGATCAAGGTTGCTTGCAAAGTTCTAGCTCAGGTGAATAAAATCTGATCTTACTCTACAGAGGTTTCTGGTTATTTTTCAAGAACAAATCTTTATAGCACAAATATATACATGAATAAATGGCAACTGGCCACATGTAAGTGAATGCATGCAAAGATCTAGTATCACTCTTGCCAGAGACAACATCTGAAGCACATTATCAGTGTCTGAGAACACTTCTGTTGTGCATATCTCATGCTTACTCCTGTTGAAAGTAGGAGATGAAAGGAGATGAGGACTGTTTATTTGTTATTATTTATTTCGTTGGAGACAAGGGATGTTTAATGCCTCTTTCCCTAATTTCACAGTCATGATGACAAAAAAAAAAAAAATAAATAAATCAAGGAAAATATAGTCTAACTACAGACTTCTTTCTGGAGTTGCAAAATATGAGAAATCATTTGGTCACCTCTATCTCAAAAGAATATGGAAAAAAAGTGCTACAGGTAATAGACCACGTAATGCTAATATGAGTCTTCTAAAACATAAAGGCTTCATTACTTATGACTTTAATAGTCTGAGACCAAAGACTTTCAGGGGAAAATACAGTGAGTTAATATAATCTATTGTTTTGAAGAAATTTGAGTAAATTAATCACATGCAGAAATGCTTTAGAAATCCTTTGGACACTCTTTAATAATTTTATGTCTTTCTTATACTGTGGTGGCCAAAACTACACACGCTACTCGAGGTGAGGCCACCCCAGTGCAGAGCAGAGCAGGACAATCCCTTTCCTTGACTGGCTGGCAATGCTGTGCCTGATACACCCCAGGATACACTTGGCCCTTTTGACTGCCAGGGCACACTGGTGACCCATATTCAGCTTGCTAGTGACCCAAACTCCCCAGATCCCTTTCCATGGGGCTGCAATGCAGCCTCTCATCCCTCCAGCCTAATATATTAGGTTTCACATGTTAACTTTCCTTCTCCTACCAAAAGGCCTCCATGCTGGCCAGTAATCTTTGCAGGAATTACAACATTGCTTTTTTCACCCTCCACACAGAGGGTGAGAAAAACCAGTGGTGGGCACTGGTGTCAGTGTGCAGGCAGTAGCTTCTAACTGGAAGATAGGGAGATGCAGGGGTAAGAGAAGCACAGTTATACCTACCTTCCTCCCTTCCTGCCCCTCTTGCCCCACCAAACCTTCTTGCCTCACACTCTGCTACTTTCTTCCTGGCTTCCTTCTTTCATGCCCTAACCTTGCTCCTGTCCAGCTGGTCTCAGGGTTACATTCCCACTTTTCCTGCTCTTCTCTTTTTTTGCTTCAGCTTGGACATCCTGGCCCATTTAGCTGCCGTGTTCTGATGGAAAACCAATGCTCTGTGTAGTCCTCACCTGCCACAGACTGGAGGGGGAATGCTTTAATGTCCTATTTACTAATGATCAGGCTAAGATTTTTGTTTATTTACTATATCTGTTACAGATTTACTAGATATGTAGGAAGATATTAATGACATTTCTGGTTCAATGACAAAAAAGAACCATTTTGTCCCAGCTATTTTCCAAAAGCCTTTCTTGCAACATATCCACGCAAACTAAAACTTTTGCATCTGCAGAAATCTCGTGAGTCCATCTTTAATTTCCCATGGAATGTTTTAGAGTGACGCCGTGGGTTCCTATTGTAACATTACATAGTACAGAAAATATGAGTTGGAAGACACCATCAAGGACCTTTAAAAATTTGAGGTATGAAAAAAGTCCACTTGGGTGTTAGGAGACTACAACCAGGTCTGTTTTTCCATGAAAAGCAATGAAATCCCAGAACACAATAATGCCAAGGCACAGCTGTTGCCTGGCCTGCTTGCACAGCTCCTTATCAGAAGCGAGGCAACCCAGTTTAGCACATTCTAGCCTTCTGTGTCCCAGATGAGAGTGACACTATTTTTGTAATTAGGTAAAAAAAGAATTGAAAACCAAAATGTGACAAGCTGATAATACTGCTCTTAGCCAAAGCAGAGGAATTTAAAGATATATATGTAATCTAGTAATTTTAGAAATGCTATATATGTAAGTTGCACTTAAAACCCTCTGCAAGCCTAAAAGGATGTTTGGAGTTACAGTTTAAAAACAGTGGGATTTAGTGCAACAGGTTTTGGCAAATGAATCACTGCAGTTCCTACAGCTGACGAATTAATGTGGACCCGACAGACTAACATGTACCATGTGTTTGTTCTGGCAGCAAATACGGAAAAATCATTTGGAGAAAAATTGTATTATTCAACAGATTTCTTTTTGTGTTTTGTTTTGTGTTTTTTCCTTCCTTTAATTGAAATCTCAAAGGTAAGGTTTAGAAAGTCCTTCTGATTAGTACCACATTTATCATGTTATGAGAAACTAACAATACTATTACATGATTTTTTATGTCCTACGCTGTCTAATCATAGTAATTCTCTCAACTACTAAAACTGAACATTACTCCCTCTGCATCCCTTCTTACAGATAAATGTAGCAGGTAGATGTCAGAACAGAAAATGCTCAGCAGTTTTTTAAGGTTTCTCACTCATTTGCAATATGAAGCTTTTGCATCTGATTTATGGAAGTCCGAATGTATCTGTTTTCAAGCTAGTTTATGAAAAAATAGTAGTGTTTTCCACTGCAATATTAACAAACTCTTTAACTTAGTTGTATGTAGAGTAGAATATATCAATAACATTTTGTTTAAATCATAACTTTACAGATTTCATTGTATTCAGCTGCACAAGTTAGAACTTTTCGTGACTGCAAGGATAAGAAGGACAAAACTGTACCTTGCCTAAATAGAATTTGCAAGTTCATTGTTTTTCAAACCTTGAAAACCCCTGTCGCACACTGTTTTTTGTACATTAAATTTATGCAGGAAAATAACAGCTGTTTGTTTTCAATAGCACTTTTTTTTTTTTTTGGCTAAATTTCTCTATTTCCTTCTTTCCTTTTCCTTCTATCTACTTCCTTCTTTCCTTTCTTCTCCATCTTGCTCCCTCCCTCTCTTTTTCCTTTCTTCCTTCCATTCATCCATTATAATGCACTGTGAGATATAAACCCAATATTCCTGGTAATATCAGGTCTCTCTTTTCTACAGGCTGAGGCATAGCAATGCTTTGTACTTCTCCAGACTTCACCAATTCTTTTGTGACCATGTCTACATACCACAGAAGCAATAAGGCTATTCTTGTATACAAATGTTTAAATTAAACTGGATGTGTTGGAAAAACAAACAAACAAACAAAAACATCCACCCCTGGACCAATTATGAGAACAAGCTAATTTTATGTGTGACATTTTAAGAATTTCTACCAATTTTGTTATGCAGGAAGTAGATTTCATGATATTAATGTCCTTCAGTCCTAAGATTTCTGACAGATGGTATCTTTTCAAATTCTTTTTGGATTTCCCAATCCTGCTGAGTTTCTTTTTTTTCTTTCTTTCTTTTTTTTTTTTTTTTAAATCTTTTTAAAAGGTCCGATTTACCAACAATAAACAAATAACTAGTCTTTTCCATCTGCAGAACATTTAAAAATTTGTTAGCGGTTGGGAAAGTATGTCATGGAAGGCTGGAGTAAAGTGAGGCAAGGAGAGTGACCTCTAATGACCATCAGGCCTGTATTTGCTTCCTTGTGTGCTCCTTCCTCTAAGCCAGCAGCTGGCAGAATCTGTAGAGACTGTTCTGCCACCATTCGTTTAGATTCCTGTGTCTGTGTCCTTCTTTTTCCACTCTTAAGTATGGAGAGTTCTTCTAGTGTTAGGAGGGGTCTAGCCTCTTCTTCTCCTAGGAGACTGAACCGAGTGAAGGGCCAGAAGTGGATGCTTAAGGAAAGAAAATAAAAAAATAGACATGCAAAGCAGGCTTTTGCCTCACACCTTCTAACTCAAACCACCCACAGGTCAGGGCCTCCATCAGAATCTCTGCTAGCCTATTTGAAAACCTCGTTATACTCTTTTCCTGAGGCAAGAAACAAATTCTTGTCAAATATGATGGAACAGTCACCTGCCTCTGAGTCCATGATCAGAAAAAACAACTTCAGAAAGACTAAGACTCGCGGTGACTTCCAGAATTTCACTTAAGTCGAGTTTAAAGGACAGAGCCAGGACAGAAGGGCAAATCAGAATCCAAGAGGACCTCTGGTTAGCAGAGGCTGAATAGCTTTTTCTGAATATCATGGTGGCTGCTTGAGAGCTATCATTGTGCCAGAGGATGTCTGAAGATATTCATTTCCAAAGGCTGGTTTCAGTCAAAGCTTTCACAGCCTTGTAACAATTTTGCTTAATTTAATTTCCTTTTGTTTAATATAATTTCCCCTCTTTTAATCTAATTTCCTATGTTGTGTTTTAATAGAAGATGAAAAGTGAAAAAGGAAACAAAATATCAAGAACAGGGACAAAAAGGAGAAATATCCAAACATATATCCAGGCTCTTATGATTAAGTAAGTTATAATTGACATATTTGGTAAGACTGTGGACAGGCAAATGTCTTTTTTTTTTTTTTTTTGTATCTCTCTTTCCATGTCTCTGTCTATAAAGTAAGATAGCTCAATACCAATGTCTATGTTTTATGAGGACATGAAAGAAATGCAAATGTCTTGTCCTGTAAATCACTGTGGCTTCATGTAAAGTAATGAGTCTCTGAATAAGGAATCAATGTCACAAGCACATCCCAGAATGAAACAACAATCTTGCTCATGTTTGTGCCTAATTCATTGTCTTGTCTGCTCCAGCTGGTGTTGGGACAGTGCTGATCGTAAAAAATAAGGGGATTATGTGTGTCCCTTTCAGTAATGCTCTGAGAGGAAAAAGCATAACAAAGCTAGCCAAAGAAAATTTTAATTTGCTAACACAATAAGACAATAGTTACAAAGACAAAACAAACAACCAAACTAAACCAAATAACAACAAAACCACTTTAATATTTCCTATAGTTATTAGAAAAAGTTTAGACTTCAAAAGAAAGATAAACATAGTAAAACATTTTAGATATTTAAAACATCTTATTTTAGAAAATGTTTTTCTTGGGAACCAGCAGATTGACAATATTAAAAGAGTGAAAAAATTAATTGTAGTCACTAGTTAGTTTTCAACATTTAAATTTCCCATCCTCTTAGGTTTGTTTAGTCCAGGTGTTGGTATGTGATTAGAATAAGCTTAAATGCCAAATAACAACTGTCTGAAGTGGATGCAAAATTATAAGTATCAGGTGCTCTTTGTTTGACCTTATTGCACGTGACTATAAGGCTTACAGGAGTGCTCAATGAAATTTTTGTCTTTAATTTTAATTTTGTAGCCTGGCTGCAACTCTGGCCAATTAATTTAGGCTCATAAAAATTAAGATGTCTTAAGTCCTTGGTTAGAATTATTTGGGGAAATCTTATTAAAACCACCCTTCTCTGCAGAAATCAAACATGTTACACCAATTCTTACATTTTAGGCAAGTTTTTTCCCCAGGGAGAAGTTAATCTGAAAAATACCATATTCTTACTCCCTGGCTTAAGTCTGTTTCCAACAGTTATGTTCATAGAGAGAGGAAATATATTGCTGTGAAAAAAAAAATTGGCAACAGTAAATATCAATGGTCTGGTGTTCAAGAAATTGTTCTCATTTTTGACAAGGAGGATGACAGTTTGGAATGAAGTTGGAAGGGTATGGATGATTCAGTAATTAAAAGAAGTGTGCTTATACCAGAAGCTATTCATGCTGCCATTTATTACAAAAATAATTGACCGAGGAAAAGAATATTTTGGCATTAAAGAACTCTTTGCAATATATATATATTTTTTTCTAGGAATTCAGTGTAGCTGGCTGCACATTTGAAGATTCAAAAGTCTGAGATGAGTGGAAAATATAAGGAACTATAGAGATAGCTTCTGAGTATATGTCTATACATGTTCCTGTTGATAATTTTTTTCATGACATTACAGATGGAGAGGAGCATCTGCAAAGAACACAATAATAAGAAAAAAAAAAAAAAGGCTGGTGTTGACAAGTTCACCCAAGGCAATTAAGGATAATTTATTGCTTTAACAACATATCCCTGAACATGAGGCAGAGCAGAATTACATCACCTAAAGAGGAGCATCTGCAAAATTTTGCTTCTCAAAGCACAAATCCTAAAAGCCTTTCTTCCTGGGTAGGAAGGCTGGCACAGAGTTTTCCTTGTGGTCCAGCATATTTGTGTGAGTAATGCCCCACGTTTTCCTGAAGAGAATGAAGAGATTTATTTTTTTTCTGAATAGCTCTTGTGAAAATCTGTGAAGTGAATAGAAGCTGCTGGATTGCTCAGGCACAGTGGGTCCACAGCTGGCAGAAGATCATATGGCAATTTGGCAGTCTACTCATAACCTTTTATTTGTACAAACTCTGCAATTAATGGGCGAGATTCTCAGCAGATGTCAATCCACATATTTATATATCTCCATTCATCACCATGGCTTTGTACCCAGTGCAGATTTTCTTGATATTTTTGTTTTCATTTCCAGGGGTTAGTGTATTGTTTGCAGTCAGATCTGATATGTTCTACCAGTTTGTCCTCTTTTGCTGCTTATCTTTCAGTTGATTTTCCAGCTGAACAATAAGTTGAAACAAGAAAACCTTAGTTATAAGTGGGTGTGAGTAGCCTGGAAATGTGAATAACATCTGGTCTGCAATTAAAGAGCATTTGAGCTTGTCCACTGCCATCTAGTCTTTCTTTTCTCACTCAGAGTGGTTGCCACGTGATCCACACACAAATGGCTAAAAAAAAAAAAAAAAAAAAAAGAGAGAGAGAGAGAGAGAAGAAAAAGGAAAACTTACTTGAATCTTTTCTTGAAAGGCTTTAAAAAATGTAGTGAAGTGACATGACTGCCAAAAAAGCTTTATTAAATAGTCATTAAACATAAAAATTATGTTTCTCTAAGAGTCTTGGTCCCAGTCAGCTCTGTGGACTTGGCATGCATTATGAAAATTCTGGATTTCTTTTATTTCTGCAGCTTTGCTTTATAATCACTGCTTGACTTTGGGGCTGAAGACCTATATACTGCTCAATAATAAGTAGCTCCATCTTGTATCTGAAGAAGTGCTGAAAGATTTGTGTCTAGTTTGGCAATTCTGTGCCCTTTAGAAAATGCCATGAAATGCAGTTCTTCTCTACCACTAATTCATCACAATATTTACCAAGTCGGACTTTTTATTTGGTGATATGTTGACACAGAAAGCCCTGAAATATTACCAGTAGGACTTGGTGAGACTTTGAGGTCATCTGTCACTGTAAATGATTAAACTATATGTACAGACAAACACTCCTGAGCACACCATCCATAGTTTAGTGAGGGGCTGAAGGTTTTCTGTATGTCTTCTGCTCTGCTCAGAATTTTTGATAAGGGTAAACTTAAAGCTCAGATATTACAGTACAAAACCTAATGGTACTACCTCTAAAGATGTCTATTTCCATTCACGTGCTGTTCTTAATACACTCATAAAAACATGCTTTGAAAACCTTCCACTTGGGAAACTAGCAGATCAGCTTGGGTAACCTTGTTGTGGAGGTTTATTACAGTGCTCCTGCCTCCAGCTGTCCACCCTGTGCTTATGCCAGAAACTATTAAATGATACATTTTTATTTTTTTTTTGGCTGAAGTGGTTGAAGCAACTTCATATTTTTCTTAATTGCATACTTGACAGTAGGATGATAACCTCTCGTAGGGGGCAGAGCAAACAGCTAGTGGTTGTATGGTTGTATAATCCTAAACTGCTACAGTGTAGAAAATTATCTAGACTTGCAAAAATTGTACACATATTTACATATATCTTCCACAAAGCCACTCTCATCTGCTTTAGAAAGAGGGTAAATTTCTACCCAGACAGTTAAATGGTATTTATGTTTCAGAAATTCCTTGAATTCCCTGTTTTGTTTTTTTTGTTTGTTTGTTTGTTTTTCAGCTTGAAGAAAACTACTGTGTGTTTATTTTGAATCCTAGAACAGAGAAATTGGCAAAGTACTGAAACTGCCTGAATAGCAGTGCTACTTGCTAGTGTGACACAAATTCAGGTCATGGTCATATGTTGAACAGTAGAAGCAGGACATTTTCCGTAAAACACACCTGGTGGGCTTCTGGTGGCTGAATGAAACCGGCTCGTGATGTAACGTAACCTTTTCAAACTTTACGAGTTGCTGTGAAGCTGCATTCCAAAAATGTATTGTGATTACACACAGGCATGTCTCCATGAAAATTCTTTATTATTTATTTATTTATTTATTTTTTCCCTTCAGAGTTCTGATCCAGAAGCAAGACAGTCATTCCTGCCTCTATCTATTTTGCCATCCCAGGATCCAAACTACCTGGAAAGACAGGTCATGATGTAATTTGTCAAAATAAACCAGTAGGGATTTCAGTTTTGCTGAAATTCACTGCAGTTCAGTAGTTGCTACATGGTACATGACTCAAGCAGAAGTGGGGAGACCACTACCATCGGGAAACACTTTACCTATCCCAAGGTAAGCTGCTCTCTGCCTTATGTAGGAGGACAAGTAAGCTCATGGAAAAATGAACTTAACTGGAACCCCAACTTCACAAGAGTATAAATGTACTTTACTGCCTTAATTCTGTTTTAATCCTCTACAGGTTTTGATTGCTAAATTGTAATTGCTTTGTATACCTAGAGTTACTGTTTGTTTACACAGCAAAGGAAAGGTGTGATTGCAGCATGAACTGGAGCATAAGACCTCTGGGCAAAAGGGTTTATATGTCATTTGCAGTCAGTGTTAAAATCTGTCCCAGTATATCTTCATTGCTATCTTTACCTCTGCAAACTACTTTGGTTGGTTTTGGTTTGTCTGTGTTAGAGTTGCCAAATGCAGCAAAAAGGAGGTACTTTGCTGCTCAGACCTGTCCTAAGGAAGTTTAATCTAGTCCAGACAACATCATTGTGTGGGATTCATCTCACCTAATTTTAGCTATTTAAAAGTTCCACAGCAAGTTGAACTAGTTAACTAATAGCCACTGGAGAGGGATGGCCATCTCCAGAGAGTGACTTGTCCTGGCCTGTGTCTACAATGAATCATTCTCTGTAGGCACCCATCTCTTTCTGTTTATTGCTGAGGAGTCTAGATGACTAGCTTAGATGAAGAATCTAACTTTTTGGTAGCAGGAGTTGAGTAAGATGAATCCCTCCAAATAATTTTTATCTAGGTAAGACAGAGTTCCTTTCTCAAGGTATGTCGCATATAGCCAGTGCTTGACATACAATACGTACAAGAAAATTGCTATAGAATCTGCGAATACAAAGAGTATTACAAAATCTTCAAGCCTTCTTTATCCTGGCTAGAGAACAGGGCTCCTCTTATGTTTTCCTTCTCAATATTTGGTATAATTTACCTTGAGCTGCCTTTTTTCCCAGCCATCTTTATGAAACCATACACAATAGGGAATGATATCGCTGATCTTCATTCATGTTTATACAGTAATCTGCAAGCCACAGACAGAGGCTTAAATACATGTTTAGACTATCAAGAATTAAACTTCAGGGCCTTGTGCAGCTTGGCATTATAGCTGCCAATAAGAAGAAGACAGTCCTTTTCCCAAGGACTTAACACAATTTAACAATAGATGGGTATAGTGTTCTGGAGGTGACCAAGGTATTAAATGGACTGGTCCTAATGAGCAGATTCACACCAGGCCCAAACATAATTTTATTTGACTAATGCCCATCTGGCTCAATTATATTGACTCATAGCTTGAACAGAGAGAAGCAACCCAATGTTTGAAATGATTGACTTTTCCAAACTTGTTAGGCATGTAGTTTATTTCTGATCTGAGGAGATGGGGAAAACCAAACCAACCTGCCCCTCCCCCAGCATGTAATGTTTCTATTCAGCAACAAGCAATATTTCAACAAGCAATATTTTCCCCGTTGCTTTAGTGATCTTTTGTCATGCCTTTTTTTTTTTTTTTTTCCCAGCTCACTCAGATGCTGAGCATGGGAAAGTTGAATTCTTTGTCAGCTCTGAGTATTTTTTGTGAAAACTTCCCAATACATGAAAGGATTTAGTTTCACAACACCTATTTTATAGGCAGCAAACAAAGATGTCTTTTTTTTTTTTCCACTTTTTCTTGGAATTGCTTCTTAGAAAAAAAAATCACAGAAGAGGGGTTAATTTTTATGTAAAAGCTGCTACATGCAAGTGACTTTTATGTGCTTAATGATTTAAAAGAAATATTGAAGCCTTTGATACACTACACAGCCAATGGCCTTCACATGAAAATCATTGTAGATCACTCAACTACCACATAGTCTTTGTGTTGTAATAATCTATGGTATAAAACTAAACAGTCATCAAAATAATCATCTAAGCAAAAGGCTGTTATTTCATCCAGCAGTATAGTTACTGTAATAATAGCATATCTGAGACATGAGAGACTTTAAGAAAGGAGGAGACAAAAAGAACTTTAAAGCAGCTAGTGTCTGTTTCCACTAAGCTACTAAATCACATCTTATTTCAAACCAAGATACATGTTTAAATTTCCATCCAGTTCTAATCCAGTGGCTTTAAGCTAAACTAGTATCTGCTGCTGAACTGGGTCTGCTTTTAGACAATGTTCCGGTAATTTATTTTTTTTTAAATCACGCCAAGCCACTTGGCAAACTGCGTGCTTACAGATCAAGGGCACAGAAGTCTTTCTCCTGCTTCAGGTTCATACCCCTTTTATCTTTCTGCTTGTTCTGGTTAAAACAATCTATTTTAAATAAAGTGTTATCACTATAAAGTTAAAGTACTATTAATATTAGCAGAATAAGAGAATTCTGTTAAATTATTCATATTTAAGCACGCACTTAAACACTGTGCCAGACTACACCCAAAGGATGGCTATTTACTATATGTGGCTGCATCCGCTTTTTGTGGGGGCTTTAGCTCAGTGCTTAGTCTCCATACATAGCAAAGACTGAGACGGGCACTTTTAAAGGCTATTTTTAGGTGGGGTGGCTTGATCTCTAGAGGTGTCTTTGTGTCTCCATCAACTATATAACAAGTGTGTATTATTACATGCCTTAACCTGGATGAATCTAAGTTAAAATACATTTTCAGCTTGCACTTTGGAGTTCCCTAATTTACAAATGCCAAACTTTGTAAACCCATGACCTTTATATATATACATATATATATATATATATATACACACACTCTATTTTCATATATCAGTTACATGCTAAAAATACAGATGGGTCCGTCACATGTAATATATATTGGTAAACAGTGAGTTTATTCCTGCAGTCTCCCACTTTCAATACCCTCCATGCTTTGATCTCCAATAACTTGATCCCACTCCCCTGCTAACCATGCTTTGTTCCCACCTCCTTCGTCATGGCAGATAACCCCAACAAAAAGTTAAGGATGATACTGGCCATTTTAGGAGACATAAACAACAGCAGCAGCTGTATAATCTGTAACAACAGTTCACATATTACTTTGAGCTCCTTTTACCCCCCACCCTCTTCAATAACCTCCTTCCTCTTGTCCACTCACCTCAATATCCATCTTTTCTCATTTGCTTCCCTCCAGACGCTCAGTGAAGGGAACATATGCTAAGATGTGGGAATTTTCTACTGCCCTTAAAAGGCAGAAAGTGAGGTGATCAGAACAGTAGGTCAGCTAAATTTGGGGCTTTATCTGTGAAAACAATTTTGTTTGTGTGCACATGCACACTTGTGTATAATGGTCTACATTTACAAAATGCTTCAAAATTTGGAATTTGTCTGCCCATTTCTCAGGCTGAATCTCTTCTGTTTCTATGTCTTAATTAGGTTGAGAATATTTCTTTTAAGTTTCCAAATCCCACTATGAATTTCATGTTTGGTTCCTATCTAACCAAATTTTCAAGAAGGGTAAGAAATAAGACCCTAGCAATTACAGGCCTGTCAGTCTCACATCAGTGCCTGGTAAAATTATGGAGAAGATGATCCTTGAAGTTATTGAAGCGCACCTGGGGGACAATGCAGTCATTGGTCCCAGCCAACATGGGTTCATGAGGGGTAGGTCCTGCCTCACAAATTTGATTTCCTTTTATGATAAGATCACCCATCTAGTTGATCAAGGGAAACCAGCTGATGTGATCTTTTTGGACTTCAGCAAGGCTTTTGACACAGTTTCCCATAGGATTCTACTGGACAAAATGTCCAGCATACAACTTAGCAAAAACATCATACGATGGGTGAGCAATTGGCTGACGGGCAGGGCTCAAAGGGTTGTGGTAAATGGGGCCACATCTGGCTGGTAGATGGTCACTAGTGGGGTCCCTCAAGGCTCCGTTTTAGGGCCAGTCCTCTTCAATGTTTTTATAAATGATTTGGATGTAGGATTAGAAGGTGTTTTGATCAAATTTGCTGACGACACCAAACTTGGAGGAGTTGTGGACTCTGATGAGGGTGGAAAGGCCTTGCAGAGAGATCTGGACAGATTGGAGAGCTGGGCGATCACCAACCACATGAAGTTTAACAAAGGTAAGTGCCAGGTCCTGCACCTGGGACGGCGCAACCCTGGCTATACGTACAGACTGGGCGACGAGACGCTGGAGAGCAGCCCCGCAGAGAGGGATCTGGGGGTTGTGGTTGACAGCAAGTTGAATATGAGCCAGCAGTGTGCGCTGGCAGCCAGGAGGGCCAACCGTATCCTGGGATGCATCAAGCACGGCATCGCTAGTCCGTTGAGGGAAGTGATTGTCCCGCTCTACTCTGTGCTGGTGCGGCCTCAACTCGAGTACTGTGTGCAGTTCTCGGCACCACAGTACAACAAGGACATTAAACTGTTGGAGAGTGTCCAGAGGAGGGCGACAAAGATGGTGAAGGGCCTAGGGGGGAGGAGGTATGAGGAGCGGCTGAGGTCACTGGGCCTGTTCAGCCTGGAGAAGAGGAGGCTGAGGGGGGACCTCATCGCAGCCTACAACTTCCTCGCGAGGGGGAGTGGAGAGGCAGGTGTTCTGGTAATCACCAGTGATAGGACCCATGGGAATGGTGTTAATCTGAGGCAGGGGAAGTTTAGGCTGGACATCACGAAGAGGTTCTTCACCGAGAGGGTGATCACACACTGGAACAGGCGCCCCAGTGAAGTAGTCACTGCACCAAGCCTGCCTGAATTTAAGAAGCGATTGGACTGTGCACTTAGTCACATGGTCTAAACTTTTGGGTAGACCCGTGTGGTGCCAGGAGTTGAACTTGATGATCCTTATGGGTCCCTTCCAACTCGGGATATTCTATGATTCTATGAAATGTTTTAATTTAGACCTAGGCTGCTTGAGAAGGCAGCAACAAAATCTTAAAGTCTGAGATACTGAAGTAGTCTTCAAAGTATTGGATAAATGTATATCTTCTCTGTTATGAAGTGGTGGTTAAACAAATACCTATAAGCACAAGTATACTACCTGTACAAGAAAAAAAATCTCACAGTGCAGTGCAATGACTACCTAAAAACATGAAGAGGTGAAATGAAACTGCAGATCTGAGGACTCATCCATCCTCATGTTGTCTGGATTTATTTATTTATCTATTTATTTATTTTTGTGGTACTCTCTCTTGTAGGAATTATGTTAGGGGGCTTATAAAAAAGTTGGTAAGTGACTTTTTATATGGGCAGATAACAATAGGACAAGGGGGAACAGTTTTAAACTAGAAGAGGAGAGGTTTAGGTTAGAGGTTAGGAGGAAATTCTTTACTGAAAGGGTGGTGAGACACAGGAATAAGTTGCCCACAGAAATTGTGGATACCCCATTCCTGGAGGTATTCAAGGCCAGGTTGGATGGGGTCCTGGGCGACCTGATATTGCAACCAGGTAGCATCCTTGTCCATGGCAAGGGGATTGGAACTAGATGATCTTTAAGGTTGTTTTCAAACCAAGCTATTCTATGATTCTGTGTTGATATTTAATGCATAATACCTGATAAAGCTGTCCTCTAGGGGATCAAAACCCTTGATATCAATGTATTTCTTTAATATCCATCTGCAGAAGACTGAGTTTCTAAATTAGGAGACTTTTACCAAACTTCTTTATAGTTAAGACCTTTTCTTCTCAGGTGAAAATATTGGCTTCCACACCTAATTGAGAAGGAAAGAAAGCTTACACAGCTTTTTTTTTCTTTGAAGTATAAACTTGGCAAGATGAATAAGGAATTGCCCTCTTCCTTCAGTTCAGGTGCATGTGAATAGAAACAATGGCAGATGGACATTTAACATCGTTCCATTGTATTTATACGTTGTGCTTATAAATACGATCAATCTTTTCAAGATTTTTTTCTTAAATGTTGAATCTCCCTACTGAGCAATAGATTTCCCTAATCCCTCAAATAACTCTATAATGAAGCAAATAAACTTTAGCTATAAAACTTTCAGAACACCATTTTGTGATTTATATTTCTCTTTGCCTTTCTGGTGGTACAGAGAAGATCTGTACAGTCAGGATGATGTACCTCCCAGGGGCTTGATCAAGCCACTATAAAACCACTGCCAAAATATCCGGTCATTTTTTATCTAACTCAAAACATTCTGCCATGATAGAAAAGAAAAGCTGACTTGAACGCTGGGAGGCCCAAAATATTCCTACCCAATGGATCACGGATTTTCTTATGTCACTTATCTTACCATTTCAGTGCAGTACCATATGTTCCCATACCATTTTGTAATGTGCCCCATATGTTTGCTTTCCTTGATGAAAACCAAGGAGGCAGCAAATTATCCACAGCACTGACACACAATTTTTTTTTTGAAGTCCTGAGTTTAGATTAATTTCTTTTACTTTTTTTTTTTTTTTATTTTGCCATTCTCCATTGAATGCCCATATTTCATGAAAAATTGTGAACAACTCTTCAGCGAGTGAATGTACATGAATGTCCATAAATAACAAAACTCACAACATAATCCATTTAATTTTTAAGCTGCACATGCTATTTACAAAAAGTACCATCTAAGACTTCTAAAATGATTCATCTCCATTCTGCAAAACATTAAGAGAAAACAAACTGAAGATCTAATTCTTCCTAGCCAGCAGAGCTATGCCAGAGGTGAATTTGGCCAAAACAGAGATTTGGGTCTCAGCTTTGAACATGGAAATGAATTTGAGTGTCAGCTGACAAAACTCTGACTAGATATGAGACAAACAGAAAAGCTAAATACAGCAGGGAAAACTTAGGAACACTGAAGACACAACTCTCTCTAACTCTATGTGTGTCTGCATGTATAGGTGTCTGTGTCTGTATGTGAAAATAACTACAAAGCTTTGGGCTTGGATGAGGCTTCCAATTGCATAATGTTTTAATCTTAATGTGGCCTAAGTAACTAAATTCATATGGATCAGAGACATAGCTGTGACATTCTTTCTTTTGAGACAGAAAAGATTAACTAAAGATCGAGATAATCTTTTTAAGTCATATGCTGTGTTACAGAATGTTCTGTTGACTGTTTTGTATTTTATTTGTTTTTCACTGCATACAGCACATTTCTTATTGCTTAGACATCTACTAGAATTTTTTTTTTGGTAATTGAAACTTATGGTACAGATTGTCTCTTGTGGCACATTTGGAAAAACTAACTTAAAAACCTTTTAAAAATAAGGTAAGTATATGAATTAAAACATATGCTCCTGTGTGGACACTTGATCTGGGAATTAAAATGTACTCCATTCAGTTTAACCTAAGTCACTTCCCAAATAAATGTAAATTATTTGTATTAAGGCCACCAGGTCATCATGAGGAGATCCATAAAGAAAGCAAAGGCAGATCATCAAGACCATACAGAAAACCAATTCAGCATAAACTCAGTGGCATCTGGAGTTTACAGTCACAACAAATGTAAGTATACTCCTAGCAGGTCTAACTCTTTACCTGTCGATGTTCTAAAAATCAAGTAAAATAAGGGTTAACATGAAAGTCTTAATCCAGCTGATAAATCTGAGATGTTTTTGAAAGCTTTTTCCTCTGTAATTTCCAAACACTAGGCTTTGTTGTCTACCCCATGTGCTTCAGGCAAAAGAAGATGGAATTAAGAATGAATTTTCACAATATTTATTGAATTAAGACAGGATATAAATGCTACTTAACAGTTTATTTTGTTTATGTGTGTGTGTGTGTGAACAGTTAACAAACCTCCTCTAGACTGAATTTCTTATTGTGCAATCTAGCAAGATGTATGGATGCCATGCCTTCTAACTCCCCCTGGGGCCCATTACTTCTTGATCTTTGCTATCAGATCAAATTTATGACATGGATAAAAAGCAGTTTGGGTCCATTTAAGGTTTATTGCTTACCGACCATTAAAACTGCTAAAGTGATTTCTAGCATTGGAGAATATCATACTGGAGATTGGACCCAGAACCTTTGTGTCTTGTGGAAGTATTTATACTTCTGAAGGCCTACTATCCTGTTGGTTCACTGTGCTGCATAGAAAGATCTTTTCTGTCTCCATGAGGATTTTCCTAGTTGAAACACATACCTCAAAATACTAAAAATGGATAAAATAGTTTTCTAAGAAATGTTAATCCAAAAGTGCAAGAAAACAAAAGATTTAGGTGAATCCTTTCTGTTTTGAATTCTGCAGTTCTTGGAAGCTGTGTGTCAGACTTGATGAAGGCAAAGCTGGAGGACATAACAGTTAGACAACAGTTTATTCTGAGTATTTGTTTTATGCTTCCTTCACAAAGGCACAATGGCCATTATTTCTAAATGTGGGAGTGGGTGATTGGACCTTGTAAAAGGTTTTCCTGGAACTCTTTTCCTGAAGGAAAAAGAACAGCTTAACTGGAAATAAGAAAAACTTCCCCTAAAGAACATCAAAACTTCGGCTATTGTTAAAGTAGGACTTGTTTCTACTTTTTTTCTTTGGGTTTTACCTTCAACTTCTGTTAGTTAAAAGATTTATGTTTTCAGTGTCTTTGTGTTATTATGATAGCATACTCATGCACACTCTTTGTACTGCAGCCATATCTTAGACCAAGAATCTCTGAAGTGATGTTATGTCAATGCACTGACAGAGCCTTAATTTTAGAATATGACTTCTATAAAATGAAGGATGCAGAAATAGTATATCTTGAATAGTTTCTCATTTAGTTAATCCTTCATGGCATATATTAAACTATGCTAAGTCTTGGTGGGGAGACAAAGATGACTTTGAGTCAGTGGAACATTAGAATACTTAAATGCTTTGATTTTGCAAAACTGGTCTGTTCTGAAAAGCAAGCTTTCCAGTGTGATTCTTGGTATTTCTGCTTCAGTTTTATCTGGAAATACTGCAGCACCAGCACTGGAAATAATATTTCCTTCCTCTAGCTTGTCAACGGACAGGGACTTCTTAAGAAGTCCACAGCACTGGAAAATAAAGTAGAGAGAGAAAGCAGAGACTTTAAAAGGCAGACAAAAGACAAGGGAGGCCCTCTGGAGTTGAAGACATGTAGATTTTTAGTATAATTGGGCAACATTTCCAAAAGTATTCAAGGGACTTCAAAATGTAATCATTAAGGACTTGGAAGTTCTGGTGGATTAAAAGCTTGGCGTGAGCCAGCAGTGCATGCTTGCAGCTCAGAAGACCAACTGCATCCTGGGCTGCATTAAAAGAGGAGTGGCCAGGAGGTCAAGGGGGGTGATTGTGTCCCTCTGCTCGGCCCTTGTGAGGCCCCACTTGTAGTACTGTGTCCAGTACTGCGTCTGGAACCCCCAGAACAAGAAGGAAGTGGATCTGTTAGAGAGGGTCCAGAGGAGGGCCACGAAGTTTATCAGAGGGCTGGAGCTGCCCAGGAAAGGATGAGGAAAGGCTGAGAGAGCTGGGGCTGTTCAATCTGAAGAAGAGAAGGCTCTGGGGTGACCTCATTACAGCCTTTCAGTATTTAAAGAGGACTTATAAAAAAGATGAAAATTGACTCTTTGCTCCATCCAATGACAGGACAAGGGGGAATGGTTTTAAACTAAGACGGGAGATTTAGATTAGAGATTAGGAGGAAATTCTTCATTCAGAGGGTGGTGAGGCACTGGAACAGGTTGCCCAGAGAGGCTGTGGATGCCCCATCCCTGGAGGTGTTCAAGGCCAGGCTGGATGAGACGCTGGGCAGCCTGAGTTAGTGGGCAGCATCCCTGTCCATGGGGATGGAACTAGATGATCTTTAAGTTCCCTTCCAACCCAAGACATTCTATGATTCATTTAATGATTCTGTGATTTTGGAAAAAATAAAATAAAAATTACCTAGTATCATAAAAGTTACAGTTTTTCTTTCTTTCTGAGCATTGTGCTACTTACATTTTGCACTGGAAAATGTAAGACAATAAATAGAAAGCTATAAGTGAAATAAAACTAAACATAATTTTGCTCAGGTTTAGTTCTAGTTTTTGGCAGCTATTCAGTCTACTAAAACAAGCTGGCTAGTTTTACTTAAAAATTGGCTCTTACAATTTGTCTTCAAAATAAGGTAAGAGATGAAAGTCTTATTCATCAATGGTTCATTCTTACTGGTTGGTCTTATCAGGCAGAGATTACTCATCATTATAGATGAGTACCTTTTTAATGACATCTTACATCAGGACCTTTCCTGTCACGTTTAATGGCAAGAGTCAAAGCCCATGTTCTCAAAAGAAAGGTGCATGAGAATAACATAACTAGTTCCAGTTCCTCAGTTTTAGTATTTAGTCTTCCACTAGTTTATACTCTACTCTATAAAAGCAACTCAAAACTAGAGCTGGTTTTACCATAACCGTGAAGGTTCAGAAGATGCTTCACAGCCATCTTAGCAACCTCTGGTAGCAAGGCTGACCATATACATTTATATACATGTATATATATATATGTGGTCAGGGATTTCTTTATCCATATTTATTTTTTTAGTGTTTATACATAGTAAGTTGCTTCCTGTTAACCCACTATATCATTTCTATGTGATAACTCAGCTATAAGAATCTGACTATATACTTAAGAAGAGGTTGTTGGGAAAGCTTTAACAGAATAACTATGCAAATAAATATCCTTATAGAGGACACTCCTTAGGCCTGTAGGAGATCTTTTGTCGGCATCTGCATAGAGAATACTATCCTTATTAGTACTAGCAGAATGACATCTTGCTGCAATAGTAACTATGGTTTACTGGGCTTTTTGCAGACAGAGTTATGTTGTGTAGGACTATGAATTTTTTCACACTCTTAGTTGCTTCATTTGTACTTGACAATATCTTCAAGCCTGTTTATCCCTTTATCATAATCTTACTTTCTTCTCTTGTCAGCCATCCTATTGCATGAGCTTAGACTCTAGTACTTTGTGACTCTTTAGCCCTGTGCCAGATATTACTGTGGGAATAAAGAACACAAGACTCTACAAATGCCAGTATCACAAAGAGTCATGAAAATAATCATAGTATTTCAGTGCTTGAGGGAAACATCACTTCATAAGTAGCACAGACCCAGTGTTAGTTGTCTTTTCCCCCTTTTATGGTAAGACCAACTACTGTATGCACTATAATTATGTAAGCATGTATAGTTTTTTTCCATCTTTCTATTTCTTTTATTTGGGTAGGAATCTTTCCCAAAGCAACAGGTCTTGCATGCAATCAGAACTGAGATGTAAGGTTGTTCTGCCATCTTGGGGAAATAATAATAGAGTCATGACACAATTTTTAACCAGTTTGCATTAAAGCATCATATCTCCTACGATGATGTAAATCTAGTTCATCTATTGACCATAAACAATGGGGTAATTAATGGCATATTTCAGCTTTGAAATAGAGTTCTTATGATCTAGGAATTATTATTGCATCATAATCACTCTTTGAACCATTTGGTGGATTTGGCTGTAATTATCACCTCATAAGACACAGAGCATGTCATTACCGAGTATTTCTTATATAGCCTTTCTCATATAACTGCAGAGAGATTGCTCAGGGATACATGCTTTATAAAGTGGAGTGAAAGTAAACATTTATTTTAATTTTCTTATGTATGTTTATTGCTTGGAATTTTCTCCATCTAACTGTTTACAGTGTCTACAGAAAATTGTTTAAGCAGATTTGAAAGGGTATTTTTTTCAGGTTGCATTGTAGGGATAGCATGAAGAAAACACAGTAATGTCTTAATTTCTTTCTAGACAAGGCAAAGGAGAAAACATGTGATAAGGGTTGTATTAGTGAAACTATAAATTCCCCATGTAAAATTCATTTTATCTCTTAGCTATTCTACCTGAAGGCATTTTTTTTTTTTTAATGTGCAAATGCCTCCTCATTCTACAATTATCTTTTCTTGTAGCAAACTAAACAATGTTTTTTCCACCATTCTTTTTTTGGGGGGTGTGTTGGGGTGGAGATGCTTAAAAGAAAATACAAATGTAGTGGTTGATATAACTTATCCATTTAAAGAGCTCTTTGCACAACTGGGATGATATGAAGCATTCTATGCTAATGAGCTGCAGATCAGGCAGAAATTTCAATACTTATCAGAAGCTTAATTGGATATTCATTTTGATTCTTGACACCTATCCCCAAGGGTCTGGTAACTAAGGCCAAGTTTATTCTTGGATTGCTTTTCTTATACGCTGACTTATAAGTAAGACATTCCTAGCGTGGGTGCAGTTAGCCTGGCTTTGTTCTGCCATAGAAACACACCCTTCCTCAAAACAAGGGCACATACAGTTTGCTGGTATAACTGTCTGAGCATTAAGTGCTTCTGTCAACACAGCACTGTCAGACAGGGATCAAACCAACACATGCGTGGCAGAAGTCTGTCAGAGAAAGCATCTTGGAATGGTGTGTTATGGTCCTTATGCTGAGAACAATGCGGAGCACTCTCTCACTGGGAAGAGGAATGGAACATACAGTGTTATTTCAGATAATTCCTTGTTCCATTTCAATATCCAGTGCCTCTCCCAAATGACTTGCATGGAGTAATAAAATAGGCACATTGTATTTTATCTGATGCCTTCTCTACTGTTCTCAGCCACCTCCCTATCTTATATTCTTTCATCCATGTGACTCATCTTCTTTCCTTTAAAAAAGCAAGCATGTTAGGGCATTCAGGATATAATACAGGAAGAAAGAAGCTGTTGAATTTATTTGTTCTCTTTTCCAGGCTTTGTGCTTGGTAAAAAAATGCGTGAGCAGCTGTTGGTTAAAAAGGAAAATTCTGGTTGAAGCATTTCTCATTCCTCAAATTCCTCAGCAAAAACTGGTTCTCAAGGCCATTTTCTCCTTACATTTTAGTGGTATTTCACATACATTTGCTGCACTTGATTATGAATATTTGTATTGATGCAGTAAAATACATAGGAACACGTCATGGTTGAGAGCACATTTTGAGTCTCAAAAACAAAACAGAAAAATAGCTTATGACCTAAGGAGCTCACAATCTGAATGGAAAATCAGAGACCATACAGATAAAAACAGATAGAGCAGAACATCAGGAAGCTAGTTATCATGCTTTTTTTTTTTTTTTTCAATATCAAAAGAGAAATAGGAGAACCTGTCTTGTGAAAAAAGGTCCAAAGGAACCAGGCTTGATTTGCATAGCAAAGTCAAACGAGAGTGTACTATTCACAGATACATTCTGGAGATGGGTAAATAGCCAAGAAAGAGAATAGCTGTCGAAATATAATGATAGTTAAAAGCAAAATGCACACAATTTCACTCTAAATCAAGTTAGCTAGAAGAACATTTGTATCCGCTGGAAGCACAAAAATGGCCTTCCAAAATGGGGAGTAAGAAGAAAGAACCTAAATCACTTCAGGATGGAGAATGAAGCTCCAGAAGAGGTTTTCAGAAGAGGTTTCTTCTTTTCAGAAGAGGTTTTATGGCAGGATAGAGGGGGTCCTGGCATCAGGATCTATAGGTTGACATATGAGACTCAGACTGTTCAACATGCTGATATCTGCAAAAGAGGCTGAAAGAAAACTTGGTTGTTGTTTGTTGACCCTGCCTGTTTACACTGTATCATATTGTACTTAATTAACTCTTTGCTTCAGGGCATCTGCCAGGTAAGTGCAAGAAAAAGAAAGAATGCCTTTTTCCCCTTTCAATGTAAAACGTGTTTTCTGGGAGAGAGATAGTTTCACTTTCTTCTCATATGCCAGTGATCAGTGCGAAGTCCTTGAGCTAGTTAGATGGTTTTGGCTCATGTGCCTTAATCATGCCCTCAAAGCTAAAAACAGTCATCATATTTCAGGATTTGTATTGTATTTTCTATTAAGCCACTAACAGACCACTAATGGCAAGGACCATTGAGCTCTGGATTTTGATGTGGAAATTGCCTTCCTCTGTTTTCTAGCCCTCTGTCTATGGCAGGGACCTCAGATACTGCCTTTCCCCTGCTCTTGCCTGATCCCTTCCTTTGTGATAACTTAGTTTTGGTGGTCTTTCTTGTGTAGACACTTTTAATAATGTTCCAAAGATGTCAGGGTGTTTTGTGGTTTCTGGCATATGGGATCACATAGTCCAGACCTCACTGGACTCAGAGCTGAATGTGGAATACTTGGCTGCCTACAATTGCAGAGTATTTATGTTTTTATGATCTGAAAAAAAGACAATGAGGTAAATCTGTGGACACTTCTTGTTAGCATGGGAGAAGGGAGCACGAAGGGCATGAAAATGCATGTCTAAAAAGCTGTAAATGAATGCTGTGGGCTGACTTCTCAGGGGCAATGTTTCAGTAATTAGAAAGCCTGCACCCTTGGCTTTCCAGGGCATTACCTTCAGTCATCTGCAAGTACAAGGGAAACAGTAATTGGTCCAGGCTTTTGTGTGGTGGAGGTCTCTGTCCAAGAAGAGAGAATGATTGAGGAAAAGGGCGTGGAGCACTACATCTTCAAAGAGCGTGCCGTGGGGCAGGGTGTGAAACCATCCTTGGCAAGATTTGCTGTGAGTGAGCATAAAATATCCAGGCATGGGGAACATCTGGGTTCTGACCCAGAGCTCAGAATGCTGGAGGCACCTGTGGCTGATCATAAAGGGAGTTCAGACCAGCAACTGCTGCTGGCACTGGCAACAGAAAAGGATGATTTTTTATCCATATATGGAAGTTGCATGAAGGTTCCTTGAAATTATCTTACTGTCTTTGCAAAGTGAGAAATGGATTTAATAATCACAGAAAGGATCGTTAAGTGCTTTTGCAGCAAAATCTACATGACACTTCCAGTGACTCCATATAAGATGAGAGATTTATCTGATGGACAGATGAAATCAGAAAGGGACTCAGAAATTCACGGGGCTAGTAAGCTGAGGGCAGATGGAATGCCAGCTAATGGCATAAAGTCTCTTGTGCTCCTGGTACTTTCTTAA
This sequence comes from Cygnus atratus, assembly GCF_013377495.2. Lineage (NCBI taxonomy): Eukaryota > Metazoa > Chordata > Aves > Anseriformes > Anatidae > Cygnus > Cygnus atratus. Next base: position 54,633,388 of record NC_066364.1, on the reverse strand, counting down.
TCTACCTTTCAGTCAAAAGTTTTACCACTGTACTAATAAAACTTCTCACCGAAAATAAATAAATAAATAGAATTGAAAATATATAATTCCACGAAGACTTTCAGTTTTGGCAAAGCAGTATTTTCAAGCTTCTTAATTTATTATTATGCTTTTCTTATTTGGCTAAGAAAATTTCTACTGCAGCTACTTGTGACATCTTTTGCTTGAGGCAGACAACTGGCTGGGCCCCAAGACAAGCATTGCTGGATTGCCATTGAACACAGAGAAGGCATTGCCATGCCCCAGCATCCAGGTAGGGTTCCCCTAGATCCACCACTGGGATTCAACAGCTTGTTTTCCAACACAAGCTCTTCTGAACAAAACAGTCTGGCTGAATACATCATCACTTTTGGACCATTATATTCCCATGTAGGTCTTATTCTAGTGCTGGATCAGAGGAGCAGCACAGTACCTGTGCATTTCATGCAGGCTTATCCTGATCTAATTCCTGATGAAATGCAAAAAACAGGAAATAATCTGCTGAAATTTCTTTGCAAGCAGGGAGTGAAATTTGGGTCTGTTTGTAGAAACACTTTTTTTTTTTTCATTTAAATTACTGTAGTGTTATCTAACTGCAGTTCTCATTTTTCAAATGAAAGTCCATCTCTTAAATTCTAAGATCTTTGCTTCAGATATACCTCATGATATCAAGAAAAAGAGATTAGCTGTGAGTAAAAGGGATTATCTATGAACTGAACATCCAAGTGTTGCCTTTTATCAGTTTTAAATCAGTGTCTTTTAATTTCCTTCCTCTTTTCTGGTAAGACAAACGGAAACTGTGTTGACTTTGCCTTTGATATTCATTGCTTGATAGTAACCTCCCAGATTTCAAATAAAATAACTATTTAGATCCTGAAACTTGGATATTAATCCATTATTTGTGTGAGACAGAAGGTATTTATTTTTTGTATTTAAAAAATTGTAAAAAAAAAAAAAAAAAAAAAGGTCTTACAGAAAGTGAAAGCAAGATGCATAAAATGGGGGTACAATCATGGTACAAAACTGACCTGAAACAACACTTTTCTTCTAAGTTCTGGTGATGATACATACTGATATGTATGAAAAGCTTTCAGGACTGGAAACTGGAATTAAAAAAAAAAAAGCTTTCAGAACTGGAAAGTCCAACTTGCCAAATGAATAGCAGGTAATCATTGGAATCTCTACAACTATCTCTACAATTATTAGAAATCACTGGTGCATGCTTGAAAAATGGCTGATTCCCTTACTGTACCTTAATAATTATTAAAAAGCATAAAATGTATGGATCTTGTTAATGTTGTTCCTTTCTGAAGGGCAAGATTAATCCTTTCTACTGGATGTAGAGATTCACTTCTGTTTTTCACAATTGCTGTGTGTGATCACCACTGCATAATAATATTGAAACATGTCGTTACTAAACATTCCTCAATAGACACAGTTTACTCAAACTTTCATTCATTTTCATTGACAACTGAAATCTTTCCTTCTTTTCTTTTTTTATGTTATTTGAAACAAGAAATTCCATCTCTCTTGAAAAGTTTTTCATGTGATTTTCATCAGAGAACAACAATTATTTTTTATGACCTTGGATTTTAATCGTAAATCCAAAAACATCATTTTGGAAACTATGAATTTGCAAATAAACCTTGTGTAAATTTTCCAGGCTTGGAATCTGAACACTTTTTTTTTTTTTTTTTTTAGTAACAGCTGTTACTTGGTCCTACAGATGTATAACCTTAAGCCTCTAGGTTCATGCTGAGCATATTACTAAGCAACCTGCTAGCTTTCAAGTCATCATTATTATGGCCTTGATTGTCTTCACATCCTTTGACTGAGAAATGAAGTCTTTTGAAACTTCTTGAAAGTCACTCAAGGCATTTTTGCCATTCCCTCCTGGCCATAAGAGCTCAATATTGACTGGACGATATGATATGAGACTTTGCAGTTAAGCACTTCATTGTAAAACATTTCAGTTACAAGAAATTAAGCCAAATTACAGAAAGAGAAAATCAAACAGCATCTGTAAGTGCAGCCCTGACAGAAAAGAGTCCCTGTTTCCCCAAATTAGCATTATTGCTGCATGCCAGCAGAAACATGTGGTTATAGACTGTGCTTTGGGAGAACTAAGGTCCCACCACAGACTTCCTATGTAATTTGGGAAAGTCACTTTTTAATCTCTCTGTGCCTCAATTCCCCATCTTTAAGGGATGGACCACAATACTTTGATTGTTTTGCCTGTGTAGCTTTTTGTGGTACAGACTGTCTCTAGCTGATAGCAATGCACTTAGTACAGCAGAGCTACGACCAAACTGGATTTCCCTAAGGATTTCTGCAATAAGTATGGCATGCACTTGTCCTTGTGATGGAGTACATGTTCCTTGCCAGATAGCAAGAGCTTTAAAGGTCCATTACAGTGCTCCATGTCAGTGATTATGAAGTTTTTTTTTAAAGAATACTTGCAAGGAAGCTTTAAGTGGGGATATAGAGGTGGGATTAGGCGAAATATCTTTCTGTACTGGTAGGGACAGAGATTTTCTGTCACCGTCTCTATACCAAGCAGAATGATTGCATTGAGCAAGTTTCCTTCACTTCTGGCTGTCCTTTTGCAGGAGCTAAAGGGTTCTCTCAGTCTGAAGGCTTGTTGTACAGGGAAAGGCTGGAGGCTAATAACAGTGTCTTGAGGTCCCCGCTGTGAGGGACCTCAAGAGAAAGGTCACTTCAGAGGGAATTGTTCTAATGAACTTCACGTGTTTGTAGTGTTGACGTTTACTTGAGAGCTAGTTTCCTTGACTCCTTTTATAGCCACTGCAGATAAACAGACACTTCCAAGATGGGATTCATTTGCACTATTTTAGATTACTATTTTAGGGTGAGATAAATCATCCTCTAGAGTTTCCTATTTCTTTTCATTGACTATGAAGGGAGTCCAAATAATTACCTCATGTGTGGACTTCTACCCTGTAGACCTGGACTTAAACTCATGGTGCTCATACAGCATCTACAGACCTCACCATAATTTCCCAACAAAGTCAGTAACATTGTCTCCATTTTATTTTTTCTCAGCATGGAAACTGAGGAGCAATGATATGACCACAGTGTTTAAGGCCATGAAGCAGTCCTAAATTGACGCAGTGCCTGACATGCTGAGTAACAGTGCAAACCCAGAACTGTTGTTTTGAAAAGCTTGGCACCCATCATCAGTTGAGGCACTCCGTGTTTAAAAATACTGAATACTTGGGTCTAAAGATCCTGGGCAAAACTGCTCTAAACTAGAAACACAAGTTAACCCTCATAGTTGATGCTTATCGTGAATACAATGAGTTTTAAATTTTAGGAAACACAAATCACCAAAGGCACCACAACAGAAGTTATGAGGGCCACCTGAACTGTGTGATTTCCTTACACACGTGGCAGCTGGTGTTGAGTGAGAACTCTTGTGAGTCATTTCTAAACCACATAAAAAACTTCTGTGTCTGCAGTACCTGGGTATCATAGTTCTTAAGATAGATAATTCTCATGGGTACAATTTATTTTCGACTGCCAAAGGATAAACAGAAGAATTAGTAAAGATGGTATAATGAGGCATGTGTAAAATATTAGTGAGATGATTAACTGAGTTTTGCATATCTGTTAATACATAATCAGCTAGTTTGTCAGCAGCATGCTACCTAGCTGCTGAATAATTATCTGCTTAAAGCACAGTGTCCATTGCTAGGGACAACTCAGAGCAGAGCAACCTGCGGGAAAGGTACTTTCATGTGGTTTCTCTGAATTGCTTAAATGGATGTGACTAGTACTCAACATTTTATGGAATCTGGCTGAGGGTCAAGATAAAGCACACATAACCTTTTCCACCTATTATATGGTTTTATCACAGCATGTATCTAATCACTGGCAGAGTGTGTCCCTTTGTGGAGGCTGATAATGACAAGCAAAAATGACAGGCAAGGTTCTGGTGATGTAAAATCCAGAGCCTTTGCATTCTTGACAGGTTCCTGGGGGACCAATCCTGAGCACTGCTGTGGTGTCTGCAGGGCTTTCCTCCACCCCAAAGGCTGCTTACTGAGCTCCTGCAGCCCACAGCTGTGACAGTGCACAGCATCTTGCCCTCTTAGTTCAAGAGAAGCTTCTGGAAATGCAGAGGGGCCTGAAGGAAATGCCAATGTAAATAAGAAGGCTGCAACCTGTTTAGAGACACCTACCTCCTCCAAGATCCGTGGCTTGTTACTACTTTTTCACTTATTTCCACCATGCTTTTCTTTCTGGCACATCCTGGTTGCTCACTTTTCTCCTTCACCTTTGTCATCTTGTGTCTCTTCCAGCAACCTCTCCTGATTTTCTTTCAGCTCTCTGAGAGCGATTTTAAAGCATTCCTGGACTGAGTCTAGTATGTATAGATAGCCCTCTGAGGATGGTATCACAAATAAGCCTATGTAGGGCTTCGTTTAGAGGCATACTTCAATACTTCATTTTTTCATCTTGTTTTCATCTTTTCATGTTGTCTGAGCCTCTCTGTGCCAATATGTCTAATTGCCCAAGACAAATCCAAAACATGTCACCCAGCATCAATTAACTACACCAAAGTGGTAAATTTCTCAAAGTATTACAAGTTGTTTGAACATTCTGAAGGAAAAGCTACAATGTGATCTCAGATTGTCAGATAGAAGAGAAGACACAGGCTGTTTTATAACCCAATTAAAAACTATTTCAAACTAGCAATCAAACATCAGACAAATCTGTAGGAAACTAGACATTGTTAGTATCATAGAACCACTTGTTTGCGTCTTTAGCAAGGGAAGAGATGAAGAAGTGAACAAGTTGTGAAATGATGCTGAGTAGTGTCAAAAGATATTCCAGATACATAAATCCTATTATGTAAATGAGCTTTACTTCTCATCCAACTCTGATGACAAAAGTATTATGTAAACCAAGGTAGAATATTGTTTTCCGTGGCTGTTTAGAGGGATAATTTCTGTTCCTTTAAGAAGGATGTCCTCATCATACTTTGAATTATATATATATATATATATATATATGAGAAAGATTAAACACGTTAAGATAGGGAAAAGGCAGGACATTAAGCTTCTCTACAGATTTTGTTTCTGATTAAACAACAGATCATACTGGTGTAATATTTTAAAACAGCCATTTGGATTCTGGTAACTGAGAATGATAAGTAACTTTGCCTCACTGTAGAGACAGAAAAAGCTGATGGCCTGATGTTGATTTGGGATGTAATCATGCAACAAAGACAACTGAGTCTAAATTGAGACTTTATGAACTGTTCTACCATTTATTTTAGTAATTTATTTTAGCTCTTCTAAGCGACTTTTACATACATATGTACATATGCACACATTACTTCAAGTAAACTCTCAAGTAATAATAAAAACACAGTACATTTTGCAAAGCTGAGTTTCTATGGTTTACTGGCAGAATTTCTGTGGCTTTAATCAAGTCCTTTGATTTGTGTGTTTGATGATGCTAATTTTTCAGTGTTGTTGCCCCATTCAATGTGTATACTTGCTTATTTATTCTGGCTACTCACACTTTTATTATATTCTAATTACTTAATGCATTTTTTTTTTCTTTTCAAATCTGTTTTACAGCACACTAATTGAATTTTCATGTGGATTCCTCTTTTGTGTTCACCATTATTTGACAATGTTCCCAGATTTCTAATACAATGTTAATCTTCTTCTGTCTTCTCCTGATGTCTTAGTTGTTTTTTTTTTTTTTTTTCCCCTCTTCTACCCTAGCTCTTGATGAAACTTTCAGTTAACTGGTTCCCACAACCCCATTCCTATCTTTGCCCTCCATATTATCTAGCCCTTGGTAATCCCACTGCCAATATATGTGTTAATTCTCATCTCCCTTATCTTCATTATGTCATTATGAGCAATCCTAATTCTTCAAATCTTTCTACTGGATTCAAGCTGGATGGCAGCAGAAAATCAGTGCAAGCTCAAGAGAGTCTGGTATGCTGTTCTCACCCTCCCTCAGGAGAGCTAACTACTTTCCCTGAACAACAGCATGCTCAGTTTTTATTTTTTTCTGAGCTACTATCTTTTTCTTTTTCTTTTTCTTTTTCTTTTTCTTTTTCTTTTTCTTTTTCTTTTTCTTTTTCTTTTTCTTTTTCTTTTTCTTTTTCTTTTTCTTTTTCTTTTTCTTTTTTTTTCTTTTTCTTTTTCTTTTTCTTTTTCTTTTTCTTTTTCTTTTTCTTTTTCTTTTTCTTTTTCTTTTTTTCTTTTTCTTTTTCTTTTTCTTTTTCTTTTTCTTTTTCTTTTTCTTTTTCTTTTTCTTTTTCTTTTTCCTTTTCTTTTTTTCTTTTTCTTTTTCTTTTTCTTTTTCTTTTTCTTTTTCTTTTTCTTTTTCTTTTTCTTTTTCTTTTTCTTTTTCCTTTTCTTTTTTATTCTTTTTTCTTTTTTCTTTTTTTTGGTAATATTAGGAGCCATGAGAGACTTGAACAAGTTTAGGAAGATTTTTGCAAAGGCAGGAACTGTATCACCCCAGTCAGAGAGATCATGCCACCCACTAGTATTTTCAAGTCTTTGCTTTGAACCATTGATTTAGAGGGTTGCACAGTATAGACATCAAGGACTGGAACATACTATCTCTCTCCCAACAGTTTAGTTTTTGGAAATGGTTGCAGCGTTGTTGGCTTAAAAATAATAATAATAAAAATAGCGGCCTGATGCAAGCCCAGTGTTTACAATTTGTTCAGCAAGGAGTCTGGGATGGGATGCAAGAGGTGGATGGAGGGGACAGAGGCAATGCTCCATTTGAGAACTTGCAAAGAATCAGAAACGGAGTGCCTGGGGAATGCTGCCTGTGGGAAGAAGGGCTCAGAGTTTAGATGAAGAAATGCCTGATGTCTGACAAAACTGTGAGCACCACAGTTGATGGTCCCTCTCTGATATGTTTGTGTCAGGGGATTGATGTAGGGAGTGGGGCAGCAAAGGTCCCAGGAGAGCACATGGCCTGCTGGGAATATCTTGGAAGGCACTATTTTGGACACGCATCCATATTGCCTGCTGGTGGCTGCTGTGTGAGCAAATTCTCCTACCACCTGCATCCTGCTGCTTCTGTGGAAGGAGCTGTGTATTCCTTTCCCACCAGAGGACCTCTAGCAAAAAGGGAACTGAACAAAACTGAGAATAGATATATCCTTTAGCAGGACAAAATTCTACCAACCCCAACCACTTCTACTGGATATATCATGTTATCTACTCAGCCCCTGCTAAATACGATATATTTATATTATTTTTGATTATTGTATCAATTATTGTGGAGCTTTTAGTAAGCTTAGGGCTTCATTCATGTTTCACATGGTGCAAGCAAATCACAGAAGCAGTATGCTTTTTGTCCCAACATCATATTCACCATGCTCCTGGGACTGCTTTTACATACAAGCATATAGTTGTATATAAATATATATATATATATTTGTTTGCTTGTTTGTTTTCAGTGAGGAGTCCAATGTTAATTGTGTATTTTCTTAAATCACTGTCCTTTGAACTTTAATTGTAGAATAACTGTCTCTTGGAGGTCTGTTCTACTAGATCCTACCCATTTTCTTATTGTCTAAAATCTGTTTATTTGAAAATCTTAATTTGTCTACAAATACAGTAGGTTTAAATTGGAAGCATATACTCAGGTAAACAGATACTATAATATAACAAAAAATACTACCACAGCAACAGGAATAAGAATAAGTATTGAGATTTGAAGATAAAACATACTACACCTATGTGACTGTGCTACCAGGTAAAGATTTAGTTAATGTTAAGGTTGTTACTGAAAAAATCCAAACTTTTCCAGAAATGGTAATTCAGAAATAGAATTACAAAGTACACTTAAATCTGTCCTGTGGAGACTCCATCTGATGACCATGGAATTCAGGTATTTTAGTGTAGGCAAGCTCAGATGAAATGAGAACAATTTCTGTAAGCACAATAGTTATGCAAGAAGAGCCAACAAACAGAACATATAGGGAAAAGTCAAGGCAAAATCTGGGCAGGAAGCCCTCTGGAGTTTCTCTTACTGGATGTGTGAATTTATCAGAGCCTCTGCAATGCAAGTGTGTTGCACAGCCATGAGAAATACATGAGTCAAGCTCCAACAAGTCCAGGACATAAGCCTTTGCTCAGGCCAGCACCATGCACCAGCCACAGACACACTGGTCCTGCAGGAACAGTTGCATTTGGCTGGGCACTAGGGCTGCTTGGGGTCATGGTACTCCACTTTGAGCACCACTGGGGGCCCCAAGCAATCCTGTGCTCCCTAAAAAGGCATTTTCTGCATTTTCTGGCATATGGTTACGATAATACTCATGGCTCCTGAGCTCAGGGAATGACCTTTCTTCATCAGCCCCCCATCACCAGGTATGGGAGGCTGTGCTGCCTCGTAGTACCTGCCGTGAGCCCCATTGGGGAGCATCCGCATTGCTCCCTACATGCTGAGATGAAGTAATTTATCTCCATTGCTGCTTAGCTTTTCTCACTTTCAGCAAGAAGAACAGATGGGGCAGGCAGCAGCCACAGAAGAACATAATGCTAAGGGAGAGTAGGGGATGCGCCTGTTCTGAGAAGCTGAACAGATGTGCTAAAAATTAGCTTTATCCCCCAAAGGCCTTTTGTGTTGATTTGTTTACTTTTTGGACAATATCAGTCAGACTGAATTGAGCTATTTGGATTTTATGATCTTGAGAAGCAGCTTCATTCACAGAGCTTATGCCAAAGAGTGAAAATCATCTAAAACTAAGGTGATTTCTAGTAATCACAAAGGACAAAAGATGTCCAAGGTCTGTCTTCTCTTCTGAGAGGAGGAAAATAGAGCTTTAGGCTTTGGAAAGAAAAAATATGGGTCCACTTCAGAACTCATTGGCAACCCATTAACTATTAGGACAAGTGAAAAAATGGAAAGACAGGCTTGCTGTTGTGATAACCTGGTACACAAGCCACGAGAAGCTCATTTTACAAATATCAGGAAAAAAACAAAATCTCTTTAACCTGTGGGCTGATACTCTCAGAAATTAAAAGAAAAGTGTAGTCATCTGTTTGGCAGAAATAATGGGGAAAAGAACACCATCAATACTTAGCACTGCACATTTCTGGTGGAATTCACTCAGAAGGAAAGTGGCCAAAAGGCAAACTCTGAGCAACACTGGAGATATCTGAGCAAAAAAGAAGGGCTGCAAATCAAATCTATTACACACCATAACCTGTTTAACTGCAGCCTAAAAATGGGGTTGTGCTTATAAGGCCTACTTAGCTGTTTGTTTGCTTTCCCAGTCATCCAAGTCTCTGCTTATTTGAGTATTTTGATACTTTCATGGATAGCATTTTACTGTAGCTTGGTTAGGCTTCAGAAAATAGATATATTTTAATAGTATGAAAACAGCAATTTGATTTTTTTTTTCATAAATGCATCCAAGACAGCTTCTTATATACCATAAGCCAGAAGAATTTGCCAAAGTAATGGGTTTGGATGGAAATATATTTGATGAATTCCGTCTGTGAAGTAAACTGAAAGACTTCTGCTTGGTACTGCATGACATAAACTAGAAAACATTAGGTGTTAATAATTGACACAGCTGCTGTCAGTTTTAGAAGACTGAAAACCTTGGATATGGAATATTACCTACTCTTTCAGGACTAGAAGAACCACTTTCTCTTGTAGAATTAAACCCATGAACAGGACTCTGTTAGGGAGACTTTCTGTGACTGCTATAGCCTATATTTTGAAACATTTGCAAGCAAACCCCTTCAGATAAAGCAGTACTTGCCATTCAAATGGGATTTCCCTCTCTTATGTACTGTCCAAAGTTACCTTGTTCTCTGAGGTTAGTAGGATGGTATAGGTGGAATTTAGGTTTGACTTGCCTATCACATTCATCCACCATCTCTACATTTATATATATTATGAAACCAGTTCACTTCTTTTACCCTACTTTTGCTCCAGTGTAAATCTATTTGACTGTTCTCAAAAATGTACAAATTACAAGCATTACAAGCAAAAGTTACAAGTATAACAAATACACGCAACAGCACATGAACATGGGAAACTAAATAATAGAACCAGAGTAACCTGACTGTTTTGAATAGATGTCAAATATGCAAATGGAAGAAAAGGAATGGGGCAGAATTTTGCAACTTTTCTGAATTTTCCAGTTACTTCTTCTATAAACACTGTTTCAGACCAAAGCACTGGATCAGAGAACACTTGAAGAGTTTTAGAATCCAAGTCTCCAATAAAAACCTGCTACAGAAACCTTTGTCATTTAATTTCTCTTACATTTGGCTCTCTAGCAATGAACACAGTTTCCTGAAAGCTGAAGTGACTAAATTTGATTGAAGTTTAATTTGTTACACATGTAAGTGTATTTTCCAAATCTCCCGAAATGAACCAATAAATGGTTATCAGACATTTTGATTCAACAAAATACTCTAAGAGTAAATTTTCCCTTCCCAGTGCTTCCAGTATAACTCCTAGTGATGTGGCAGTTCATTAGCTAGGAATACTCAATGCCCTCCCAGCATAATTGCTGTGGAGGCAAGTTGCCCTACACATTGGAGTGTGATTTCCATTCATTCACCCATCTATAAGAAGGGTTGTAAGGAGGACCCGGGGAACTACAGGCCTATCAGCCTGACCTCGGTGCCAGGAAAGGTGATGGAACAGGTCATCTTGAATGCAATCACACAGCATGTTTGGGACAACCTGGGGATCAGGCCCAGTCAGCATGGGTTCATGAAGCGCAAGTCCTGTCTGACCAACCTCAGTTCTTTCTATGACCAGGTGACCTGGCACGTGGATGAGGGAAAGGCTGTTGATGTGGTCTACCTAGACTTCAGCAAAGCCTTTGACATGGTCTCCCATAGTATTCTCCTGGAGAAGCCAGAAGCACATGGCTTGGACAGGTACACTCTTTGCTGGGTTCAAAACTGGCTGGATGGCTGGGCCCAGGGAGTTGTGGTGTGAAATCCAGCTGGTGACCAGTCACTAGTGCTGTTCCCCAGGGGTCAGTGTTGGGGCTCATCCTCTTTAATATTTGTATTGATGATTTGGGTGAGGGAACTGAGTGCATCCACAGTAAGTTTGCGGACGACACCAAGTTGGGGGAAAGTGTCGATCTGCTGGAGGGAAGGGAAGCCCTGCAGAGGGACCTGGACAGGTTGGATCGATGAGCAGAGGCCAACAGGATGAGGTTCAACATGGCTAAGTGGCAGGTCCTGCACTTTGGTCACAACAACCCCATGCAACACTACAGGCTTGTGGCAGTGTCTGGAAAGCTGTGCAGAGGAAAAGGATCTGGGGGTGTTAATTGATGCTCGCCTGAACATGTGCCAGCAGTGTGCCCAGGTGGCCAAGAAGGCCAAAGGCATCCAGGATTGTATCAGGATTAGTGTAACCAGCAGGACCAGGGAAGTGATTGCCCCCCTGTACTCAGCTCTGGTGAGGTCTCACCTCGAGTACTGTAATCAGTTTTTGGCCCCTCAGTACAAGAAGGACATTGAGGCCCTGAAACTTATCCAGAGAAGGGCTATGAAGCTGGTGAAGGGTCTGGAACACAAGTCCTATGAGTAGTGGCTGAGGGAAATGGAGTTGTTTAGTCTGGAGAAGAGGAAGCTCAGGGGAAACCTTATTGCTCTCTACAACTACTTGAAATGAAGTGGTAGGGAAATGGGGGTTGGCCTCTTCTCACAGGTAACTAGTGATAGGACTAGAAGGAATGGCCTCAAGTTGCACCAGGGGAGACTTAGGTTGGAAATTAGGAGACATTTCTTCTCAGAGAGAGTAGTCAGGCATTGGAACGGGTTGCCCAGGGAGGTGATGGAGTCACTGTCCCCGGGGTTGTTTAAGGAGAGGTTGGACATGGTGCACAGAGACATGGTTTAGTGTGTGACATTGATGGTTGAGGGGTGGTTGGACCACATGATCTTGGAGGTCTTTTCCAACCTTAATGATTCTATGATTCTAAGGCTGTTGAAAAGCATCAGAATATTTCGGTACCAGTTAGCTGATTTTTGTATGCCATTTTTGGAGTTTGGAGTTTGAGATACTTGAAAGAAGTCTACATTAATGGGGAAGGTTGTTCAGCATAATTTGAGCAATAAGTTTCTTTTAAGGTGTCTCCAGAAAAGATGTACTAAAATTTGAAATTCTTACTGGATTGCTTTAAGGAAGCTTTACACTCACCAAAAGGAACGGAAAAATAAGGAAATCCTTCCCAGGACTTTCCATCTTTTGTTCAAGATGAATAAAGAAGTCCTGTTCCGAATTCTTCAAAATCTCTCTGTATTAATTGTGATGTAAATGAGATTTAAACAAGATTTTCTGTCTATAATAGTAATGCAGATCTTCCTATAAGAAAACATAAAGAATTCAGTTATCTGAAAGAAACTTGAGAAATTCCAAAATCCTTATAGTATGTTCTGGCAAAGCTGAAAAAATATCTTAATGCCTAGAGAATCTACCATCAAAGGGACAGTCTCTTTCAGAAACATTTATCAAGGATGTTACTGGGCCTCATTCTCATCTGACTTGAATGACCTTCTTGGAAAAACCAAACCAAACAAAACAAAACAAAACATGCAAATAGGAAAGCATTTGTAGAGAATCAAGCTGTAGTTCAGGATTAACTCTGTACACTGAAGTCACAAGTTTTAGAGCAATGAAGATCAGTTAAGCACATGTGCCATGTTGCCCCTGCTGACAGCTTTCGAAGAGCTTAGCATGCTTTCTGAACGCATTTAAAATGCCTTGTCACTTGCCAGATAAAAGGTTTGTTAAATAAACCGGAAAGTGGTGGGATGTTACTGCTAATCTAGCATCTCATGAGACCATTTCTTCTTACAGAGCATTGTAGAGTATGACTGCAATGTACTGAATGTCCTGTCAGCACATTCCAGTAATTTGGTGGCACAGCCAAAACCAGGAGAGAAAAGAAATTGCAGTTATTAAAACAGGCAATAATATGAATCTGTTAGCTTATGGCTCAAGATGTTTCTAGACAGGAATGCTGGCACTGACTCCCTAAAACCTAGTGCAGCTCTGCCAACACTGTGCAAGTGGTGCATGAAATTTTAGTGTGAGGACTGCTCAAAGTAAGCCTTTTGATTCAGGATTAGGAACAGCGAATGTTAAGCTGTAGGACACCCCTGCGGTGTGCTCTACTCCACACTCAGAAATATACTTCAGTTAAATAGAGGCCTGGGTCAAGAAAACATGGCCTACATGATGTCATCTCTTTCTGAGATGATCTTGAAATGACCTTGTTTCTTTCAGGCAAGGGTGAATATGTCTTTTCTCAATGACACAACATACCTATCTGTGTGTTCTTGTTGCCAAGATGGCTGGGCTGTGCCCAGTTTCCATGCGGACTGAAATCAACAACAGCAAGGAAAGTCTTACAGTTTCAAGGCACGTCTCCTCATGAAGCATCTTCCAGAAATAAAATGTCAGTCTGTTTAAAGGAAGGCCTTATAACAACTGTCTGATTCATTCCAACAAACTTCTTGTTGTGATTCAAAGTTCTCCCCTTATGTTACATCCACTTGATCAGCAAAATTGTTTTAAGTAGGGTACAAAATGATTTTGGATGCTAGAAAAATATTGCCCTGGAGACCAAATCCAAGAATCCTTTTTTATAACCCAATTCAAAGTGCATCTCAAAGTTTTTCTGGCTCTTTCTATGAAGAAGCTTACCAGAGACTTTCTCTGCTAAGGCTGTTTTATTTTTACAGGCACAATAAAGATTTCTTTGCCTATGGGTGGAAAAAGGAGGCATTCCAAAATGTTTACCAAAGAATAGCTGTTTACAAAACTAGCATCTTAGGTTTTTTTGGGGGGTAACTTAGCATCCAAAAATGGCAAGAAGATTGTTCTGGTACTTCAAGTCCCTCTGCATTATTCATTAGGGAAGCTCAAGCTGAATAATTTTCTCTGGAACAAAGCTGTTGCTAAGCTTAAAGTTTGGGAGATCTAGTAATGCAATTTTGCTTATCCTTCTCCCCAGGAAACTCTTCCACTCACACGATGTGAGGATACCGTGACTTGGCAAAATCACGCTTTGTGCTACTTCCTAGATACTGGACAACAGGACAACTATGTGAAATGAAAAGAAGATTTATTAACCCTGACAATTCAGCAATGAATCAAAATGAAATCAAGAGGAGGCAGAAAAAGGGAGAGAAAAGAGTTGATTCCTCCTGGCATCCTAAATATTGTAATTTTTTGTATTGTCCTAAATATTTCCCAAAAATGAGCAAGAAGATAAAAAACATATGCATATGTACATTATTACAACATATACACCAGCTTAAATGACAAATGGAACTTCACTTCTGCTGAATAATCATCTATCTTTTGTCTTTTTTAGAGTATGCCAGAATACTCAAGATACCCATTGCTTTTTTCATTCACTTATCTCAATGTGACCAAGTGCACTATTTTCTCTGATGCAATTTCACTTTAAGGGCATGGGGATTTCGTTTTTGGATAGCAAAGGAAAACTTCTGTGTTCTGAAAGAGTGGAAGGGAGTGAGGTACAAAGCTGAACTACAGCTTTTACTGATGGTTAGCTTTTGCTCACAGTGCTAGATGTGATCTTGAGGGCACACTCTCTTAACATGGAGGCTTTGGCAAGGGATGAAGGGTGCACTCAGCTGGGGAGGCGAAAAGAAAAAAGAATTGTGAAAGCAAGCTGTAAGTGTGACGTGTTGCAGAAGCTTAAAGCATTCTTGCAAGATTATAAATAGTAGAACAAGACACCCTTTTTCTATGCATCATTGCTTCAAGAAATCCCTGGAGATGTATAAGAGTAGTAGAAGAAACAGTTTGAAATAGAGCACAATGCCACTGTATTGAAAGAAAGCACAATAAACAGTGAGTTAATCTGGCTGCAGTGATACAGAAAATTTGCCAAATGCACTCTGGTGCATTTTTCACAGCTCTGACTCTCAAAGGATGTTCTACCTTCCTTCTAACTTACACTGCAACTCTGAGAAATGACTTCTTGTTTCAAAAACTCCCTTCAAAGGTTAGAGGCTCTTGGAAATGCATTTATGCTGGCATTCTCAGCAGAAAAATCATGGGCTGAGTGAGCACAAAGACTACCTGTTGATCCCTAGAGATGGTTCCTCCGTGGCTGTGTGGACATGGGCTGGCAGGCTGTTAGGAAGAAAGCAAGCACTACTTCCCTGAGTTAGTCTGCTTTTGCAGATAAAGATATCAGATATGTTTTCAGTGTTGTCTATCTCGGACTGGACTAGTCTGTGAGCAGTAGTTTTGGTGAAGAGGGGAAATAATGCTTTTAATACTACTCAGATGTACTCTTAATGAGACTTACGTATGCTTTCACATTCTTTAAAAACAGCTATTTCAAAATCATTGTTTGCCTGATTTTCATAACATTGTGATGTTTATTGTTTTGTTTTGTTTTGTTCTGTTTTCCTCATCTCCTCACCCCCTTTCCCTCTCCCCCTTTAATTTTACCATGGAGCTTGTGAGAAAGAACTTTTGAGATTCTGATGAGAGATGAAATTCATCTTTTTCACTCAGATATTTTTCAATATAAATACTATTTTTAAAATAAACATTTTCATGCAGTTAACTCATATTTGCAGAATAGTACACATTTACATACACCACAAGGTCTTCATATTCATCTTTGGGGATAATAGCTTTCTACTTCGGTCCCAATTTTGGTCAGTTAAAACAAAACTTTTTGTGCTGGAAGAATGATTTTACATTTAATTATTGATCTTACAGTGGGCATGTAATGATTAATTATTTTGGCTTTATTGAACACAGAAGATGTGTAAGGTTCTCTGTCAATAATTATACAATTAATATTACATTTTGAATGAAAACAATGAGAAATTAACATAGTGAGAGATAAATAAACCAAAGCTGAGCAGCAGGTAACTTTGAATACTGTGTTGATTTCTCTCTGGTTAAAACCACCGAGTTCCTTTACAGGATTTATATCAGCACAGTGAAATTCTCATTACATTGTGATTTTTATACTCCCTCATCATACCTACAGTTGCTCATAGTATATTCGCTTTTATTTTAAGTATCCACATGTTCATTCCTAATGTATAACTATATGCAGAGTGCCTGTATTGTCAATTTTACAAAAATAGTTAAGTGTCACAGGAATACAGTGTGCAATTGAGTTTGTTTTGAAAAGTATGTTTTGCCCTCAGTACTGCACATTGTGCATTTCAGCTTAATGTTTGTAATCCATGGGCATCTTGTAAAATACTTTTCGTTAAAGAATCCATTCATATGCATTTGCTTTGTTGACTATAAGTGACTGTAAGCAATTACTAGTGCTACAGAGCTAGTAGAAAGTATATATAACCAGTTCATAAGGATGTTGAAGAACTTACTTTGTCTTCTAGGGTCATAACGACTAAAAAACTGGTTATGACACTAAGTCAATTTAAGGTTCATAGTGACAGCACTGAAAACCCAGCACTGGAAGGAAAATGGGTCACTCTGAAATCCAGTCCAGATGGGAGCAATACTGTAGCACAGCTTGAGAGGGATGACAGACTGTCATCTTCAAAGGGCCCAAAGTCGGAATTTGTGTGTTTGGCCCCCCATGACACTGTGTGAGTGGTGATGGCTCTAAGGAGTGAAGGAGAGGAGTTGTTTGTGCAGAACTGCTTCTAAACATAATGCTTTTCCATGCAGCATCAGCTCTTTTTTAATGATAATATTTTTATCTTCAACTAATCCACTTAAGGCAAGACATAACATTCTTGTTCTGTTATTTTACTGGAATTCTTATTTGTTCTAATTTATTTCGATGTCACCACACCACTTCTTGAATTTAATTTCAGCCTGAAGGGCAGCACAGTAACTGGTTTATAGTCATGAAATGGCTTGTGCCAAATTAGAAAAAAACACGTTGTTATTTTAGCAAAGCTGAACTTGTTAGGGAAATTACAGGAGTAATGCTATGACAAAATCAGCCACTGAACCATCATTCTTCTAGGCCCAGTACTAAGTAAGACACTTTATATGGGCATACAAGGTCCAAAAACTGTTTTAAAACCTCAGTGGGAAAAAGCCAAGAGAAAATCAACATAGAACGTCAAAAATCTCTGGAGAGAGATTTTGTATTTCCATGTGTCCTTTATAGGATTTTTTTTGCAAGTTATTGAAGCTTACCACAGCCAAGAAATAGATGTTTTAATGTAGCAGGACTACAAAGTGGCAGTTGTCCCTATTCATCATTCTAATCTGGTCACCCTGCAGAACCCTAGTATTCTTTGACAAAGTTTGAGTTGTCCTAATCTAAAAGGAGCAAGGTGCTTTTTCACACAGTTCCTTTGGAGACTAGAGATTGCACTAAACTTCTATATTCGTAAGGATTTTTGGGTAGGGGGAACATCACAAGATGGGAATTTAGAAGTTTATCAGGCTGTTGAGCAAACCATGCATCTTGTATATACTTTCATTTTTCTTGGTCCTAACTTCCAGGTGAGATGAAGACTTTCTGAATATACAGTATTCTGAAAAAAAAAACCATGGAAAAGTGTGTCTGCAGAGCAGGTTATAAAACACCATTGTACAAAACAAAATGATGCCAGACTAGGCAAATATTTTTAATTTTTTTGGAAAGATTTTCTTTTGCCAGAGCTAACAGTTCCTCATTCAAATAACAATTTGTGACATTATAAAAATAATAATAAAAATACATTTTGTTAGCTATTGCATATAAATGATTATGTATAATTTTTAATTCTATTGTTTACAGGAGATTGTATATTTGAATAGAAATATATATGTATAAAATATATAATTATACAAACACAAAAATTTAGGTTAGTTCTGGAGAAATCATTTTTTTTTGTTTGTTTGTTTTGTTTTGTTTTGTTTACATGAATATCCTCCTCACAGAATTGAGAAACTGTGAGTTCCAACAGAGGTTAGCTAAATGGATATGGAGCAGGAAGAGCAAGACAGAGACATGATGGAAAGGAAGAAGTTTATGTTATGATATCACAGCAAAAGAAAGCAGAGAAATAGACCAAATGACAAGCAAGTGAAATGATGAATTATGTATACAAGTAAAAACTATCTTCTTTACAGCCAGAAAAAGAGGTGCTGTACTAACCAAGGCAAAACATGGTTGAAGATGCTTCCAGGAGGTCACGTAGAAAGAATACTTACTATCATCATCCACATATGAATCTCTGGTAATGGCTGGAAATGAAGATAGTGCATGATGACATACCAACGTAAAAGGTTAAATCATGATACTTTCCTTAACAAGTTAAAAAAGAAACTTCATGAGAGAGTTTATGTGCTGTGTTTTAACAATAACAGCTAGGAATTGGGGCTGACAGCTAAATATCACTGAGAAAGTGTCAAATACAGAGCCTAAGATATGAGTTTGCATGGAGATGACTGGGCCTCAGGTTAAAAATGTACTTCTGTGACATGTTCTGTTAAGATGCTACTTGAATTTGGTTTTGTGGAGATTATCAGAGAGGAGCAGAGGAGGTGATGAAGAACAAGAGAAGACAGAAGTCAAAGGAATAGGTAAGAGGGAAGTAATATGAAGGACCTGAAAGAAAATCTTTGTGGTAGAAGGAGAACTAAGAAAGGAGAGAAGCATAAAATCCAAGAAGGACGAGGAGCTAGGGAAAATGCATTGCTGGTGAAGTGCAACTCTGAAGCAGTTGGTAGGTCAGGAAGAGAGAGACTAGAGCTTCTGAACCTCTGTGTTTTAGAGACTTTAGACAGCATAAATTTTAGAGACCACTGGGCTAGGAAGTATCTAGGATTGGAGAAGAATTCCAGACCCTGATACTGAGATGAAAGTCAAAAAGGTAAAAGAAGATGGAGGTTAAAACTGATAAGATAAGTGTATTTAAAGGTGACAATTCTAAGATGCAAGAGAGTAATGGACTATTGTGATGCAACAGTGGAAGGAAGTTGAAGGGTTAAGGGGAAGAATATAGGATTGTTGGGAAGAATCTGATATTGTACTTTTCTGCTATTTAATGTGAAGCTATAGTGCTCTCTTGTGAAATACATCACAAATAAAGCGTAAAAAAGGCACTTGTACAAAATGCATAGTGACACATTCTATGTGAGAAAAAGATCATAATTTTATTATCCAGCTGCCTACCAGTAGAGTAAGCTGGTTCCCATTATTTTTCATGTTCTCTTTTACCACTTTCCATACCTGCTTTAAGCTTTACCATATGTTACACACCTTATTTTCGTGAAAAACTTATTACTGGAAACTCAGTGGCATATGTGCAGTTTTAGTTGATGATACCATCCTCTGCCTAACATATAAATATATAGCTACTGACTTGGTGTCAATGGGATCTGCAAACTTTGGCTACTTAGCATATCTAAAAATCAACTCTTTCAGATGCCCGAATGTGGATTTAATTTTCTAACTAACTGTAGACAATAGCATTTTCAAACAAGCCAATGAGTAACTTCCAAAACAGATTTTTGGAAATTAGTGCAAAGATTAGATGAAATTTAGACCTTTGAATTCAAGGTAGCAGTCCTTTCCCTGCCTACGTCATGTAGGTGTCTGAGACACCATGTAAGCAATTAAGCTTTACATGTACTCAGATGGTGTTATTGCACCTGTCATAAGCTGAGCATCTAGATAGATATTTTCTGCCTGTGCACATTTTGATGCTCATGAATCTGGTGAGGGTTCCAGGCTGGAGTGGGTTCAGCATTTGTGAATGCCTTACAGAGGTAGGGTGGTGCTGCTTCTACTTGTTCTGCTCCAGAAAAAAAAAAAAAAAAAGAAAGCTGTAGGCTCTAGCCTTTGCTCCCTGAATTGTTAAAGCAGTTTACTTTAGACAGGCACTGGACACAACCCAAAAATGATCCAGAGCATTGGGATTCCCTGTACCCAGAAGCATGCTCTAACCACCAAGCTCCCTCTTGTTTACTCTTCTTCTGGTCCCATGACTGTGTTCATCCTAGATGCTCTTGGCCACATTTGAAGGAAACAGTTGGTGTTTGCTTTCTTCACTGAAATATTACCTAGATTTGCTGCTTCACAGATGTTGACTATTTCTTGAGTCACTGAAAGTATTAAAACAACCTCACTTGTTTTCTCTCTTCAAAGCCTAAATTTGCATGCCTTTTGCAGTACAATATGATGGAGGAGATGTTGAGTACCTTTAGAAATCTGAAAATATCAGCAATCTCAAAATTCACATTAAACTTAATTAGTCTAGTTAATCTGTCGTTCAACATATTACTGATTGAGCTATTTTTTATTCTGACCTAAAGGAAGTTTTTTTTTTTTTTTTTTTTTTTCTCTTGAAGTGCAAGAATCACCTAGTAAGCTTGTTCATAGACTTTTTTTATTAACAAAGAATTCTTCTCTGTCTCAGTTGTTTACATTCCTATGTGGCCTGTTTTGTCAGAAGTTATGCAGCACTTGCCAAACGTACTTCCTGGAATTTCATAATTGTACTCTGATTTCTTTCCTCTCATACATCTAAGCTTTCTTTTCAATTAAAAAGAAAATAATAAAATAATAATAAAAAAAGATGAAAACTAGGATGGGCTTGTTGGTATCAACATCTACATGTTTTGGGGTATTATGAAACTGAAACAACATGAGATTAGTTACAGCCAGTTACATTACTGACTGCTATATAAAGAAGTAAAGGAAGTGTCTTTTCTCTGCGTTGCGTAGGCTTCACCTGTGGAATGCATTACCACAGGAAATAGTCCCAGTCAAATATTATGGCTAAACTTTTAAAAAAGGATGCACATAAGTATTGTCTAACAATAACATCTGATGTGATAAATGTTAAAATAAGAGTAATTCAGTACACTGATATCATTAAAAAAAAAAAAAAAAGTAAAGAGGATTTTATAGCATGTGACCAGTATAGGTTTGTTTGCTTACTTTTTTTTTTTTTTTTTTTTTTTTGACAAAGAAGGACTGGCTGGTCTCATAGAGTATACAAAGAATCATAGAACTGTTGAGGGCAAAATGTCCCTTGGTGATTGTGCAGTCCAATGCCCCTGCTCATATGAGAGTTGCCCAGAGCAGGTTGCCCAGGACTATGTTCAGCTAGGTTTTGAATTCTCTAAGGCTAGAGATTCCACAGTCTCTTTGGGCAACCTGCTCCTCTCTTTGACCAACCTCACTGTAAGAAATGTGTTCCCTGTGCTTAAATGGAATTTCCCGTGTTTCAGTTTGCACCCATTGCCTCTTGTCCTGTCAATATATAACACTGGAAGGGCCTGTCTCTCTCTTCTTCATTCTTTTACAGTGTTGATTTCATGAGAAAAGTGTGAGAGCTTCCCTGACTATCAGCACTTTGTGTGTTGACAGTTGGGGTGAGCCCACTTAGGTGACTGTGAGGTCTCTCCTGTCCACATCAGCTGGCACCCTTTGCTTTCCGGTCTGGTCCAGCTCTTCCTCACTTGGTTTTTGGTCATCATCCAATGCCTGTCATTCCTAGTTTGAAGTTCTCATCAGGTTGGCCAGTTCATTAGCAAAGATGTTTTTTCCCGGCTTGGTTGGGTGGATCCCATCTCTTCCTAGCAGTCATCAGTCCTCAAACAAAGTCACATAGTCATAGAAACTGACTCTTTAGGGGGGGGATGTATTTTTGTTTGTTTGTTTGTTTGTTTTGTTTTGTTCTGTTTGTCAAAAGTAGAAATTCCCTTTATAGGAATCCAAAATATACCATATCTTCTAGTATTTGAAGGATAAAAACTTTGACATATAGGAAGAAAATATATCATGCCACGTGAAAGGAACTGTACTGTCATTCTACCTGTTCGTAGCTCCTGGCAGGCAAGAACCATACGATATAGAACAGGCACAAGTTACAGAACCACAACTATTTATGAGTGCAGGAGAGCATCTTCTTCTTCCTTCTGGTTCCTGATATTTCAAAACCAGCTTCTCCATTTCCTGTAAAAACTTATTATAGTTACCTTTTCAGGCATAATAAATTTATGATTCTACTAGACAAAACATTTTTGTGATATTTTTTCCCCCATATTCACACAGGTTTTTATGCTGATCAGTCAGATTAACTAGTCATTACACAGTTCTGGAAATATTGCTTCTCTATCTTCAAATCCTAATCATCTACACAGCTTTTTTTCCACAAATGTCTAGTTAGTCTAGACGGATTCACTGCAGGTGCACAGCACAGTGCCCATTCTTCATGGCTTTTGGTTGTTAATTCTGATAGCTTCTTGGATAAGTAGAAACTAACACAAATATATGGGCAGCACTAGTAAAACTTATATCCCTTCTTCCCCCTCTCCCTTCTGTTGGTCCTTGTTAAATCCTCCCACCATACTTTGAGTTCTCAGTTCCACATCTCACAATGTTGTTAGTCCCTCTTACATCCCTTTGCCATTCCTCAGTAACACAGATTCCTCCTTTCATCTTCCTTTACTTCAGGGCTTTCCCCTGGACATTTTCCCTATGGAAAAAATTATAAAAGGACACTGTGAAAGCAAGAGTAGTCCACCAAATTCCTTTCTTGGAATTTCACATTCCCCCATCATTTGGGTGACATTCCACTGAATTTATTAAGTCCAATATTCTCTACCACTGAAGACCTTTAGATTTCAGGGAAAGGGCTACTCTGTTGTTTTTAAGCATCATGGATGGCTGCCTCCACTTGATCTCCTGCCCTTTGTACTATAAAACACATCTCCAGTATATGTCCTCACTGTATGTGCTCTCCAGGATCTGTAGGAATGTCTTTTGAATGGGTTTCTAAAACCATCATGCCTGTGAGTTGTTTGGGCCACCAGCTAAATTTCCATGCTGAAATTATGGGAAAGGCAATGTTTTTTACATAATTCTATGTGATCCCAGTCTTTTTCCTTAAACAATCCCAGCTGGAAACTGTGACTCTGAGATCCCATGATCAGTGAAGGACACAGAGGAAAGGCAAACCTGAAAGGAAGCTATAGCTGAAGACATTATCATATTCAAACAGAATTGATGTGAAGCACGGATGAACCCATACAAGGTAATTTCAGTGACATTCCTATGAAATAGGCTTTACAGAGCTGTCTTAGTCTAAATTGACTGTACCTTCTTTATTTCCTGATAAGCAGCAGAAAGCACTTAAGCATTAAAATCACTTTAATGTGTTTGATTTTTAGCAAATATAATCTGCCAAAAAGTTTTTCTATTGCACATTTTAATCCCTGAACATTAGCAGACTCTTTGTTACAAATGATTGGTTCATTTGAACACAAAGCTGTACAAACATCTGACATGAAAATGACCTTACAAATCCCTCTTTGTTAGTAAGCCTTTGCTGTTGTTTCTAGCATGTATTTTCTGAAAGTTCTGATTTTTTGCTTCCTACATTGTCCTGTAAACTGAAAATGCAGAGTGGCAACTGGTGTGGCTTCTCCTGTTTGGAGCCCTGGTGCTAATCATAAAAATTATGTGCAGAAAGTTGAGATTTTATTTATTTATTTATTTTTCTGTGATGAAGATTTTCACTTTCTGCATCTAAGAAGTATAAAGATCAGGTGTTATTTATAATGTGGCTTTCTTCCAAAGGCAGCTGTGGGAAAGCAGTGTGTTCTCTGTTAACCCTCAAGCTGCTTGCTTGGGATCTTACTTTTTCCTTACTTGTGAAAATATTTAATGTAGAAATAGGGGGAAAATTTACCACTAGCAACAATGAACTTGAATTCTCTAAGATTGTGAAATCGTGGAGGGATTTTTGAACAATTGTTGAGCCTTGTCAGGCAGTAACTGTGTGTGTTCTTAACCACTCTTCCTGGGTCTTTTTTTCCACAAAAGCAATGTCCTGCCTTAAACAAGGGTTTGCATGAGCCAAATCCTTTGTAAATGGTTAAATACCACAAAACAATAAAATAATTGACTACGATTGTTTTGAAAAAGAGTCTAGAAAGCATACTGATGTAAAACCAAGCTGGAGTAATCCAGTAAGAATTATGTTAATATAAATATAAAATTACTTTTAAAATCCATTCCCAGGCCAGAGAAATACTTAGCGAACAGTTGATTTACCCAGTGATGGAGCAGCCTGGTCAAGATTTACATATGGGAATACACTGTGAGGAAACACCTTGACTTGACTTATCTTTATATTTTCTAGCACTCTGAGGGAAGGCAGATCTAGAGCTTGTCCAGAAGATCAAGAACACATTCACTCAAAAGGAACATAAGACTGGAGGGGATCTCTTGGGATCAGTTTAAGTCCTTAGACAGAGATGTTTTAGGCCATCTCAGACATTTAAAAAATCCTTCTTGGTCTCCACCTGCCATCCTGGATGGTTTCCTGCAAGTCATATTGACTTGTATGCTAATCTCATGAGGATGTGTCAGATAGACTAACATGTCTACAATGGCAGTTAAGGCCTCAATTGCTCTCCTAATGGCATAATATCCAGCTGAAGCTGCTAGCAGATAGATAGAATTCAGTTCCCAAATTGCCTAAGACCCTTTTTAAAACTACCTGGATTTCCTGACCAGATCCTAGAAGCTATCCTGTGGTCATGGTTATTTGTCTAAGAGAAGTGAATGTAAACTTAAGCTATTCCTGCCAAATTTGTTTTAATTTTTAGCTCAGAAAGTTGATTTTTTGTTTGTTTATTTGTTTGTTTTTAATCTCAAAAGAAAAAAAAACATTCAGGTCATTTAGCTTCTGACTGCTAGTTCAAACAACTCTGTGTGCCTGATGTTTTCACTCTTCTCAACTCCAGCATAAATATAAACAAGAAGATGACATTTTCAGGCCTCATTTTGTCAGGCTAAGTAAAACTAATCTAGACTCTTCATAGGTGAACTCTCCAACTTTCAGAGCATCCCAGGAGCTTCTTCTGAATCATGTTTGATCATGCTTTCTTGAGGATAGCTTGACCACAGCTGTGCAGTTTTACCAGCACCTCACAATACAGTTAACAAACTCCTAATTCACTCTAGAGATTCATTAGCCTTTTTCACATCTTAAAACAGTGGTTAGAGCCAAGTTCTCTTTTGTCCTTTCTAGCACTATAGGTACAAATGGTGCACATCACTGACAGAGTCAGAGCTGGATTAGTTCTTTACAAAGACTGAAGAAGTAGTATGGAACACAAGTCCTATGAGTAGTGGTTGAAGGAAATGGGGTTGTTAAGTCTGGAGAAGACCTTATTGCTCTCTACAACTACCTGAAATGAAGTGGTGGGGAAATGGGGGTCAGCCTCTTCTCGCAGATAACTAGTGATGGGACTAGAGGGAATGACCTCAAGTTGTGCCAGGGCGCCTTAGGTTGGAAATTAGGAGACATTTCTTCTCAGAAAGAGTAGTCAGGCATTGGAATGGGTTGCCCAGGGAGGTGGTGGAGTCACCTTCCCTGGGGTTGTTTAAGGAGAGGTTGGACGTGGTGCTCAGGGACATTGTTTAATGGGTGACATTGGTGGTAGGAGGGTGGTTGGACCAGGTGATCTTGGAGGTCTTTTCCAACCTTAATGATTCTATGATTCTATGTGGAGAAATAAGGAATGAGTACTCAGAAATAATTTCCTAATTCATTTTATGCAAATTACGTGTTAAATGAAACTCTGTCTAGTGGTTTAGCACAGTGAGGGCAATGACATCTAAGAGATAGTTCTTTCTAGAATAATAATCTATCGTGTGGTAATGAATGTAATTATGTTCTTCCTCAAGATTCCTTTTAATGAGTGGTCTGTGCAACTCCAGGAAGTAGTTTCATCTATTTAATACTTCACAGCCAAATTCAAATTCAATATATTTTATTGAAATGATATAGTATATATATATATATTTATGTAATCATAACAGTATTCTGAAAAACTTCTTCTACTTAGATAATAGTAGTAAGCCTGGATTCCCATCTGTTGCTCTGCTGTCTACTCAGAGGATGTCTATAAAAAAAGTTAGGGCAGCAAGTACATGGTTTCTTGATTATCTTATGCCATCTTTAACTATGAGCATTCCCTTCAGTTTGTAATGCCTTTGGCTCACCTAGCTGAATGGAAAGACAGCAGTGACAGCATTTGTACATTTACATCCAGACATGTCTCAGGAACAATGTATACTCAATGGTAGGACATAATGCTCAGTATTAGTCCTGTAGTGGACTACAGATCTGGACTGTTCTATGAAATTTTGACTAAAAATTGGCTCCTGTTTGTGCTGAACTTGAAGTGTCTTTTTGGCTTGGAAATAAATATAGTTTATTCAGAGGCAGCTTTCTGGCTTTGAAGAGAAGCCTTAGCTACTTTTTGCGATTGTTAAGCTTGTGTTTGTAAACAAACATTGATGTTCTGTCACGCAGATACTCTGAGCTGCTGAAACGCAGGTGTCACTTATCATACAGCATGCTCATAGCTATTCCATCACCTACCCACCAGATTTATGGTCATTGCTTTCTGACATATGAGCTTTTGAGTAGATAAAGCCACTGCAAATTGTCCTGTTCTATAATCCTGCTAAAACCCAAACAGAGAGATTTTATTGACCTTGAAATGTACAGAAGATTAAAAAATCTGGCAGTGAACATATGTAGTGGGTTTACGTGGCAAGGTTTTGGTAGCAGGGGGCCATAGGGGTGGCTTCTGTGAGAAGGATCTAGAAGCTGCCCCATGTTTGGTAAGGGCCCCGCTGCTGACCAGAGCTGAGCCAATAAGTGATGTTGTTTTGCACCTCTGTGAGAGCATATTTAAGACAGGGAAAAAAAAAACGCTGCGCCACACAGCAGCTGGGAGAGTGAGAGGAGTGAGGAACAGCCTTGCAGGCTCCAAGGTCAGCGAAGAAGGAGAGGGAGAGGTGCTCCAGCCGCTGGAGCAGAAGTCCCCTGTGGCCTGTGGTGAGGACCATGGTGAAGCAGGCTGTCCCCCTGCAGCCCATGGAGTACCATGGTGGAGCAGGGTTCCACTCTGCACCCCGTGGAGGAGACCATGCAGGAGCAGGTGACCTGGCAGGAGCTGCTGCCCGTGGGGGATCCAGGTTGGAGCAGTTTGCTCCTGAGGGATGGACCCCGTGGTACGGACCCATATCTGGAGCAGTTCTTGAAGAGCTGCTGCCTGTGGGCAGCCCCCGCAGGCTCAGTTCGGGAAGGATGGCATCCCATGGGAGGGACCCCACGTGGAGCAGGGGCAGAGAGTGAAGGAGTGGTGGAGATGAAGCGCTATAGACTGACCGCAACCCCCATTCACCCGTTCCCCTGCACTGTTCAGGGGGAGGAGGTGGAAGAGGGTGGATGGGGGGGAAGGTGCTTTTGGTTTCTTTCCTTTGTTTCTCACTTCTCTAGCTTGTTAGTAATTAGCAATAAATCTTACTGTCTCCCTATGCTGAGTCTGTTTTGCCCGTCACGTTAATTACTGCGCAATCTCCTTGTCCTTATCTCAACCCTTGAGCCCTTTTCATTGTATTTTCTCCCTGTTCCTCTTTGAGGAGGGGGAGTGAGAAAGTGGTTGTGGTGGAGCTCGGCCGCCTATAACCACCACAACATAAAACTGATAAAGTACCATAAAATGTTATCTTATACCATAAAAAGTGTGTCAGAGAGTAAATAAAAGCCTTTTAGAAGTTGTGTACTTAGTCACCCACAGAAGAGTTTCATGAACTTGTAATTTTTATGTCTATGTGTTTTGATGGATTTGGTAGGACAAGGGAATAAATTCAACCAAAATGTAGATGGAGAGATAAACAGATGAATGTATTCCCGATTTATTTATTTATTTATTTTTCAAGTGGATGCTGTGTTGTTTACCATTAGCCATGTTTGTTTGTTTTATATATGTCCTATGTCCTTGCTTGTGGGGAAGTCAGTCCTACCAAAGTCACCCCAGTTGACTTCAATAGTTTTGATTGGAGACTTGCATTGGTGAAGTTTATCCAGTCTAAGAAGGATGCTTTGATATTCAAAACTTTGCTGCCAAAAGCATAAAAGTTCTCTCAGCTTCATGCCGTCTTGCTCCTGGGAAACACACAACATAAAGTTTATCCTGGTAGGGCTTAACTTCATTTGACGTAATAGGGGTATTTCTGAGAATTCTCTTTTCATTTATGAGCAGATTCTGCTTACTTGCAACTATTCCTTTTTTGTTTGTTTATCATTCTCTAGTCTCATTAGTAAGTGTACCATTTTCATCATCTGTAAACCTTGTTACCGAATTAGTATCGTTGCTAACTGAATGTAATAACACGAGTTCCTGAAGAAAGGTATGTTAGAATTTGCTAAATGTTAGGAATCAGTCCTTTAGTAGTACTAGACTCTTTATGAGACTTGTAAATTTTGAAGACTAAGGGAGTATATTTAGACAGCATGTAATACCCATAGAGATGCAATTTCTGTGGTCTGAACTGTCTTCCCAGACTGCCTTCTGTTTCTAACCCATAGATGTCAAAATTCAAGCTGCAGCCTGCATATTGTCCAACTTAACACATTTTTTGGCCTATCTCACCTATGAAGAATTTTCAGATGCTGTTTTTTCATTTTTTTTCTTTGAATTGCTTTCCTAGACCACATAGCTACAAAGTGTACATAAATTAAACCTTTAAAAATGTAATAGTCTTCATCAACCTGAAATAGTGATTTGATAAACTCAGCTCCATATCAGCTTAAAATAATGCTGTAAATGTCAGTTTGCTTTTTTTTTTTTTATTTTTTTATTTTTTTTTAGCAATGGATATTAACAAGAGTATAGAAAGAAAATTTCAGTATATAGTAGTTTAGAAATGCTCTAGGGAAGTAAAAAGCATAGAGGAAAAAGGGATGAAAGACAGAAGAAAGAGCAGAATTAAGGGTGAGAGAAGAGGGAGACAAATGCACTCCCAGGCAAACAGCTTGTACTCAAGCACACATTGTCCACCATTGGTAGGTGATGACTTTGAAAATCTGCTATTGCACAAATTATAAATAGTTGCTACCTACATCATGCAAAGTCTGCCTTTGTTCCATCCAATCATCTGTTACATATGTGGGACATTTACTGTAAGCCAAGATAAACCTTTAGGTTGGAATTGATACTTCAGCTCACTGAATCCATTCCTTCACCTGTGTGGTCAGGAACATGAAAGAATGTCTTTAGTTTGGTTATAAGCATACAGCTTCTGTCTCTGCCATTCCTTGAATAATCTGAAAATCTTCATCTGCTCCAAATCCAGCCTATAAGGAATTTACCTACATTTCCACAGAGTCCGAGCTAGCTTGCATCACACATTTTCACTTGTCCAAATGAACATAAATCACTTCCCACATGATCAGAATAAGCAGCCATAACATACCTGACTGTTGCAGTTTTACTGGAAGAATGCAATATCACTATGCAACTATGAGGAATGGGCATAATTTTGGGGATATTTTGCAGCTTTCCCATAATTTACATTTCCCTATGATATAGTTCTAGCAGATACATGCGGTACACTCTTGATGGACTGATGGAGGCAGCAGAAATGATAATTTCCTAAAGATAAGAAGAAATTAATATCCAAAGAAATCTTAAGAAATATTATTAGCAGCATATATGCTAGTCTTGCAGCAGAGTTCACTGAAGAGAAGGAAACCTATATCAGTCCTGATTAAACTGACAACAAGATATTCTATACAAATAACTGCTAGGCTAAATTATACAATTGCCAGGTCTCATCTTGATTTTTTCTTCTGTCTTCTTTGAAGAGTCTGGAATGACATTTAGTCATGAGGCAATAATTAGAAATCCTTCTCCCATTCTGAATTAATATTTTAACAATAAAAAGAAACAGCCAGCCTAATTTTATTTCTGTCTCCCTTTCACTGAAAAATCAGAGAGCAAAGAAAGACAAATCAAGAAAAAGTGAAGAAAAAGAATCCTGTAGTTGAATCATTTCCACCTATCATACAAAAATGATTTTTTCTTTTAGATTTTTTTCAAGAATCTTTTTACCTGCCTCCAAATGGGGATTATTCTTCCCAATTTGCAATTGAAATAACATTTTTTAAAGTCAACCAATGCAGTTGCTGAAGCTATCACATCCAAAAGCTGAATACACAAACAAATTCAGTCTAATGAGACAAAACCAACCACCACCACCACCACCAACAACAACAAAAAAAACTATCAGCATCATTAAATGATAGCATCAAGACTAAGAAACATTCAGTGTGTATAGGCTGAAATGTTCAATATACATGAAAGGGTATATAAATGAAGAATAACAATTGCAGTGTCAGATACAGTGTTCCCAGGTCACTATATATCAAAATATAAATACACCTGTGTTAATGACATTATCAAAAATAGCATTGTATGCTATTGTTCTTCATTTCTACAATTATTTTTTCTAGCATATTTTCAGCTTATCAGGACTCAGCTGGTGCTGAATATGATATAATGAATCTGCATTTTCTTCCTTGTGAAGATCCTCCTTTTATTATACATAATACTCTCAAAATAGAGGAAGTGCCCTCTTCCCCATGTAAACTTGTAACACTAGGTTCATGCTTGGAAAACTAACATTTTTCTAGGCTTTGGAAAGGGTAAAGTAAACTGGCATTTATGTGTGACCACCACAATTTGGATCTGCATTCTGTATGTCATATTTAATTTTTTTAGAGAGATAATTACTAAATAAGAAAATATTAGGCATTTCCCCCATTTATCAGACTTTTTTTTTCTCCTTATTTTTTAATACTTTGCTTTATTCTTTTTAGATTAATCATCTCAGTTGCTGCACAGCTAGAGATATATCATGCCAGCACCATACTGGTTTTCAGGCTTCTGAGGAGACTCCAGACATAATTCTCAGGCATTTGTGCAAAGGTGCATTTGTAATTTTGGAAAGCTTTTGAAGGTTCAGCCTCTAGGCTTAATATCCCCTTAGGAAATGGAAATTCTTCTCCCATATGGAAATAGTTTCATCTTGTCCGCCTTCTCCTTTACTGCACTGGCTTAATCTATTTAGCTACAGAAAACTGTCAAGTCCAGTTATGAATCTTAGTGTCTACATATGCTTTTTGCCAAAGTTTAGTAGAAGACAAACCACAAGGTGGGCCACAAATATTTGCTGAGAGGTGTTAAAACTTATCAGCCAGCCTGGGGCATATCCCATCCCCTGCACACATCAAATCCAAGCATCTTTTGCAAAATACTGAATTATCACTATTCTCATCACCTACCAACTTCTCCATTGACACAGCTAGAAAAAAAAAATACTTGCTATCCTCTATTTTCTAATCCCTTACTCTACCATAAGGCTGCAGGTTCCTGTCTGAATTCTACTCAGCTGTAAGTGGTAACACAGAGTGTGGCAGGAGATATAGATACAGTCAGCACTGTGCCAACAGGGCCATGCCATGTACACAGAAAGGAGATATTGAAAAAAAAATTGAAATTATGGAAGAGACATTACTATATTTAGAAACCAAATTTTGTTTCTCATTTGAAGGATATTTTTGGGCAGGTTTTAAGGTCTTTGTCAAATTGGTTAGTTTTATGCATATCAGGGAAGAAATATTATTTAAAGAGGATGAGGATACAGTGAAGATTAGGCTATCAGGAAGATTTGGCTATCGCAAAGAAAAAAGGATGCCAATAGCAGGCATAGAAATGGAAGAAGAAAAGGAAGAAAAGAGATACTAAAATTATCTTGACACATCAGAAATGTTGGGAGAGAATAACTAAAGATGAAAGGAAAATGAAGTCAAAACTATACAGTGGTAAAGACAGCAGTGATATCTTGATGCAGTAGATGTCAGCAAGGCTTTTGCTCTTGCATTGTCAGGATACAAGTTTACCTCTTCTGTCGGAGATGAGGAAAATCTGAACTATGGGCTGAGAGAAAGCCAATGATAAGATTTAAATGGGAGCTGATAAAGACTGGAGCAAGATACAAAAGGGTAAGGCTTACTAAATGTCCTCTGAATTACATCAGACTTGTTGACAGTGACTGGCTTCTTATGGAGCTGCTAAAAGAAATGCTGCTTTGTGCACAAGACAAAGGAAGTTAGGAGTGTGTGGAGTGATTTTAGAAAACACGAATGATTTTCAAGCAATGGGGATGTTGTAGAAGCAATGAAACAAAAGCCACAGGAGACTGCAGGAGAAGAGGTTGCTGCAGAAAAAAAAAAAAAAAAAAAAAAAGAGAATAAGAGCCAGAGTGAACTCAGGCAGCGAGGAGGAATACATGGACATGGATGAGTACAGAGCAGGAAGACACACTGGGGAGAGAAAAGAGGGAGAGGACATAAAAATGTCACCAAAACTGTAAGCTGACCAGGACTAGGGGAGGATGTTGGTATTCATTGCCAGGAAATGGAGGGAGACCATTTGGGAAAGAGTTTGGTTTTCACAACACCATATTTCAAATAGAGTTAGGAGAGTCAGGAGGATGTAAACAGAGAAATATGCAAGTTAGTCTGAAGGGATAACCACATACAGGACAGAAACTGAAAAACATGTGGTGAGTGGATTTGGGTAAAGGATGAAAGTGAAGTGGAAGAAAGGAAAAAGACAAGACTTTGCAAATGGTATCTCTACACTGAGGAATACTGAGGTGTTCCAGTCCATTTAGTAGAAGCAGGTCAAAGCCTGCTGGAACATGTGAAACCTACCAAAAGAAGATGAATTACCTTGTGCTGGATACCATGCTGTCACAGCTGGATCATTATTAATACAAGATGTAGCTAGTTCATCTTTGTGATACACCGTTTTTTCTCTGACAATGCACAACCTCCCAATCTATTCAGTTCCAACAGGATGCCCTGACTTGGCCATTCCCAGGGCTATTGAAAAAAGATCCGACAGTGATTCCCTGGGGGAAAACCACTGAGAGGAGCCAAGGAAAGGAACACCATGTATGCTGATGGAGATCACTGCCTCCAGGGGCACAGGACTTATTATAGGGTGTAGGGGACAGAGAATCACAGGATTGGGTAAAACTTGCTATTGGACCTTTTAATGGGACTGTGGGAAGATTCAAGACTTATTAGGGTATGTTTTGAGGAAGAACCAAAGGAAAAGGGAGGGACTGGGGTGGATCCAGAAGGAATACACATCTATCCCATTTTTTTAATTAAATACTCGTTCTAACTGTATCCTGGGTGAGCATGCTTTCTATTCTGTTTCTGTTCATGTGTTGCACTACTGCTAGCAAATATCAAGCTGGTCTGGGTAGCGGGTTGGACGAGAAGTCTGAGCACCAGAATCTAGAGAGAGTGGGGGGGACCTTGGGTCTGAGGGGCATGGAGGTCTGGAGGACGTGGAGTTCTGGGGGTCAACAGCTGAAGACACTGCAAGTCACAGGCCAGCTACTGCCCTCCTACATTGCATCTATGCTCGCTTAACTGCTAGTGAAGAGCAACCCACCAGCAGATTTTGGGTTTGAGTGGCTAGCGAGGAGGAGTGTGCTGGAGCCATCCATACTGCTCATGATTATGGGACCGCTTTTGGGAATTTTGTGGGTGCTGGGAAGGACATCACAGCCTGCCTGTGTGGGCTGCATGCTTGTGTGTGTGTGTGTGTGTGTGTGTGGTGTGTGTGTGTGTGTGTGTGCGCGCGTGTGCACCTATTGCACTCACAAGCTCAGCCACTCTCCTCCCTCCACTGGGGATGTGGGTCTGCAGAGACCTGCATCCCTGGGGTTGCATCCCCGAGGTGGGCTGTGTCCTGTAGCCCACCAGATTCAGCTACTTCTAGTTTATGCATAGGTATGTATTTATTTATATACACATATATATATTTACATGTGCATTTATATTTATATATTTTCTTTATCTGAATAAATACTTGTTTGAATCCTGAATACTTGTTTGAAATTTATTTTTATTTTTATTTTTCAATTTACAAATGGAGTCTTGATGCCATTCCTGGACAGTCTGTAGTTGGAAATATCTAACTTTGTATAGACAAGGAGATGTTAACAGAAGACTATTTTATTTTTCCTGGCACATTTCCAAACGTCAGTGATTTAGAGTCAGTGCTAGAAGAGCTGGCCTGAATAGAGGTTGTTGGGATACAATAGAATTCTGAACTTCTTTTCATTTTAATAAAATGATGTTTTCAACATCTGGAACAATTCTACATTCTCAGTCACATTATAATACACAAAGCATTTGAGGATCGTAAAATTTCCCTTTAACACTCTGATTAATTGATGGCTGTCTTGAATCCGCTCGCATCAAAGTGACTATAAATGGATTTAAGTGTTAAGAAAGTCACTGGCTTAGTTTAAAAGTTGTGCTTCTTTAGCTGTGTTTCCCCATGAAATTCTTATACTGAAAAAGAATTCTTATACTTAAGTATCACTTTGTGTGGTATTGGAGAATGACACTTGAAGCATTTTTTATATGTCAGGGATTGGAATGGATTAATACTTGCATGGTTGTAGCTCCAAGGATGTGCCAATGTAAGTTAATATTGCACCCTGCCAATTTACTAGAAGTGGCTGAATTAAATCCTGTCAAAATTAATGGAGTTTTGTTTTATGTAAATTTTAATAGGTTTTGGATGAACCACACTCTTTTATATTTGATATAAACAGAGTCTCCTCGAATTTTCAAAAATCTTGAAAGATTGTGTAGAATACTCTTGAATCTAATAGTTCTAATAGTGATGAAAGTTGAAGGACATATTAAGAATATAGCCTTGCTCTCTGACAAACCATCCCTGAGTATCACATAGCTCTTAGAGCAAGATAGCAGATGAGTGTCCATAGTGATAAAATTCCTAGTTTACACATCCTATGTTACTCAGATATACCCAGATGTTTAGGTAAAGATTTCTGTCACTCTTGCTTAATCTTTTTAAGTAAAAATGTGGTAATGATAGCTAGAGCTAAGGTAGGCTAGTATATTCTAAATGCCAGAATTTAGCTGCTTACAATGTCACCATAATCATGTAAGCAGGATTTTTCCAGGATGTCTGCTCTTCATTTCAGGCTAAGTTTCTTTGGAAACTTAAGAAGACTTTTTTTTTTTTTTTTTTTTTTTTTTTTTTTTTTAAGAGCCAATTCTGTGAAGAGAGCAGAGCAGATAGTTTTAAAAGTGTTAAAAATGATTTCTAACTCTTCTAGGAGGAGCTTTTGCTGCTGAGTGATTCTGCAGTAGAAACTGAATTTTGTAAGACTTTTCATTTCTCAGCTCAGAATTCTCCTATTAATTGTTAATACATTTGCACATCTAAGGGCTTATAACAGGGAAATCCTTGAACATTAAATTAAGGATATCAGGAAGTATCAGCCAGATATTTTCTGGAGGATATAATGAAGCAAATGACCCCAAATACTTCTGGACGACTTAGAAACAAGTAGAGACAAGTTCTGTGTCAACATGAACATGAACAGGCCATCCACATTTTTAATGGGAGAAAATAGTGACTTTGCTGTTCAAGAAGTTTAATACCTTGGTATTAAACTTAGGAAGATTCAAGCTAAGTTTTAAATATATGGGGGGGGGTGGGAAGGGGAAAAGTGACCATGTTAGAGAAAATGTCTTAGATATTGCAGTAATATTTGGTAATATATACAAAAAGAAAAATAAAAAATTTAAACACCAGAAACTGGTATATCAAAATGCTCAGCAGTTTTAATAGCATAGACTGTTCAATAAGAAATCTTTATAACATGAGCTCTTCAAGTCTTGGAAATAAAAATTATCTAGAAAGTCCTTCAGAATAATACACTGTGTACTATTATAAAAGTACTGAATGTACTATTGAAACTGTAAGATCTAAGCTAGCAATTAATGAATGAGACCTATGCAGGTCATTTCAAATTTCTTCACAAACATCATAAATAAATTTTTTTAGTAAAAATGTGTTTTCGTATTTTATGTTGCATATTACATCAATTTATCCTGAAGGAGAATGACATGTCAGTATGTATCTTGATGGTGGAATTCATGTAAAATCTATATTTGCCATAAGCAAATCTGGCAGTGAGAAGTCTTGTGAAGTGTTTGCTGATCTTCATCTACTCTGTAAGTGTAGCTTATGCTATAAGTTCTGTCATGAACCACAGAGCAGGTAGGTAAAGCTGAAAGGCACGCAGCATCCTCTAGTCATTACCCATATGGCAATAGAGCAATGGGAGCCTGATGCTTGTTGTATGGTTAAGGAAGCTTTCAGTGGATCTGGACTGGAAACACAGTTGATTGCTTTGGGCAAGTTCAGTTTTCAAGTTGGCATGGAAAATACAGCAAGACTGATTGGAAAGGGTATTTTTATATCCTGAAGAATAGCTGGAAAAAAAAAGTTTCCTTATTTAACTTCTTTTCCTCAATTTCACATTCCAGCATTTTCTGGAATGTTGGTACTAGTAAAATTCATGCATGCACATAATTTTTTGGGCCAGGAACTGATCCAGATAATAATTAACCTGTCAGAAGACCAGTCAGTTAGTCCTCTGATCCATCTCATCAGACAGCCACTGAAAAGTAGGATCAGCACAAGAAAAGTAGCAGGAATGAGATCACCTCCTTTTGGCATCAGCCCCCACTTATGTCAGTTTAGAGTGATCACAGACCTATAGCCAGAGTGAGCCAAGGATTTTATTTCACCCAGTCTGTCAATGACAGAATGACAGATTAATGCAACCAGTTATAGTAACTTCTGTGCTCAAGCCTCTTACACTATTTGTTGTTGCTCTGAAAGATCCAACTTAAAATTAAGTATTTGAATGTAGTAACATTCAAATTCTATTCTGTTTTTCACAGTGGTAAACAAAAGATTGAGAATCCAACCCACATGCATTTTAAAAGTAAAGGAATACACAAGTTAGTTTTAAGTTAAACTCCTGATGTTGATTTTTAAGACTACGTAACGGTTGCTTCATGATTGAAATAGACATTACCGTTAAGAAAATGGAGAGCCCTGGAGACAGAAGACACAGCAGGAAGAAAATTGTTTTTTTTGCAAAGCTGAACAGGGTCGTGTTTGATCTGCTGGGTTGCTGGTAATGGTGTTGATGCATGAGAAGGCAAGAACTCAGACATGAATATCAGGGTCCAGACTGTGCTTGCAAAGTTAGAAAAGTTAGAGAACAAAAACATATTTTTGCTTGTGTACAAAATACATTTGATCTGGAAGTCATTGAGAGACAGTAAGTGTGGGGAACTTGCAGCGCCATTTTTTGACAGTTTATAAAACTTTGGAGCCAATAGGATGGCATTTCTCTTTAGATGTTTGGACCTAACGTGGCAGCTTTTGAATGCCACATCCAATCACTTCCAGGGGTTGTTCTAAGTGTCACTGGGCAGAACCCTAGGGGTTTGGGTAGAAATCAGAAAGCTACAGGATGAAAAGGAGGGTGACACACAGAGCCCCTGGCATCTGGTTAGTAGACTGAGCAACTTTAATTGTCTATAAATCAAAGACCCACTCTCAGAAAACTATTAACACATACCAGTGAAACAATGCCCTTGTTTTAGCTATTCTCTTTGGCTTTTATAATACACTGTCAAAGAGAAAGACAAATCAGGCAAAATACAATTATGAACGGTAGATGGTCTACTGGAGGGCTGGGAAGTGGGACCATGCACGAACTCTAAGTGGGGTGTAGGTCCTGAGAGGGGAGTAAATGAGAGGGTTTGATATGGAGTGGCAGGGGAGTGGGGAGCTGGGGAGCATGAGTCATGAGGAAAGCAGGACTCAGGAGTTTAACACTGTGTTCTTGGTATGGACATAGCTGCAGACTGGGAAATGGAGACAATCCTTGGCCTGGTAGAAGGAATGCACAGGAATAGGTTAATTTAGTGCCACAGTGTAATATCAGATACACCAAGCAATGGAAGGAATGCCTAAAAATGAGTGAATACTGGTGAAACAAATCTTGGGGGAATAAGAACAATAAGATGGAAATGTGCCAATAATACCACTGGATGGTAGTAAGAGAACTATTACAACAGCAGGAACTTCATCATACAAGAAGAGATTACTAATCCTCTGTGTTTCATATTGCCCAATTATTTGACTGTTAAAGGTCTGAACTGAAATCCATATGGTATTTGATATTAGAGCACATTGGATCAAGACTTCACTTCAGTTAAGAAATTGATCTAGTATGTTACTTCCTAGTTATATTAAAAAAGGTAAGAAAAGATATACATCAGTTTTCAGTATCAGAATAGTCTCTGCTTTAACATATAATCACTGTTTTATTTTATTGCATTTCTGTTCTGGAAAACTTATTAGTACCAGAAGAACTAAACTACAGAGAAAAAGAGAACCACAAGAAAACATCCAGAATATATAAATGCCACTTCCAATAATATAGAACTAAACAATTTCTTTTAAAGATCCCAGTTTGTCAAACACTGAAATGAATTATGTCCTATTGCATTAAGAGCTAAAAGCAGCAATTGGCACACTCTATACTCAACTTCCACATTCATTCAGATGTAAATCAGAATTGAAGTGATAGCAACAGAATTTTGCATGCAAGTAATTTGGGAAGAAGCCTTCACAGTTTCTCACGCAATCTGGCTGGATATGTTCTCATGCAATTCATGTCGGATGGACAGAAATCACCGAAGGCCTGTGCCAGGGTTCCTAGCACTTCCAGCCGGTATTGGAATTACATCAGAAATTCTGTTTTTTATTTAAAATAAAGAATAAGCTTCAAGTCCTCCGGTCTGAGAAGAATATCTTGAGTACCTGGTCGTGGTGCAATCAGCAGCTAATTGCAAGGAAAGTATTTCCTTTTCAGCACTGGAGCACTAACTTCAAGATCCACAGTTTGAGGGGCAGAAGGGAAGTCACATTTGCAAACTCTGGTCCCAGGTGAAGTTGTTTTACATAAGAAAATTAGCAACAAGCCAAGCTGCAGTGACCCTTTCACCCTCCCCTAGAGGGGCAAATGACAGAAAGTCCAAGACAACATACTTGTTGGGGATATGATGGTGGTGCAGTCCCTTCAGACCTAAGGAATCTTGGAGAAGACAGATTGGACAGCAGCTAAGGGCAGTGGGGTAGTATTCATTTCCTTAATCCATCTTCCAAAACAAATTAGTCTGATGACATCTTCTGTGGAGAAACCTTGACCAGAACTATGGTAAGTTCTTAGTAGAAGAAGGACTGGTTTTAAAGAGGAGAAAGCTCAGATCATTGCCTCTAGCTCTCTGGGATGAATGGGAAGCTCTGGTACCAGGCAAAGCCTGACCATCATGCATGGGATCCCATAACTGCCTTCAATACGTGACCATGCAGTTCCTTTGATAAAAGTATATACTATTTTGTTAGAGATCTGGATGAGATGCTGTAACAGATCTCATTCCTCTGCCTGGTCTGCTCTATTCCGTACTGTATTTCAGATGGACTCTTGGATGAGTAGCCAACTGGATGACTGTCTACCTTAGTGCATGAAATGTCTGTGGCATATGTTGCTTGTTCCCTCCATGTATCCTTACTGAGTATGCAGGGTGCTGAAGATAGACTTGTGTTCTTCAGTGCAGTTTAATTTTTCAGGTTATTTAAGTCAAGGTGAAAGAACTACGCCATATAGCTGGATTGGAAGGGCATGCTGCTTTTGAGGTGTTCAGCCACTGAGAGAGCTGTTCAGCCCAGTTTCCAGGAGTGTTCTGTGTCTCACCTAGACAGGTTTTCATGTTGTACAATTAACTACTTAACTACAAGAAGCAGTGTGGCCAGCAGGTCTAGGGAGGTGATTGTCCCCCTGTACTCAGCTCTGGTGAGGCCACACCTCGAGTACTGTGTTCAGTTTTGGGCCCCTCGCTACAAGAAGGACATGGAGGTGCTCGAGAGAGTCCAGAGAAGGGCAACTAAGCTGATGTGGGGTCTGGAGTACAAGTCTTACGAGGAGTGGCTGGGGGAGCTGGGGTTGTTTAGCCTGGAGAACAGGAGGCTCAGGGGAGACCTCATCGCTCTCTATAGGTACCTTAAAGGAGGCTGTAGAGAGGTGGGGGTTGGTCTATTCTCCCACGTGCCTGGTGACAGGACAAGGAGGAATGGGTTAAAGTTGCACCAGGGGAGGTTTAGGTTGGATCTTAGGAAGAACTTCTTTACTGAAAGGGTTGTTAGGCATTGGAATGGGCTGCCCAGGGAAGTGGTTGAGTCTCCATCCCTGGAGGTCTTTAAAAGATGTTTAAATGTAGCCCTTAGTGATATGGTTTAGTAGAGGTCTTGTTAGTGTTAGGTCAGAGGTTGGACTAGGTGATCTTGGAGGTCTCTTCCAACCTAGACGATTCTGTGATTCTGTGATACTTTTACCAAAAAGCAGAAATGTTAACCAAATTAATATTGTGTGATTTTGTTCAACAAAAGTTATATGGATTACAAATTGGAGACTTCTTATTGCTATAAAATAACAGCATTGAATTTGAAACTTCTTATTGCTATAAAATAACAGCATTGAATGCCTTTGAAAATGCAAAAAGAACAGCATTATGCTAGGACCGAAAAATAAACCACAAGTCTATCCTAGTACTATTGTCCTCATGAAGAGAAGCACAAAATCTAACCAGGCATTTGAGACAGAGAAAAGCATTGGATTGAAACAATTAATGGAGCAATAATATGAAATGACTCTGCACTCATTTCTTTCCAGAGATGTGGAGGTCAAAGTTTCACTGATACTGGTGACAGTCCAAATCCAGATTAGGTAATGGCCAAAAGGGTTTCAGAAAAATCAGAATAGTCTGAAGTCAGTATCATGCAATAGTTAATCATGACATGATATAAAATGTGTTATAAATATGCTGGTATCTTATATTCTGCTTGGACTCTGAAAGGAGGTGAGTCTGGGAAGATGCATTGTTGCATCTCTTCTCATGGGATAACTAATATAATAGCTAACAGCTATTAATGCATTTTGGCATATGTGATGTGTAGATACATTACTTGTAAAAAGCCCTTTTCTTGAAGTTTCTCTAGGTGTTAACATTAGAAAATTCAGCCAAAAGGTAATGAATTATTAGTCTTTCTAAAATACCAAGACAAATTAATACAGTAAGTAATAAGTAGCAAATAAGTAAACAGGCAGAAGGTCTGGTGATTCTAAATAAATCATTAGAAACATTGCACTGCTCATCCGGAGATAATTTAAATTGTCCCAAGAACATTTTTTTATATTTGTTTCTTGTTCTAAGCAAAAATAGGAAATGAAAGCATCCCTGATGGAAACGTACTTGACCACACAGTCCAGCCCAAATAATGCTTTTCTTATTTCCTTGTCTTTTTAAATAAACACTCCTCAACCAAAAGTTTATCTTTCTCTGCCTGGAATTCTATTGTATTAGTCATTCAGCTGCACACAAAAGCAGTGAACATTCAGTGTGCGTGTTGCACTGCAAGGAGACATACGGCATTTATTATAAATGAATTCCAAATAATTAGTGTAAGAGATCATGAAACGTACATAGGAAAAAAGATTGCCTGAGTTGTATTGCAAACAGGAGGGGGTCCAGGACATTAATAGACAATCTGCACTACTGCTATTCCCTGAGGGGTCTTCTACAGGTGGTTCATATTTCTGAAATGGAAATGTATGCTTTATGAAATGGAAAAACTCTCTTAAAATTTTTCCACTACATCATTTCAGTTTTGATTCTTCTTGCCTCTGTTGTCCTTTAAAGGTAGGCAATTGGTTTATTAGTGCTATCATTACTTCATTTTGGAAAACCACTGCCTTTTATATCTGTCACTTCCACCTTAGAGAACCATCATTTCCTAGCTGGCCCACATCTAAACACAGAAGCTGGAAAAAGTAAAGATAATGATAACTGGTGCAAGAGTTAATTGGAGAAGGAAAAGGAATCAAAAGTTGAATGTACTAGGACCTAAGCTTTCTTGATGAGCTGGCATATATCAGAAGATATGGCACTGCAGAGAAAACTTTAGAAAATGATCTCTTTGAGACTTTGTGCATCCTATAACATAACATTATCAGAGCTTTTTGCATGATAGAAAGCTCTTTTTTATTTTTTTTTTCTAAAGGATTTTTACTATATATGCTCTATATAAAGTTAGGTTTATCCTGAACTGTGTTATCAAGTAAAGGCCTCAGGAAAGAACTACTTACAGGACAAATGAAAAAGAAACCCAAATATCCTTTGAGTTATTCTGTTTGAAGAATGGTACATTACAAAAATACTTTTTGCTGGACAGAAAGCTGTTCCAAATTTCTGGCAAAGCCCAAGCCTCTTTACTGTTGTAAACCTAATTCTCTCTGTGAAGAACACCATTTTCCAGATTATTACTGTACAATTGCTGATTGTTGAAGTCAGACTGGGTCACCCTGACATTGTTGTTCATCCCATGTGGTGCTGATAAAGAAAGAAATAAAGGTGAAATGTTTATGAAAGTGTGTTTTCAAATTGGCCAGAAAATGAATTTAGCACACAAAAAGTTGATAAAATGTATTGGGCCACAAAAAGGCAAAGTAAAGTAATGAAGCATTAATAGACCATCCTTAAAACTTTCCAGATCTCTTAAGATTAGAAACAAACCTACCACAATTAACTGACCAGCAAAATGTGAGCAATGAGACAGGTTAAAAAAAAACAATTGATGGTGCCATCCTGTACATGCTCATAGGAAAACACTGCAGAGCAGCAACTTGAATCTTAGTGCCTTTTGTTCAAAACTCACTAAAACCCATTTGAAAATGCACAGATATTTTTCTTCAACAAATGAACATTCTACACAGTCTT
Organism: Cygnus atratus; assembly: GCF_013377495.2. Classification (NCBI taxonomy): domain Eukaryota; kingdom Metazoa; phylum Chordata; class Aves; order Anseriformes; family Anatidae; genus Cygnus; species Cygnus atratus. The sequence continues at coordinate 54,590,741 of NC_066364.1, read as the reverse complement.
TCAGGACAAGAAGAGACTTCTTCATATCTTTAATCTAGAAGGGTCCTAGTTATGTTCATATGCTCATAAACCACTAGGTCAAAGTTTCACTCTGGGCTTTTATCCTGGGTCTGATTCAAAGCCACTGAACTCAATGCAAAACCTCCTGGTGACTTCATAGGCTTTGGATCAAGGTCCAGGCTGCTACTGAGTGGGCTGTATAACAGACTTTCTATCCTGAAAGAATGATCTCATTTATGAACAAACACTCTTTCTGGGAAATCTCACATATTTTCAGTGACTGTTAAAAGGCTTTGGTAGGTATGATTGGTAGGTGGCTAATTAGTACCATGTGTCAAAATTGAGATTTCTCTAACAAAAAATCTTGTAGATATTTTAATATCTCTATTTACTATTTCTTATTTAGATAGTAGACATTCCTCTACCAAAATAACAGTACATAGTTTGTCTCTGTACTGTGCAGGGAGTCCAGGGCAACCAGGAAACATGTATGTCATGTATACAAATAGATTTATGTATGAAGCCCATTATACGAGTTGTCTTTGGAAGACATACCTTACCTGATACGTTGGGGCATAGTTAGACTTACTGATGCAGCAAGTACAATGGATTGAAAACAAAAGCAAAAGAGTATAGTAAGATAACTCCAAACCACAAGAAAAGCAGAGGACACAATTCCAACAGCACTGTGATTTACTGCATGGTGCTGCTTTTGATAGCCTTGATATTCTTTTTGTCTGGATGCAAAAGAAATAAATCTTGGTTAAAAACCTCCTAAAGATGAACACAGTCAAGATTTCATTTTAGATGGCAGTTATGTCAGAATTGGTGTTCTGAAGTTCTGGAGACTCTGAAGTTGTTGTTTTGATATGCTATTTATTCATATAAAATACATTGTGAAGAGCCAAATGAGACAACTTCTGAAGAGAAAGCCTCAAATTTGTGGTGTTATATGTCTTTCTTCATGCCAGTATTCACAATTCATGAGGGGAATCAGCACTAATATTTTTTTTCTTTTCATGAGAAAGTAATAAGAAACTATGAAAAGAGAAGATGCTCCAAACAAAGGAGAAACTTGGCAAGCCAAAGTAAGAAACTTTATCTGAGCATTTTTCCTGAAAGTAGTCACTTTTAGAACTCAAGGTATGAAAAGTCTATTATGTAGTTTAGTCCAATATCCTATATTTCAGGGTCCATGACAATTCTATCCCAAGGTCAGACTATGAAGCCAAATACTTTGTATTTGACCAAAGTAAAATGTCTGACAAAATCTATCTAAAAGAAACAGTTGAGACTGGCTGTAGGTTATTTATTTCAATGAGCTGTTCTTAGCTGACACAAGTAGATAAAACATATACAGGGACACATAGTTTAAAGTTTATTTATCCCTATCAACAATCAAGCTCACAGAGAGCCATGAACACTACTTACCTACACTGCTGAGATCTGCTTTATGTTATAAACACTTTTGAGAAAATAAGACAAAACAACAGACAGGTCCTGAAATACATAAAGGATTTCTGTGTCTCTGTTCATGTCTTCCAGAATATTGTATGAGGCATAATCCACAGGAGAGTACAGATGTTGGAGGCCAGTGTGTTGGGAATTTTATCTACATCAGATTTGTAAAAGCTCAAGATGTGCTTTTTTTTTTTAAAAAAAAAAATGTATTCCCAATTAATAGCTAACACAGATGTCAGTGGTTAGATGTGTACCACAGTTGCATCTTTTAGAGATGTTTTCTGCTTGGGAGATAATGGTGCACACATTTAGAGATTCTCTGCTGGAATAAAGCCTTTTCTCAATGGTCCTACTAAAGTCCATTCCTATTTTTAAAGCTTCTGAAACTATGCTCTTATTGTTATTCCAAGATGCAGTCATCTAGGTAATTGATGCTCTGATGATGTGATAAACTCCTCTGAGCTGTAGCAGTTCCATTTGATTCACTTTAGCTGAGACAATAAAGAGTTTTAAATTAAATCAATAAAGGTAATTTTATTTAGAGAAGGATGATTCTTCACAGAGTGTCTCTTCAGCACAGAAAAATAGAGAATTATTGTTCACAAGGCAATAATTTTTCCCTTTGTTCCAAGTTAAGTGATCAACAAATAGCCTTTCCTCCTCTACCAGACTTAATATTGGTTAACTGAAGGTGAGTTCAAGCACTTAGAGAGGTTTGTTACAAAAGCAATACATTGCTTTTCATCAATCGAGTGGACAAGATGGGTGTTCTGTCATCCTTAAACACAAACAGTTATGACTTGACTGAGCAATATGGTATACACAGTAAAAGAACCTCTGAGGGGAGACACAAATATGCCATAAGCTATTATTAAAATAATAATAATAAAAAAAAATCTATGGCAGATGTGGCGATATGTTTTGGCTCGTTGTTTGAGATTGCTCTTAGAAGTTGACAGTGAGGCACCCTCCAGGGCTGCCTTCATGCTGTGAGAAGGGTGGGAAGAGAAAGAAAGAGAGAAGCAAGCTGTGGGAGTGCAGAGATTTACTTCTGAGTACATGAAGGAGCAGTATTTCTGAATATCAGCACTTACACATCAGGATTACAGTTCCACATTGTATTAATGGGGAAATTTTGGATGGAAGTCCTCATATTGTCATGTGTTCTCCTCAGGGCAAGAATGTTTTCGATCTTGTATTTTGACAGCCAAAACAGATTTGCTACAAAAGAGCAGTTTGTAGACTTTTCCATTTTTAATCGAGCAAGAGCCAAAAATGAAGTCTATTATTTCCTTGTGTCTTCAGAAATATCATATTTAGGGGGTTGGTGTAACCATGGATTCCCACATAAACTTCAAATTCAACATCAGGTTAGCAAGATTTTGCCGCTAATATTCCCAGAAGAAGTTGGTAGACTTCTTCTTGCAAAATAACAAGAAACAAGAAAAGAACAAGAGACAAAACAAGTACACTCAGAACTGCTTACACTGCATGGAGACACTGCTCTTAGTTGGACTTATCTTTGACTTATGAAGGGCCTGGATATCCACTCTGGTAACAGATCCATATGCATTGGTCTTCTAGGTTCATGCAACCTCAGTTTTCTTGGTAATTTATAGCTATTGCAATATATTGCATCACGTACTGCATAATTAGGTTCTAATTCTGATCTGATAATCAGCTTCAGGTAAATACAGATGGGCAAAAAAAGATTTTTGTGCCTGTGACAACATGATCAAGATCAAAACCATAAAAAAGGCTCAGAGATCATCTCCTTGTATGAACTGATCTGACTCCATATTAACTTTTAACATTAATTTTATAATGTCATTTTTCCAGCAAATCTTGCATGATAAGCAGAAATACATGTGTTTTCCCTAGTGTGCTTAACTCAGCTAAATCGGTGAGGAGTCTCCTGGACTGTTCTGTACTTCTTGGACGTATTGCAGATCACTAAGATGCATGCTGAAAAGTGTATTGGGTATTTAAAATGCAATCTCAATATGTAATTATTTTTTTTTCTTATGAGAGAACAAGTTGTCAGGAAATACTGCTCATAGGGGAGAGATAAAATGTCAGGCAATGGCTCTGCAAAAAGGTTTGATATCAGGTGAAGATTAAAGACCCTATTGTATTGTTTTACAATGCAAGAGGATTTATATATATATATATATAATCATAGACACTGTCAAAAATCAATAAGTAAATTGAATGCATAGAAACAAATTCATTATTTATTTTTGACACGGAGGAGGGAATTAGGACCTGTGCAATTACTTCTTGACCAATGGAAGTAATGGAAGAAACATTTAAAATGTCTAATTATCTTGAAGTCTGGCACTTATTGGTACATAGATAACTTTTAACAACTGTGCAATAAACTGCAAAAAATTTTTTGGCAAGACCAAGGTTTTTCAATTTAAACATCTGTGAAAATTAACAATCAAGTGTGAGATTCCTAGAATATGCTTTAACTTGTCTAAGTGAGAAGAAGAACACTATGCAAAAGAGACTCAAGAAGAAAAGAGACATGTTTCTATGTGAAGTTAATGGGGAACAGCAGGACAGCTTCTGTGAATGGGCATTTTCATCTCACAGCTGCTCATTAATTATTCATCTCATCTCTGGTTTAGCTCACAGTACTCATTCCCTTTGTGGACTTATGGCATAAAGGCCTTCTAGTGGTTCTCACCAGCATTAGGGAGAGCATCTGAAACCAAATTATTTAGTGTACCAAATCAATAAAATGTAGGTGCTGAGTCATATGGATTATGTGCAATGACCAAAAGACAAGCTTTAATGTGTATTTCTACATATAAGCTTTGTTCAAACCAGCCTCAGACCAATAGATACCAGCGTGCTTTCTTAGAGACAGGCAGTAAGGTGAAAACATCATGACAGCTCTACTCTTCACCATTAGAATGAACCAACAGGATAAATATACAAATCAGTTGATCTTTCCTGATTAGCCTCCTTAAGAGATGGATACAGGTACCACCATTCCCCCACCTCAGGCTCTGCATTCAACTCCAAAAATGCTTGAGGAAAATAGGTCTCTGCCTATATAGGAAGTGGACTGAAAAATAAATACCAAGTAGAAGGCAGGGAAAATAGTCCAGATCAACACTTCTGAATAGATTTTGAGAACACACTGGAAGAATATATAGATTTCTGATGAGAAAGACTTGTTGGATCTAATGCTACTGCAAACCTAGAGCGACATGTCACAGAGAATGTAGAAATGATTCTTCTCAGCATTACCAGGCAAAATCTTCAGTTCACAAGTGGGAAAAAAATCATTTTGTGAGTATAGAACCTACAGCATTTGCTGTTTTCCTGTGAAATACAGCTCTCTAATGATGTCGTATGATGGCTTATTCATGCCTTGCTTTCCTGGCTGTTGTGGTTTAACCTGGCAGGCAGCTAAGCACCCCACAGCCATTTGCTCATGGCCCCCTGTGGGATGGAGGAGAGAATCAAGAAAGGGAAAAGAAAAAGAACAAACAAACAAGAACAACAGCAAAACCAAGAGTAAAAAAAAAGAAAAAAGAAAGAAAAAGAAAAAAAAGTGATGCACAATTCAATTTATCACCACCAGTCAAGCAATGCTCAGCCAGTCCCCAGGCAGCCGCCGTGCTGCCTGCCCTGGCCAATTCTCCCAAGTTTTATTGTTCAGCATGACAGCACATGGTATGGAATACTCCATTGGCCGGTTTCGGTCAGCTGTGCTGGCTGGGTCCCATCCCAGCTTCTTCTGTACGCCCAGCCTCCTTGCTGGAAGAGCAGCATGAGAAGCCTAAAGTCCTTGGCTTAGTGTAAGCACTGCTCAGTAACTGAAATTTTGGTGTGTTATCAGCATTATTTTCATTCTAAATCCAAAAATCAGCCCCATACCAGCTAGTAGGTATAACTCTATCTCAGTCAAAACCAGGACACTGCTTTATTTCCTCTGGACAAATTCTAACAAAGAGTTCAAAAAAAACTCATTTTATGTGGTGGCATGGGAATGTTTGAAGAGAAAGAAGGCAAAAGAAATCTGCAACATTTGTTGTTGTGCACCTGAAAGAAGTCCTAGATGTGAAAATAGATAAGAGCTCTAGTACCCTACAACCAGTAAATAGAAACTGCTTACCTCTTAGAGTTGCCAATGACTTAAGTCCCTCCACAGCACAACTGGTACTTGTACGTGTGTCTATTTCATGCAGAAAAAATAGTTCAGGAGCTACATTTGAGCTCTTTTTAAGGCAGGAAGGACCATGAACTTGTACCCCAATTATGCCTGTACATGTGAAGATAACACCACTAGACACATGCATATCCTGAGGAAGAACAAAGGATACATCCTCCCACCCTGCATGGTTGCCTAAAACACCATCGACAGTTCTATGGGGGATGCAATGCCTTCAACTCAGGTCTTGGCAAAGAGTTCACTTCTTTGGTTCATCTTTAACTGGACAACTGATGCAAAACAAAAAAAAATTATACACACAAAAAAATATCAAAATATCACATCAAAAATATTATAAATTCAGTTTAGTTTTACTTCACACAACAGAAACAGTTTTTCTGGATGGATGCTCAATTTCTTTCAGACAAAGAGTGTATTGAGAGTAAATTAAGCACATCTAAGTGGAGAAGTGAATCTCTCACAATTTCAGAAGACTTTGGTCACAGTAACTAAGCAGCACTTTCTATGTCAGAACTAGGAGTATCACAACAAATGGCTTTTTATGCTTTGTACAAGCAAAATGCCATCAGTTTCAATATGATTGAAACATCTGCTTTTATCTTGAAGAGATGAATATAAACCCTTTATATGAATTCCTTTTCCAGTTCTTGTAGCTATGGTTGCCACTTATACACTAGTCCTTTAGTAAAAATTTCTTTTTATAGTTACATGATTCTTAAGACTTTCCGATGTACAGAATAATTTGCCTTTTATAGTATGAGCAGAAGCAACAGGTGATGTGTTCCACTAGAAAACAACATGTATTTGCTGGACAATTTCTCTTGAAGGCTTCATTGGACAGAACAGTCAGGTTCAGACTCAGAGAAAAGTGAAAGAATGATGCCCCCTGCTCAAGTATTTTTGAAGATTTATTTATTTATTTATTTATTTATTGTGAATTAGTTGTATTTTGAATTAGTTGTTGTTGGATTATGATGAGGGAGGTTTTCTCTTATCCATGTTGGTGCCTCACAAAACAAGTACTTGTTCCTTTAGGCTAATTTAGATAAGCTTGTCTTAAACATTAGACAGAAGGATGGTATCTGCCTTACTAAGCTTTATAGTCTCTATACACAACAAAAATAGCTAGTGAGTAAAGATGGGATGGTAAAGATGCACAAGGAGATAATGCACATATATTCCTAATGCTAACATATAGCTTAATGACCTAAAAGAACCATGTTCAACAGAAATCCAGTCATCTCACTTGTAAGAAAAACAATTGTAATTAAAATTATATTGCTATGTGTGAAGAGGTTGCACAATAATACCAGAGTCACATAAAAGGGCTTTTTGGGCTTTATTTGTCATTAAAGCAGATCAATTTACAAACCTCATTAGGCAGACACTTTAAAAATGTGTTTTTAAACTATTGGCTTAACACAATTATTCAACGACACTCCACTCTTGCATAATTTTGGCAGAGATTTTATTGCTCTTGTTTTGTTTGTTTGTTTGTTTGTTTACTGATAAAAAAATAAAGAAGAAAACAATGATCAGATTCAAATTGAAGAGCCAGAGGCAGGAGATAAAGAATTCAAGTTCTGAACAATCTCCTACTGTGGTACATCTTTTGAATGAATCATGCTCAGTATGACTGAAGATAGGTGTGCCAGAGCAAGTCTAGTCCAATATTTTTCAGAAAACATATAAGCTAGTTTCTTGAAAACATGATAAGAACCCTGCCTTGCTTATTTGTTATATGTCATCTTTCTTCAATGAGGCAAAGGATTTGTGACATAAATATTCCATGGTCATGTAATTAAAGCCTTCATTGTAAAACGAAGAAGATGATTTAAGATTGCATGGGCAACCCACACACTGGCATTTCCTAACTTGATTTTTCTCCCAGTATTGTATAAAATATACTTAATAATTGAAACAACAACAACAACAACAACCAAAGAAATAAAGCCCCGAGGGCAGTGCTGTTGCAGTGGGTCTCATTGTAAAGTCAGAATTTGCCTAGACCTGTATTAGTTATGACAGTTATTGCCTTTTCTCAGAAGAGGTAATTCTTGGCAAATGTTGTCTATACAAAGTACATATTGCAGGAAAAAAAAAGTTGTGGACTGTATTTAAAAATTAACATGAGATTTTTTATGTCCCCTTCCTTTCACAGAATCCCTGAAATAAAAAGGCAAACATCATTGTCTCAATTCCGTTATTTAAATATGTGTGTTCTTTGCCTTTTCAGATGCCCCAAGATGCACAACATTCAGATATTAGTCCAGAAGGCCACAGGTCTCCTATGGTACCAGACACCTAAATGTGTGGAATTTTACCACACTCTCTGGGTCTAGACTTACAAAGTGGTTTGCTTATATTTTGGTGAAGCATTCACTGAACTGTCTATAGTAAATCACTATGCTTCCATTTTTGTTTTCCTGCATATTGTTTTATAGAATGACAAAAGTCAACAACCAGTGCCAAGGAGTGTTCAGACTGGTGAAGGTACCTGTCTCTGAGCAGAGGGAGGTGTCCAAAGCATTTCTCTACTACTTGTTGACTGGGCGATATATTGCAAACTGTTTTTAAATGGTAAGCTTCATTTCATCTTTATCTTAATAAACATGATAAACAGCTCCTTTCTAAAATACTCTGAGCTCAATCTATTAAGACATATAGGACTTTTTTTCTGGTAGAAAATAAGCCATATTCAGGAATATGAGAAAATATTTCAAACCAAAAAGTTAACACATTACTTTTTTACAAGTATTGTTAGTTAGCTCTTGCAGGTAGCTGTGGTAGGTGAAGGGGAAAAGGGGTACATGCATGCTGATGGTTTGCCAAGTTTTACTTTATTTTTTTTTTGAGGAAAGAAATGTATGATATGGAAATGGGAAGAGTTGAAAATGTCAGAAGCCAGCAGTAAATGAAGCTCTGGCTACAGCCATCTGTAAAGTTTTTTTCCTGGTTTATAAAGCAGTGAATTTGGACTCTGGGCTGCCATTCCAATTGTCCTTGTGAGGGTAAACTGAGCCAACAGTTTCTTGTTTTAAAATATCATTTCCGTAACTAACAAAAAAACTTCATAGTTTCTCTAGAACTGCTGCTGCAGACTGGTATTAGTGGTCTTGCATTGAAGATGGAAAACATGGAAAAATTCTGTCAGAGCCAGCCTGATTATGCGTTTGTGCTTTGTAAAATTGTGGACTGGCCACAATTGGCAGTGCTGCTGAGATTGTGGATTCAGGTCTCCACAGAAGATTGACCTGAAAAGCAGAGTAAATTAGGTCTTTCACAGATGCCTCCTGATAAAACTAGGCTAATTTTGAAACTAGACTAGTCTCCTTACCACTAGCATGGGGTTCTCTATGCACTTCTGAAATCTTCCATGAGGATGGATCCAGAAAGTCAGACTTAAGAATACCTCTGACTGATGTGAACAGCAGAGATCAGTAACAGGCAATAAGACTTCATTTCCATCCTCCTTGTCCAAGAGAAACTGATTTTGAAGATTATGTTTCCAGAAATTGATGATGATGGTACGGTAGGAAAAATATGGATGTTAGACCACAGTAGAGATGCAAGAGAACAGAGAATGTAAAATTCATGTGTGGTTAAATTTCTGTATGCCTCTCAATATTGGTTAGATGTTATTTAGTTCACAAGGATGGTGAGTTAAACCAGGGCTGCAGTTTCACGAGGCCAGATAAATTGACTCAGCAGCTCATACTTCCCCACCCCTTCCATTCCCTTCCTTGCTTCCTGCTCTAAGGTCCCTGTGTTTATTGTGCCCCAGCTGCAACACTGTGACTGGCCAACAAATCCCTGTAACAGAAGAAGGCTCAGAGAACATAGCTATTCCATGTATTCCTTCCCAGAGACTAGGGATGCTCAGTGTCATGACTGAGCATACAGGGACTGTAAATGGGAATCATGTTTGTACCATGATCTAACTCAGTGCTGCGATTGCTTTATTGTGTTTCTATTGTGATTTCACTACATTGCTGCATCACCCTACTAAATCAAAATCCCATGTCGCATCAAGTATCAGAAAATGAGTAAATTCAGAATTAAACATGAAACACTCTTCATGTGGAATAGCTAACAGAACCTCGTCAGAGAGTATTGGAATCTGACAGGCACCCATGGCATCCTACCACAAACAGTTTTAGCTCGCTAGCATTACAAAAGAAATACCCTTATAAAAAGAAGTGGATGGTTTTCTGTTAACTCAGTGATGTTGAATTTGCTCAGGGACGTGTCTTATGAGAGGTGTGTAGCAAGAAGACAGGGATGAAAGGTCAAAGGCAGGGAGACTGAGGAAATAGATCAGGAAACAATACGACAAGCCCCTTCAGCTGCAGTGATCAACTAGACTGATTCAGTTTCTTGTGAGATCATAGCTTAAGTTGTAATTTTTGAGGACCCAGGCTGTGCACCCAGGCATTTTGTGTTGATATTTGGTATTTTGTGATAATTAGAACCCTAAATCTACAGCGCCAAAAAGCAGGTCTGCTTTAAGCAGAATAAAAATATAGCAGAAAGGTTTGGATGAGGTTTTGTGTGGCATCAATCATGGTTCCTTCATGTATAAGCCTTGTGAAAAGGGCATTCTTCAGGGCACTTATTGTCTTATTTGTTCCTCAACAAGCAGATAACATTTACTCCAGGAATTAAAATATGGACCTTCTGAGTATAAGCATGTGAGAAATCACAATGATCCTCCCAGATCTCTCCAGAGTCTATTCATTCTGACAGTCAGGTGCCTTAAGCTCTCATTTGTAAGTGTGAGACCATCTATTTCTATTGATGAAGGGGGCACTCACTGGAGCATATTCTACATTCACATGTATTTCTTAATATTCTACCAACTTCTTGATTGCATTTTTATTTATATTATTATGCTTAATGCAGTTCAAAGATTAGTATTATGATGATTGGCTTTGGTCAATTACAGAAAAATCCCAGCAGTCTTTGTTGTAGAGGTGCAGTTCTTAATAGTACTGAGTGCTCTGGACCCACTGGGGAGGAAAAAAAATAGCATAAATTAATTATTGGGCAAGTATTACTGTGTTTAACACATGTAAAATTGCTTCCTAAATAACTGACAGAAAAGCAGATGTGAGTCATACTTAGAAGCAATGGGGTTGTCACCCTTGATGCAAAGTTTTTGTAATTTGTTTTCTTTTTCCTTTCCTGCTCCAGCTCTGTGCTGGTGAATGCAGAAGGTTTTCTGTGTGTGTTGTATTTGGTATTTAACGTTGAGAAATCCTAAGACACTAACCTCTCTATTACACTGTCACTGCTGTTGTTGCTGCCTTACATTCTTTGTTCTATCATGATTTTTCTTCATCCTTTACATGCATCTCCCTGGCATCAGTTGATCAACTTACAGAGCTTTATTCCTTTTTCCTTTATCCCAGACAATTTACTCAATCTTCATTTTAATTTAAACTGTTAGTTCACATTTAACTCAAACATCTATTGCTAGCTCCAGTCAAAAGATAGAAAGGGCTAATTCTTTCTCAGGCCAGAACACAGACTTACAGGCCCCATGACATTCTTGGTTTTCAGAGATCAGGAGCAGCTAAAAAAAGATGCCTTAAAAACACATCAAACAATTTCCAGAACTAAAGGTAGCCATATGACAGGATTATCATCCTAAACCAACTGAATGTTCCAGTTACAGAGCTAGAAACAGGAGTCTTTATTCTGGGCTAAGACTTCCTCTTTTCCTTGCATTTTCCTTTAAAAACAAACAAACAAACAAACAAACATGGAATGCATAAAAGAAACAAAGAAACAAACAAACAAAAAACCACAATCCATTTTCTTAAATTGCTATCTCAGTGTGATAATTCATCCCACTACTACTTTATACTGACTTAATCAATAACCCACTGACTGGGAAAGATGAGGTACACACAACATTATTGAAAAGGAAGAAGGGGAGAGAAGGAAAAGAAAGAAAAGAAAAGAAAGTTACTAAATTACCTTCAGTAATACTTTCATAACACTGTATTTAGTCATAACACTCAAAGATATTTGTTTCTCACTATCCTAGTTAATATTTTCCCCTGAAATGTTCTGTCTAAAAGCTGATTAAAAACAGAAGAGGTTCATCTAGTTAGACACTTCTAAATGAAAGAAAAGAAAAGAAAATGAAGTTTCTGCTTCACAACTACTCACCTTTACATCTGTGATAGAAAAGACATATTTCTTTTCAAAGTTTTCATCACTAATCTAAACTGACTATCTGTTCGTTTTACTGACAGTAGTTTATTATGCATAAAATTTCCATAAACACAGTGGACTTAAATTCTACTAATTGCAGTAATATAAGCTGGGAAAATATTATGTTTCCTTAAATAGACAATGTGTTCCTCTAATAGAGAATCAGAGCAGTCAAATCCCATCCTTCTTTCCTGAATTAGAGGGGAGCTCAAATCAGCCTCCAGACGTAAGGTTTGTAGTTTGTCCCTGTTTCCTTAATAGAACAAATGTGAATCTTGGCTCAAATTAGCCGTAACTCCACATTCTGATCCAACAATGTGTGGAAGCATATGCTTAATTTCAAACTTGTGAATAATCCCATAGATCCCATAGTTCAGGGGCTGAATGTGAAACACAGCTTTGTGGGTCAGGTGTATTCCCAAGATGAATAACCAAAGTTCAAAGTCACTGTCAACTTTTCTTCTTAGATGTACTACCTGAAATGTGTTGTCTAAGAGATTCTCACAGAGAAGCTGAAAGTCTGCCCCAAGATACCTAACAAAAATGTATTAACAGATAAAAATATATGTGTGGATGAAATGACTACAGGACTTCACACAAAACAAAGAATTGTGTAATTTGCCCCACTTATGTGCCTGCTGTCAGAGGACTATACTTATATTTTTGTATTCAGCTTTCCTTAAGAAAGCAAGAAAGTGATCTGGCAAAACATACTTCCAAATAGATCTGTACTGGCAAGAGTCTGGAGTGAAGTCCTCTGAGAGAAGAGACAGTGCAGCCTGAGAATTTTGGTTCCCTTTCTGCTTTGGAGGCCTCCTTGCATTCCTTGTTTCCCACTCAGAACAAATTTTAAAGTTGCTGAGGCAGCTTCTCACAGTCCCTCTGCCTGAGAGGAAGAGAATGTATTCTTGGTTCCCAGCCCATTGGACTCAGAAGAAAATCACTTGCTGGCTTCAACAGTCCCATCAGATTTGACTTGTCCTCCTAAAATTAATAAATTATCTGCTAAAAAATCTGTTGCCTGAAAGTGAGAGACATCCCTGATATTTAGTTTGAATTAGTTGTGGAAAAACACTGGGTCCAGTCCCCAGTTACTCTGAACTCAGTAAAACAGTACTTCCAAAGCAAGCCCACGGTACCTAGGCTGCATTGGTGCATATCTGAGTTTCCTGCTTTCAAGGAAAATTTGATTCTGTAAGATAGGACATTTGAAAACCCAAAATGTGTCAATGAAAATAAATAAAATTTTAAAAGAGTTTAAATGTGGTTAATTGAACCCCTCCAATGGTTCGTTTTTCAGTGTTCAAAACTCTGCAATTCTGTATTTCATCTGCAACAAGAAATGGAGAGTATTTGAAATATAACAAGAAGAGGATGTTTTTATGAGATTTCTAGAACAATACTGTGGATCCAGTAGATTACCATCCAAATCTTCAAGTGCACATCTGAAACAACATGTCAGGATATAGGCCTACTAATTTTCAAGTACAAATTTCCCTTTTCCTTCTTTATCTATGTATGAAGTGTTGAGAACTGAACACCTGTTTTAAATTAATAACTTGACCATTGTTCTTAAGCCAGAGTATATAATGATTTTTCTTATTGGTTATTTTTTCCTATTCTCTGCATTTTGTCTTCCGTTTTATAACTACAAGTTGGTCTGTGAACAGCAGAGTTAATGAAGTCCAGTTTCCTATGAAATGTGTTTTGTCCAATGGATACTCCTTGGTCAAAAACAGCACATGGAGTTATTCATATGTGGTCTAGTTGCTGGCAAATGTGTACAGTCTCTGGTCATGAAGCCGTAGCCAAATGGAATTAATTCTGCCTGCATTTCCTCAGCGGAGACACTAATTTGGGTCTTTCTCCCTAACCCTGCTTTTAGTTTGTTGGAATTGTGAGACTTGCATGCCTTCTTTAAATCAATTGAAATTTGTCAAGAGGTTCCAAATGCATTTGAAAACAGGGGTTGCAACTAGATATTAGCTAAATAATATGGTAACATTTCTGGAAAACAAATCTCTCTCTCCCAGAGAAAGGATGACTAATTTCAGTAGATTCCACAGGTATGAACCTCTCAGATTGGTACTGAGAATGGGCAAAGCAGTTTCAATGACAATCACAGGAAATCTCTTAGTTTCTTTCCAAGAGATAGGAAGGAAGTCATAAGGGGGAAAAAATCTTCTTTATCTTTCTTCTACTTCTTGTTGAAGTTAATTTATTTCAGCCTGTACCAAATTTGTTGGTCTGCAAAATCAGCCTAAATTTGGGCTACTGATGTGTTTGCAGTTGAACTGAGCTGCTAGAGTATGACTAGTGTCAAGACAGAAAACATGGTAGATAGTTCCTTTCAGAATATATGTACTTACTTACCTCAGGTCTGTATTTCACATTGCACTCTACTGAAAAATTTAAATAAGAATATTTTGGAACTACACTTCAGTATGCTTCAGTATGTTGTGGCAACTAAAAAGTTTCTCCATCAAGTCCAGTTGTGGTGATTCCATCTCTGGAGTCATATGACAATAAGGGGTTTATGTACGTAAGGCTCAGGGCTTCCTGAAGAAAAACAACCTTTTCCCTTCCCTTCCCTTCCCTTCCCTTCCCTTCCCTTCCCTTCCCTTCCCTTCCCTTCCCTTCCCTTCCCTTCCCTTCCCTTCCCTTCCCTTCCCCTCCCTTCCCTTCCCTTCCCTTCCCTTCCCTTCCCTTCCCTTCCCTTCCCTTCCCTTCCCTTCCCTTCCCTTCCCTTCCCTTCCCTTCCCTTCCCTTCCCTTCCCTTCCCTTCCCTTTTATTCTATTTTATTCTATTTTATTCTATTTTATGCTACTATGCATATTTAAGTCCATGAAGAACAAATACATTTCTTGTTTTCTGATTGAAGCCATCTTTGAATA